>NC_056744.1:1689691578-1689748310 GCF_019279795.1 Protopterus annectens | reverse complement strand
CATGGGATAGTCCATGTGACTGCAGATAATGGAGTATCAAAGGATA
Source organism: Protopterus annectens (assembly GCF_019279795.1). Lineage (NCBI taxonomy): Eukaryota > Metazoa > Chordata > Ceratodontiformes > Protopteridae > Protopterus > Protopterus annectens. The sequence continues at coordinate 1,689,748,264 of NC_056744.1, read as the reverse complement.
TCACGTGACTAATGACAATGATGTAGCATGGGATATTACATGCGATACGGCATTTAAGAATGGCTGGATTCCACTTGTTACAAAGTTGGTATACACTTCAACTTACAATGCACTATTAGTAGCACAAGTACCCAAGACAATTTTATTTCCCACGTTGGGCAAACGCAGTACAAAACACATACCTACAGCTTTATTTCCTTTCATCCAAATGAGATCAAAATTTTGACAATTCATAGTGAAAAGGTTTATGGGTCACACAGCTATAACTGTATGTCCTGTTCAAAGAAGATCTCTGAAATAATGTGAATAGTACACAACTGGATGGCTCACAAACACCATATGCTACTATGCTTCTGGACTTGCACAAATACTTCTCTTCAATTTAATGACAAATTTACCTGACTGAAGATAAACAAACATGGAATTAAGGGTAGTTTGCCAGTATATGTAAATTATTATGCACCTCCCCACAGCCCAAGTATGCATGAACTGTTTTATGTCCTCCCCATTTTAACTAAAGCAGAGAACCTATCAAGGATGCCCACTCTCTTCCATGTTCTTTACATTAACAGTGAAGACTTTAGATAAGAGAAAATCCTCACTGACCACAGCCATATATGTACACCCAGGTGGTTTGAAGATAAATGCATTGTTTGGCACTAGTTATGCTTGGTTCTACAGCACTCTGCTATGACATCAGTTGAGATACTAGCATCTTCCTGTTCAACGAGGCCTGTATTAGAGAACAAAATTATCAACAATAAGGTTTAAATGAAGGCCCTAATCATATTTTTAAATTTTTTGAATTAGAGGTATTGTGTGAGAATAGTAGAGGAGGTGACCTAGTGAAGATGACTGAGGCCTAGGAACAGAAGTGGATTATGCTTTATGCTGCAGATAAACCACCAGGCCTCAATAGTAAGGTGTCCCTAAAACCTTTTTTTAAAATCTCAACCACTGAAACACTAATCTATTTATTTACTATTTATTCCTATTATTACTTTTTTATATGTGAGACATGTATTGCAGCCCTATGTGTTCTATGAAGCTTTTAAAGAATGTATGTTTTTATGATATTTTTCATGATGCTTTTAGATGTCACTGCCTCTTTAATAAATTATTTTCTACTAATGGTGCTCTTAATTGGAGTAGTATAAATTTATTGAATGAGTTTGTTTTTATAGTCTGATGAAGGGGTTGTATCCCTGAAAGCACTTACTCAAAATCTACAGCCATGGTACAGCGTGTGCGTTCTTCTTCTCTTTGAACAATTTATGTTTTGCGCATTAGCGGTTTTAAAAGTTGGATAGAAACGTATATATTTTTTTAAGCAGTGTAATACATTATCTGCCTTAAACCAGGAACTGGAAGTTTGGGCAGGTACTCAACTTCAACCCTGGTCCGACTGGCCTGGCACTCCTAAGCAAAGGAGGTTCAGTTTGAGGCTGGATACTGGCAGGTATAAATGGTCACAAGAGCCAATTGCCTTGTATTTCCTATTGCCTGATGATCCTTTGCAGAAAATCCTTGATTAATAGGGTCCTGCAATAAGTAAAGAAATTGTATTTGTCTACAACTGCTATGCTACACTATTTTCAGCCACTGGTCAAAAATTATGTATATAAAGACACAGCTTAATTTACGCATCAGTTTTTAATGGGGAGATGGCTTACATTCCCCCGGATTCACAAGAGCTTGCACGGAGTGCAAGATGAGTGTAGGAGCACACGCCGGCAATATGTCTGCCGTGCGATCCAGGAACAGCTGGCAGGGGCATGCACGAGAGCTGCTAAAGCTAGTCTTGCATGGACAGCATCATGGTATGCAAATTACCTCATCTGCTGGTGAAAGCCATGCAAATGAGGTAAATTTGCAATCCAGCAAACACAAACTGTCCGTGGAAGTTTAGTGTTACCTGCAGAAATGTACTCCGTTGGTAATGTAGTACATTTCTGCAAATAGCTAAACGGAGCTATGACAGCTACAAATAAAGGATGCATACAGATGAGGAAGCATGCAAAATGTTTAAAAACATAAAAATTTAACTTTTTTCCCCCAATCTCTGATGTTTAAGCATAGCGCAGCACCGCGCAAACATGCGGCACTTAAAAAAACAAGAAAATTATTTAAAAAAAGCCACAAAATAGGCATTTTCACTAAAAAGCTTATTCTGCCATGCAGGTGAATGGCATACTGAAGACAACATGGCTATTGACTAGTGGTTTCTAAGGGGGGGAAGCTCAGTGTGAGAGATGTAACCATGCATTACTAGGCAATCCTATGCAAATTAGCATAAGGATAGTAAATCCCAATTTTCCCAGCATGTGAGGCATGTCCCAAGAGTGTAAGATTAGGAGTAGGGGAGTAGAAGACTAGAATATAGGTGACATCATGAGGGGGTGTGTCAGACAGGCTGTAAGCTAATTGGAGCACTGTGGCTCGTGTTTGCCCCAAGTTGCTTAGGATTGCAAAGAGACGCATCTACAGTTGTCCTATTTGAAAACCTCAAACCCAAGGTGCACACTGTTAAAAGATAGGAAACTCCTTGCAAACATGCAAACAGTGTGTGCGCGCATTTGTGCTCATTTGCGCGGCGCTGCCCCGGGTGGAAACAGAAAGGCAAAAGGAAGGAAAAGAAGTAGTAGGAAGTTAACCAAGGAGAACTAGCAGAGCTGCCAGGTGAAATATATCAGAATCAGCCAATTACACAGGCAGCAGACTAGCCCAGCCAAGCCCAGCACTTTAAAACTCTGCAAACACAATTCCCCCATGTTTTTTCTCAAGAACTCTGCAACACTGCAGTATACAAAGAGGGAAAGCTTAAAAAGCTTAAGTCAGACAAAATGTTAGGGGCTGCTCTTGCTATCATAAACCAACATGTGCAAGGTGCTGAGGGTGGTGATGATGTGAATGCTGCTGAGCAACCTACAGTGAGGAGATGGAGAGGAGTGTACAGACCCAGGTAGTCTACCAGGGGCTACATGAGCTGGAGATAGTGGAGCACTATAGGGTGGACAGGGACCTCCTATAGCAAATTGTTGAGCTGTGCCGACCACCCCTCACACACAGAACCAACAGATGGGAACCCATCCCAGTGGATACCAAGGTATGTGTTGGCCTAAGAATATTAGCTACAGGTACCATCCAAAGACCAACTGGTGATATGATGGGGATTTCACAGGCATCAGCATCCAAGGTACTCCACCAGTTCCTGGATGCCATGTCAGCACATGTCCGTGACCAATAGATTTCCACAATTCCCGTGAGGCATTGGCCAGCAATATGCGTCTTTTCCACCAAATAGCAGAATACCCTAAGGTAGTGGGTGCAATAGACTACATGCACATACGCATCAAAGCACCACCCGGTGAGTGGGGTAGGGTCTACATCAACCGCAAGGGCTTCCCCTCCATCAACTGCTAGTTCGTGTGCGATGCCCAGGGCATAATAATGAATGTGTGTGCTGGATGCCTAGAAGCTATCACGATTCCCACATTTGGCATCTAACCCAGCTGTACCAGTTATTTGCCAATGGGGACATTCCGTACAGTCACCTAGTAGGGAATGCTGGATACACACTGGAGCCATGGCTGATGACACCCATCAAAAATGCACACACACGTGAACAAGAACTCCATAATGAGGCACACGCACAAACAAGAATCATAATTGAGCATGTGTTTGGGATGCTCAAGTCACGGATCTGGTGCCTGGACACATCTGGTGGAACCTTGCATTACTCACCAACTACATGTACCCAAATTGTTATGTTATGTGCCATGCTACACAATATGATCCTGCAGAAACAGCTGCAGCAGGAACAGCATGGGGCAGGGCCAAACAGCCCCCCACCATTGCCAAGGCCTGCACAGGCACAGCGTGACTCGGAGGAGGAACAACCTGAGCCTGCCCCAGTAGGCAGAAGGAGGTGTGCCCAGTATGCCCTGGCAAAGAGGCATCGCATAGCACAGACACGGACTCAGTAGGAACCCTGGAAATGACACCTCTCTCTGACTCGCACATACAGTAAAAGGGATGCCTAACTTGACACTACCCGTTTTCAAACATGTATAGGGAATGTACTATGTGCATCTGGCATAGGCAGCCCTGCAGCACCACCCTCAATACTGGCACAGCCAACTTAAGTCACTCACACATACTAGTTGGGGGGTCACATACCTAACAGTCACAGCCAGCAGGACAGTTGTAGACAAACACAAACAAATGCTGTGTCATGCTCTCTGAAGAGGCGTATGTGTAACATCCCCCCAGGCCAATGCAGACAGATAACAGCAGGCCAGGCAGTGTGATGTGGGTTGGGTAGGCTATGATGTCACAAACTAATATGCATGTAATTGGAAGCCAAGGTCTGTAGTACAGTGGTATGTCTCAAGCCAGTACGATAGGCAACAGTACAAACTAAAATGGAGTACCTCACATAGCAGTGCAGGCCTAGCAAATGTGTACAAGTGCCAGGTGTACCCCTCATCCTATGTACATCCACAGTAACAATCATGTGTGCCCCCATGGATAGAAATGTACAAATAATATCTGTCCCACCTGTATGCAGAAATGTTGCTAAGTCTATGCAAATTGACTCATGGAAGCCCTGCAGGCACAGCATGCTTCCTGTCGATGTACAACACAAAGGTGAGCCCTGAAGTAAAAACCAACTTGATTTTTCACACACATATAATATATATGCCCATAGTGAGCATGCTCTCACACAAACAAATATAGCAAATTTCAGTCAACATACTGAAAGGTCATACTGAGCATGCTCACACAGTTAGGCCATGTCTGAGTACAGCAGTGGGCCACACATATCTGGCAGATGCACTTCTTACTCCAGCCACATGTCACTATTCACCAATCCTGCCTTGAGCACACAGTGATATGAAAACAGACCCATATAATATATTGGACCCCTGTCATAATCAAACTATGTAATACAAGTACTTAAGTTGTTCAAAGAAAGTTAAAATCCAACGAAGATCAATAAATCTCCAATCAGTATCATCAAGAAACAATAAGCACTCCTAACATTATCCAAGCCAAGCTCTGCCAAAAATATTACCAAATATTCCATAGAGAACCATGAAGCTTTCTTTAGCTATGTCATAAATATCAATGTAAACTCATATGTTCTGAGTTAGTGCAAAGTGTAAATGAATACATGTACATGACTGACACTGCCAACATCTTGTCAGACAGGTTTATACATATTTACGCCCCTCTCACTGACAAAAGGGCCCATTACCATACCTGGAGATTGTAAAAACCCAGAAATCATATATACAATGGTTAAACAGCTCTATCCAAACCTAAAAAACACAGCATCTATGGGATGACATGTTGTCCCTGGATGTGTCATATGTAAACTCCAAAACAAACAGACACTGCACCTGAACAGTCTGTTGAGATTCACCCTCTGTACAGGATATGAAACTGTTGAATGGGTTACAGCAACGTTTGGCACACTCCACAAGTGTTGGTGCACAACAGACCATGGGAACTATTGTCTTATAAGCCTAATAAGCCTGATCTGCAAGGCCATGGAGTCCATCATTATGGAACTTAACTATTGGGAGCCTACAAACACTAAACCCTACCCTTTTTGGTTTGGTCAGGGGCAGATCATGGTCCCTAAACCTGCTAAGTTACACAGGACATACATCAATGAAATGAGCTCCACATGGCCTACATAGACCTTGAAAAGCTCTTTTCCAACAACCCACACACGTCGTATCCACAAAATCAACAACCTGTGCATAAACACGCATGTCATCTGATGGATTGCCAACTGGGGCACAGATAGATCCCACAAGTTAAGAATTGTGGTCTCCCTGTTGGACTGTAAGCTGGTAACAACTGCTGTCCCCCATGGCTCAGTCCTGGGACCCCTCCTGTCTGGTGTATACATTTCAGAAGTACAGTCAAACACATGAGGGCTATGGTTAGCAAATATGGTTAGCAAAGTTTGTGGATGACTGCAAAAAGGTTGTCATAATTGATGTTTGGGACAACAGAGACATCCTTAAAAAGGGTCTCAGTCAGACAGACGTGGTGTCAAAATTATAGCCTCGAGTTACAATCATACAAATACCACATGGGTGCCAGCACCCTAAATATGGAGGTAATAATAAGGGATCTATGGACACATGTGGATAATCATTTCTACTTCCAGAAACACATTCACAAAGTGGTTAGAAAATCATACTATGTGTCTCCACAAATTGCCAAAGTCTTTGCATGTAGGTCAAAGGAGGCTCCCTCTACTCAGTCATCAGACCCATCAGAGAGTACCACGACACACTTGCAATGAATCTGACTAGGCACCTTCAGCAGCTGGAAAGACCACTGAAGCACCTCAACAAGAGGATTGCTGACCTCAAACAGTTGCCCCATGCAACAAGACTGAAGTAACTCAATCTGTACTCTGTTGCATACCGTCTACTCAGGCGATCTCTGCCCAACATACAGGTCCATGTCCAATGCAGAACTGATGTACATGCTCTATCTGAAGTAAACCCAAGTCCACTGTGCCACATGCTCTAGGGATATAATCATCACAACAATAAATAGAACATGTTGGAGGGATACATTACTAACTCACAGACTTCCCTTGCTTTGGAACAGGCTCCCAACCTACATTAAGCTGAGTCCCTCACTGACACTCTTCCAGAGGAGCCTTGAGGAGTGTATGTGAAACTGAACTGTCACACCATGAGTCACTTCATCAGCTCTACTACACAAAGGCATAGGGAACTAACCCCAGGTGTGGTGATAGCTGCACACTCTGGCCATACTAATATATGCCTTCAGGCAGATAGCCTATTACCTACATATGTACCTATATATGTAGGGGGAACACAGTATAATAAGCCAAAGATGGATGGGCAAAGATGTGTGTAAGAGGGTGACCATGACAAGGAGCCATCCAGGACTGTCCCACCCAGCACACATCCCAATGGCACAAAAGACATGAGGTGCACATCTCACCCACTGTACATAATAGCCACCAGTATCTGTAAACATTACAGTGTATGTGGTGTATGTGCCTGCTGTACAACATGACTGTACAATGAAGTACACATCTACTATCTGTAGACATGTACCCGTCACATAGTCTACTACATACCTATGAACCTATCTTCACGAAGGCATACATTAGCCTAGGCAAGTTGTGCAGCTTTCACCACCCCATTGGTTAGTCTCCCAAGCCCTAGTTCTAATATTTAGTACCCTAAGTCCCTTTCTAGTGGGGCTGCTGATGTGATCCCTGGTGTGAATTGTCTGTTTCCCATCCACTCATCAAGGTTTCTACTGAAGAGAGTCAGCGAGGGGCTCTGTCTGATGTACATTGGGACTTTGTTCCACAGTAAGGCAAGTCTGTGGGATGGTACTCTATCCCACCAGCATGTTGTATTCATTATTGTGATGAGGTTCATATCCCTGGAGTGTGTAGTGCGACTCAATTTTGTTTTCCTTAGATGGAGCATGTTTAACAGTTATGTGTTGGACATGGCTCTGTATGTTAGGCAGAGTTTGCCTCTGAGTAGGCAGTACACAACAGAGAACAGATTTAGTTTTTCCAGTTGCGTTGCATAACACAACTGTTTGAGGCCAGTAATTCTCTTGGTGTGGTACCTCTGTGGTCCCTCCACCTGCTAGATATGCCTACTCGAGTACATCCAAAATGATGCATTGTACTCAATGATGGGTCTGATGACTTAAGAGTAGAGGGCCACCACTACCTCTTGTGATCTTGATGCAAACCCTTTGTTGATTAGGTGGGCCACATACGATTTCCTAACCACTTAGTCATCTTTCCTTTGACAACCATGTTGCCAATCTACTTGTGTCCCCAGATCCCTTATTATCTCGTCAGTGTTCAGGGGGTAACAGCTATGTGGTAGTTTGTGGGTACTTTGTTTTCCCCAAAGGGAATTACTATGCATTCTTCCGCATTGAGCTTCAGGCCATGATTCTGACACCACACATCTGTCCCTTCTGGAGAATATTTGTGTCATCTGGGGAATCTATTATGGCACACACTTTACAGTTCCCAGCAAATTTAGTCAACCACAACCCTCCTGTGTTAGCATGTACTTCTGAGAAGTACATACCAAACAGGAGGGGCCCCAGGACTGAACCCTGGGGGACACCAGTTGTTACTGGTTTACAGTCTGACATGTAGCCAGCAACTCTTAATTTGTGGGATCTATCTGTGAGCCAGTTTGCAATCCATCTTGTGATGTATGGATTTATGCCCAGGTTGGTGAGTTCATCTATGATACCGGACTGGGGAATGGTGTCAAAGGCCTTAGTGAGGTATAGGTAGGCTGTGTGGAGCTCCTTTCAATCATCTGTAGCCTGGGTAACTGTCTCAAAGAAATCCACCCAGTTCAGGAGGCATGATCTGTCTTTGACAAAGCCAACCTGGGTGTGCTCAACTGTGTGAATGTTCCCAATGTCTTTATTGTTGAGTTCCATTATGACTGGCTCCATTGCCTTGCAGATCAGACTCGTCAGGCTCATAAGAGCGGGAATGCCAAGAGTCTGTTGTGATCCCACCCCTGTGGAGTGGGAAGAATGTTGCTGTGTAACATTCTACGGGTACATATCCTGTAGAGAGAGGTCTGGGTATCCTTGATGAATATGGATACATCCCCAACCTATGTGCTATGATTCAGGTTCTGATGCTGGAAGGTATGGAATGAGTAGTATCCTGGTAGTGCTGGTGTGCTCTCTGGAGCCTTGAACTAGGTTTCTGTTAATGCACAGATATCAATACTCTCCACACTGAGGAGTGCCTCGAGTGTGTGCATTTGGAGGCTGAGACTTCCGGCAATGAGTAGCATTTAGCTCACTTTGTGGTTATATGAGTTGGTTACGGGGGTTGGTTTGTCCTTTGAGCCTTGCCTAAAAAAGGTAATATGGGGACAGTAAGAGCCTTGGCCAGTATACAGAAGCATAGGGGTGACAGGTGCAAACCATCTCTAGCAAAGCAACAAGGCTTGTCTATCATGTCATCCCAGGCAGACAGAGACTGGATCCCCTTTGAATGACACCAGAAGCTCAGCCAATTCTTGAAGTTTATTATCTTTTTGTTACATTGTAGTATCATGTAGGTGAAGGTAAGATGCTACTCAAGGTCAGGGTCATACCAGCCTGGGCTACATGATCATACAGCTACTATACATCTCTTGTCATGTTGTCCTGGGAGGTATGTCTCAGATCATTCACACTGACATGTACAAAGACCGCGTCATATATGTACCTGTTCTGGAGTGATCCAAGTGCTTGTGTTATGTTGCGAATCATTGCACCTGACAGACAGCTGACAGTAACCTTCCCCTTCTCCAGCCTAGTGAGTGGAACATCTGTGTGCCCGACTATGCAGTCACCTATTACTAGTGTGTTGGGTATGTTGTTTTGCCTTGGGGCCTGTTGTGAGGCACACTGCTTTGGTGTATTATGTGTTTTCTGGTGTGTGCTTGGAGGTGCATGTTGCTTGCTTGTCTGCTTAGGAGGACACTTTCTCTTTTTCAGATTAATATTTGTATTCTCAGAATATGGTAATGTGCATTTATATGTGTGTTTTGTCGTAGATCTATGTGAGACTGTTGGTGTTGTGCTTGTATGACCCTACTCCTCTTGACTATATTGTCCAGTATTGGGTTGACAGAGCTTGGCCACCAGTTTGACCCTTAGTGTGCCAGCATGTGGTGCATCAACCCATATATGATATGGTTATGACCTATGCATACAATACACTCACAATACACCTAGTATGATAAGCCTGCTGAGGTTGGCAAATGTGAAAATCCCCTTGGGGCAAACTATCAGCGAGTAATGTCTGTATTGCACCCTGTAACTCCCTATTGCTTGCTGAAGTGTAAATAAGTACTTAGTTTGGAATAAGAACCCCGCACTTGCCAACTGTGTGTGTGTGTCTCTCCCAGGGAGCAACCTTTTTGGAGACTATTCACACCCCTTAAAAGTGATATACTCATCTTTGTCAAGTCTGATGATGTCACCATCCTACAAATATACCTGTGGGAAGGTGAAATCCCAGTAATGTGTATATCACGTCATGTAAATGCATACTGCTGTAATATCATAATGCAGTTAGGTAGGAGTTTGAATCCCGCACTTGCTAACTGTGTGTGTGGTCCAGGTGTGTGTGTGTGTGTGTGTGTGTGTGTGTGTGTGTGTGTGTGTGTGTGTGTGTGTGTGTGTGTGAGACACCATTGGTCAATGTGGAGTGGGTTTTGATTTTTCTGCTGTATTACATATCACAATGACAACTGTATGTGCATAACACATGTAAGGTAGCTGGGGCAAAGCCATATACATACATGTGACATCAATTTTTTCATAGGTGGGTACTATGCTTTCTCCATGAAAGCATCTGTTAGCCTTGCCAGAATGTGCTGGCGCTTTCCAGACCTTAGGTCACTTCTGTATGCTTGTGACAAGCTTAGCCACTGCAGTGATCCCTAGGCTACATCTTCCGTTTCACATCCACTCATCATGGTTTCTATTGAAGAGTGTGAGTGAGGGTTTATGCTTGAGGTATATTTGAATCCTGTTCCAAAGCAAGCAAAGTCTGGCAAAGATGACTAATCATTATAGGTGTGCAACAACCTCTGTTGATCTGCATGCAAACCCTTTATTGCTTATGTGCTCCACAGAGGGATTTCAAAAACCCTTTGGTAATGTGACTATCAAAAGGAGAGATGACTAGACACATGGCTATGTATACATTAGTACCTGTTCCACGTTTTGGGAGCTACTACCTATGTGGTACTCTGGGGATACTTTGTTTTCTAAAAGTGGATAACTATGCTTTCTTTGGCTTATATCTTTACAGCATGATTTTGACACCAGGTATCTGTCTCTATGATACCCTTTTGGAGGATGTGTGCATCATCTGGAGAATAAAGTAAAGTATAGCCCACAGTATGCATTTTCATCAAACGTGGGCAGACATATCCCTACTGTGTTTGCCTGTACCTAAGAAAGCTATATGTCAAACAGGAGTGGTCCCAGGACTGAGTGCAGGTGAATACCACTTGTTACTGGCATAGAGTTGTACATGGAGGCTGCAAATATTACTGTGTCCTACATCTGTGCATCAGTTGTCAATCCATCATCGAACAGTAGTTTATGGTCAGTCTGTTGAGGTTATGTATAATACCAGAATGTGGGATAGGTATGAATTGCTGGGAGAGCTATAGCTTGGCTGTGTGGACCTCCCCTCCCTCACCTATAGCCTTGTTAACTGGCTTGAGGTCTACTAGGTGTAGGAGCCATGATCTGGCCTTTAGAGAACCTAAGTGGGTATGGTGCAGTGTTTGCAGCTTCATAATGTCTCTGTTAATGAGTTCCATAATACTGTGCTCCATAGCCTTCCAGATAACACTTGTCTGGCTTATTAGGGTGAGAGTTTCCAGGATCTGTTGTAGCTCTACCCTTAATCAATTTATGTTAACATTTGCACTGGGTGTGACGAGGGTGGACAGGATTAGGAATAAGTATATTAGAGGGTCAGTCCGGGTTTGAAGGTTAGTAGACCAAGACAGATAGGCAGGATTACGTTGATTTGTACATGTGCTGAGGAGGGATGCAGAGTATATTGTGAAATAGATGGTAAGGATGAAGCCGCCAGGTAACAGGAAAAGAGGAATGCCTAAGATGAGGTTTATGGATGTGGTGAGAGAGGACATGCAGGTGGACGGTGTGACAGTGCAAGATGCAGAGGGCAGGAAGAAATGGAAACAGATTATCTACTGTGGTGACCCCTAATGGGAGCATCCGAAAGGAGAAAAAGAAGAAGTTTTAGCTCAGCCCTTGTGGACTGTGAACACCAGTACTGTGCATCATAACCACAAGTATGTAACCTCTATAAAGGCTGCATCTGAACAGTGTGTTTAGGTGAGTGGTTACTTCATATGTCAGCTTGTGTATGACACGGCCAGGGACACTGTCCAGTACCACTGCCACTGTGGTTTGGACTTTGGTAAAGAGATGTTTTAACTAGAGTGTCTGTGAATCATCAGGTTTTACATTCTTCAGGTATGGAAATGTGGCCCCTGTGTAATGACAGGGTGGTGAAATCCGCATTCAAACTGTCTGACAAGATATTGGTAATGTCATTCAGATAAGTGTACTTTGTGACCATTTACATTAACTCTGACCCGATCTGAGATTTCCCCTCTAGATTATAAACAACACTAAAGAAAGCTTTAGTGTTGTCTTTGGAATCCTTGCCAATTTGTATTTTGAAGCTTGCCTTGTATGATTAATGAGGGCTTGTATTTTCCCAATGACACTGACCAGAGAGGTTATCCCTTCTTGGTATTTAACTCTTTTTTTGGTATAACTTCTTCTATTATATATTTAGTTTCCGGCAGGGGTCCAGGAGACTAATGCACTTTTACTGTATAAGTATTTCTTGTGTTTGTGATAGCACCCTGTAAGTGAACAGTGTGTATTACTAAAGGATTATGCAGCTGGGACAGTGCTGACCATAGTAATGCAAACCAATGACAGATGGCAACAACAGCATCACCCACAGCACAGTGTCAACCAGTGTCATACACACACATGCACACTCAAGTTCCAAAATGTGTGTAGTACAATGCATACTGGCCACCAATAGACACTATGGAGTGTTAACACTGGCCAATACAGGGCATGTCACCCTGCCCATGTGTCCAATATGCACATACATGCAGACAGTGCACCTCCACCATGTTCACAAATGGACACCTGCAAATCTACGTTGCACACACCCCACACTTACTGTCCACTGTATAACACATGCTGACACAACTACAAACATCAGCCAAGTGGCACATGGGCAAACAAAATGGAATAAACACTGGTGAAAACAATACAACATTGCTAATTACAGCTTTAATGCATCATGCCTGCTCAGCTACACCTTCAAGGATATCATTACACTTTACTGCTGACAACATGCTACACATCCAACCATTGCTATACTTTATTAAAGTCACCCTGTGCATCAGCACGATGTTAGCCTGTTCCTGCATCAATGTTACAGATGACAGGAGGTGGCACAGGTTTCATCATATGCACAGGGTGTTGGTTTGCCAAAGGCCTACACTGAGCCATAAAATCAATGTGTGTGTGTGTGTGTGTGTGTGTGTGTGTGTGTGTGTGTGTGGGCCACGAGTACTGTTAATGGCCAATGTTGATGTCATGTGTGTGGGTATGTGTTTGCCCTAGGTTTCTAGTGTGTGTGTGTGTGTGTGTGTGTGTGTGTGTGTGTGTGTGTGTGTGTGTGTGTGTGTGTGTGTGTGTGTGTGTGTGTGTGTGTGTGTCTGCATGCACACAGTTTGACCATGTGGCTGCCATATACGGGGATTTGTGAGACAGCTACAGACTGTACCTGGCAGGCTTTACAGATCACCATCTCTGGCCATGGATACGAAACCTGTGCCTGGCATGGGTGCTACAGACAGTATCAGGTACTAATCCAGATTGGGTACTATCCTCAGAGGTTGACAAATATCCACTGGATCCAGGTCCCTGCTGGGACTGGCCAGAGCCACATGCACGTGGTCTGCTAGGACGGTCTATGGACAGCCCCCCCAACATTGCTGGGGCTGGTACTGGCACTATGGGAGTGGCTGTGACTTGCTGGACATCCACAGTGACCTCCAGCTGGTGATGTTGCTGGCATACGTCCACGTCCCAACCGTCCTGCACTGTCCTGACACATGGACACGACATTGTGGAGGACAACCATGTCTCACCCCAACGTCTATCAATGACCGCAGTGTAGTTACGTATGGCACCTGCTAGGTCACGGATACTGTCATTTACAGAGAGCACTCTGTGCCCTTAGCCTGTTTGGTGTACTGCTCCATTCGTGTCTGTGCCTCCATGACAGCCTGGAACATGTATGTGGTAGAAAGAGGTGTGGTACGTCTGCCACGGGCATGATGACTAGCAGTGCTCTGATGAGAACCCCTGAGCATCTGCCTATGTGGTACCTTTCCAGACATCTGGCTATGGCTGCTGCGTCCAGATACATGTGCCATAGATACCACACTGTTTTGGCCAGTGCCAACCGTACACTGTCCCTCAGCTAAGGGCAATGGTGATGATAGCTATACAGGCAGTATGACTGTGTGCATGGATGGGGTGGAGACTTGTGTACTGTCAACTAGTGGCCCAGCAACAGACCCTGACAAACCTGCCTGTGCCTCAACACACCTATCCTCATGATCACTGTCAGTGTCAGTGACATCAGGTTTCCTGCTGTACTGAACCAGCCCCACCTCACCACCTGTGAGAGGAAAACAAGAAACACACCAAGACCTGAACATAACTTCAGACCACATGCACACACACAACTACACTCCTCCTGAAAGCAGACACACACAACACCAGCAATCACAGAACATACACAATAGCAGGTGACGGTGGAGTACAGTATCACAAGCAAAACAGCCATATCACACCTGTCAGCATGGAGGACATGTGTTGCTCAACAGCATGCAGTGCAAGTGTAGTCAATCCTTGTTATTAACAGTGTACATGGCTTTGATGCATGTGTTTTGTTATTCGGTGATGGCCCTCCCCCTGGAACACAATGCATACATGGACACAACATTGCTGTGCAGGTATTCATAACCCTGTGATGTACTGTGCACCATAACTCACAGGTGTACATACCACTGCAGGATGTGTATCTGTGTGTCACGAAAGGTATCCAATGCCGATTACAGCCTCTGTGTCTTTAGCCAATAATTGTGGACACATTTTTAGCACATGCATGATGAGTATTCACACAACATCATCAGTGGTGCATGGATAACCGATAGAATACCATTCAGCGACATACCCAATGTACGGTACTTATGGTGAGTGTAGATCATATTGTGGACATGCCAGTCTCATCCATGACATGGCATGCTAAAACACGACTGCATATTTAAACACTACACACACACAATATGTGCCATATGACCTAGCCACTCAATAGCACCACAAGACATAAATGTGTCAGTTGTGCAAATGGTGATTTGTACGCATATTGTTTAGAGGTGCATATGTGTGCACACACGCATCATTATGGTGTGTAGCAATGACAGCTATGTGTAGCACTGTGGTTACAATAACTGGATGGGGTATAGTACCATAGGCCATCATCATGAGGCATCAGGTGGTCACTCAAGGCTACAAATGTTTCTCAAACCAGCACAAATCATGCTGTGCCGGAACTGTACTACCTTGGCTAAATTCACCATTTCACAACCAATTGTTATGGGATTTTGTAAGGAGGCTAATAAGAAGCATTCATTGCCATGACTGTGTAGTGCGTTGCAGAGTGTTTAAATGCCCCAGGATAGGTCTCTAGCCCTCAGGTATATTCTGTGTAATGTGTGGATGAGATTTTTGATACTTGAGTGTGTCATTACAGAGGGTTTGGGAATCCTTTATGTGTAGCATGTTAAAATGCTCTGTGTATGACATAGATGTGTATGTTATGTACATGTTGAGTATCAACTGTGCCTATCCAATGGTCACTACAGTCTAGCCACATTTGTTTGAGATGGTCTGGGTATTGCATGTGTTTGAGGCTGCTAATCACATTAGTGAGATGTGTGCTCTTACACCAAACATGCACAGCATGCATTATGGGTAGGTGTGTTACATGTGTACATGGCCTACACCTTAACTATGACATGCACTTTTTATTTCCAATAATAAATGTAGAACACACTCACCAGCATCTGTCCTCTGCCTTGATGTCACCCCAGAGGTACCTACATAGAGATGAGACAGTTTGTCAGTAGCCACAATTGTGGCATTGCTACTGTGTGGTTGCAATCGTACAGTACAACAACAGTTTACATTTACAGGGCTACAGCTTATGTTCCAAATGATCAGTATTGCACAACAACAGGCTCCACATCTTTGAACGACACACTCCACATCTCACATATGCATGATCTACCAATACAGATAACAGTAGTCTACAGATATGCCATGTTACCTGCATGCTCCATGTGTGCTTGCTGGCTGGCTCCAACCTCCATCATGGTGTATGTCTGCTGCTGCTGTTGTAGGGCAGGTGCCACCAGGCTCATGAGCAGCTCCTCTACTCTGGTGAGGGGGGATGGATACTAACACCACCCCCTGTTGCAAGCTGCTCCATATGCACAGCAGCGGCATGTGTGCAGTTATGCAGGCATACCTCACTGACCCTGCGGACAAGATATTGCCACATTGCAGTACACTCCTTCTGGTCTGGGCTGGTTTGTGAAAACAGTAAATGGTAGTGCTGAATCATGCTGCTAGTGATGATATCATCTTCAGCCTCTACTGTAGGTTGGGTTCCTGTGGTGGGCCATGATCCCTGGAAGACAAATGCAAAAATATGTCTTGAGCAATTTTTCCCCAGTTAGGGGTCGCCACAGCGGATCATCTGTCCTCTCACGATTGGCAGAGGAGTTTCACGGTGTCAAGTTGCCAGCCCGATGCCCAACCTTCCACAGAAGGCACACACAACATATTTTATATATAGATATAGATATATATATATATATATATATATATATATACATACATACATATATACACACACACACACACACACATACATACATAATACAATATGTTGCACCTGAGCACAGATTACAATAATTACTCACACACATACATCTACACATTGGAGTACATTTTCTGTAGTATTGTATGATTGTACTGGATGATATGTTTGTGAATACATAAATGGTATGCATATCAGATGGCTTCGTGGCAAATCACTTATGCTGTGATGTGAATGGTTATGTTTTTTTTTCATAGTAAATGCTTTTCATTTTGTTACTAGCCAAAACAAAGGTCAGGGGCTACAGATGGAATAAAGCACATTTCAGCAGTTGCAAGTGGGTTTTCAGAAGGGTAAGCACAGCTTATGAAAGTTTAGCAACCCATAAGCTAACCGAGAGTGAAACACTAACTGCCACTTATCACTGCTCACCCCACAACTGCTTGAAGGTGCCTTGCTCACTCTCTATCCAATGAACCATGTTCTGCACAGCAACAAAATAAAATCACTATATAAGGCTATAAAAAAAAAGAGTACCTGACACACTGTATGCAACACGATGCACCACCTAGCCATAGCAGATGTACATCAAGCTAATGTACAAAGAAATATATCATCCATCACAATCAGTGTAAGGTCCAGTAAATGTATTAATATTATACCACACAACTTGTTAATGCCAAACCCGTGGCCAAAATATGTGCACAATTGGGAATATAGGTCACATACTGCTGTAGTACACTATGAATGTTGCTAGATACACAGTTATATGTATTACCACACATATGTCAAAGGACATGTTACAGACATAACCACACACATCAGACATAATTACAGGACACAAAGGTATGACAACCCAGATAAGCTTTCAGTGTGTACTATACAGTACTGTGTGTCAGTACTTACACAACCTTAATCTTGAGAAATGTAATCTGTGATGAATACAGGGACCACACAAAACAGTAGATGCAAGCAATGTGGACATACACCATACTTTGCTGTACAGGCCCAGAGCTTCAATTAGTACTACAGTACACACATGATTTGCTTTCAAGATCGGTACCAATCAACAATCCTAGATGTAGTGATTTAGCCTCCAATGACACACCCGAGTTAAAACCAAGGGACTTAATCACACTGTATGCAATAGCACATGTTCTGCCTAGCAACAGAATACACAGCTTTTGCTAGGATGAAAGCAAGGACCCAGAATACCATAAAATAAACAGTTTCCCAGTAAGCTATCCCACAGATATATACATCTTTGACGTATTCACAAACATATTGATCATCACAGTCAGTCAACAGTACAGAGAATCTATTGCAACAAGTAGATGTAGGTGTGTATGAGTATATTTGCGTCTTTCGGGTTTTCCCGGTTAGGAGTCGCCACAGCGGAACTCTGGTCCGCTAATGATTGGCAGTAGATTTTTATGTGCTGGCTTGCCGGGCCTAACGCACAACCTTCAACGAAGGTACGCCCATTCACGCATGTAGCCACACAGAAGACGCTCTGACAATCGAATGGGCAACGTCTGTGAGGTGACAATGCTACCACAGCACCACCACCACTACTGCAGTATGAATATATATATATATATATATATATATATATATATATATATATATATATATATATATATACACACACACATACACACACTTACACATCCATTTGTATGTATGTATGTATGTATGTATGTATGTATGTATGTATATATATATATATATATATATATATATATATATATATATATATATATATATATATACACACACACACACACACACATATATACACACACATTACACATCCATTTGTATATATATATATATATATATATATATATATATATATATATATATATATATATATATATATATATATATATATATATATATATATATATATATATACATATATATATACACACACATATATATATATATATATATATATATATATATATATATATATATACACACACATACATACACACATATACAATTCACCTTTCATAGTGAGAATATCAATTATACAAAGGATGTAAGGTGTATAGTGATGTAACAACATTGCACAGTCTTGGGATAAATGCATTGAAGATGTTCACAGCCCAGGTAGTTTTAGCAGGCCTTACTGGCTTCAACATTGCAAACTGACTGAACCACCCACAGTGTTTAACCACCACATGTCATATACCAGCACTCTTGTTTGTCACACACTAAAACATACAAATATGCGCATACTAACCTTTACCAACATATATATCCCCCCTTCGCAAACAGTTGCAATATGTCGATGAAAAGTTTCAGAAAAGTCGTACTTAGAAACAAACCACTTTAATAACTTTTATAACCATTAATATCAATACTGTAACCTGTGTCTATTATATAGCAAAATGGGCAATTGCCACATTGCATCATGCCTGGATTTCTTATAAATATGTCTTTCTGCCTTTGAAAAAGGAATTTAAAACTATTTATTTTCCTCCATACAAATTTAGGTGTAAGATTGAACACTGAATTTAAACCAGCATCTTCCTTCAATAAATACCAATTTTTCAGAATTATTCCTTTTATTTGTGTTGAATAGGAACAAAAATTCATAATACATGCTAAAGTAAACTTTCCCTCTTGTTCTATGGGCCCCCCTTGTTTGCATGCTTCTATGGTTCTTTCATTTCTATGAATCAAACTCTCATTTCCATTACTTTTATTTAAAATAGGTGTGTAAAACCCATTCCTTCTTTTTATTATAACTTCATTCATTATATCTTCTATCAGATTAAATGGATATGCTCTATTAAGAAACATAGACGTTAAATTTCTGCATTCTTCTTCGAATTTTTCATCCTTTGTTATCATTCTTGCTGCTCGGACAAATTGTCCTTTGAGCACTGAACGTTTCTGATAAAATGGATGTGAACTAGAGAAATGCAGAAATTTATTAGAATATGTAGGCTTCCTATATATTAAAGCTTCATATTGTTTTAAATGACTATTCTTTATCACCTTTACGTCCAAATATGATATAGATGAAATATCAAATGTGTATGTGAAGTTCAAGAATTCAGATGTACGATTCAAGATGGATACTAAATTTTCTGCTATTTGCTTTGTGCCATGAATTATGAAAATATCATCTATAAATTTAACATAGAATTTCACTACTTCTTGAAATAGAGCATTTGAAAACGCATATTTGCACTCCCAATATGACATCACCATATTTGCATAGCTTGAGCCACATGGTGATCCCATTGCTACACCTTTCTTTTGTATATAATATTGATCTTCAAAAAGAATAAAGTTATATGATAAAATTATATCTAACATTTCTTGTACAAGGGTTACTTCAGATTCTGATGCCTGCTTTTGACGCATTCTAGTTGTGACCCATTCTATTCCTTCATCATGCGGAATGCTCGTATACAGTTCCTTGACATCTATTGTCAAAAAGCTGTATTCTTCTCTATATTCAAACTTATTTAATATTTCTAAGAAAGTCTAGGAATCTTTTATGATCCATTCTTCCTTTGTCACATATTTCTTTAAAATCGACTCAATGAATTTAGCACATGCATAAGTAGCGGAATTCCTCCCATCCACAATAGGTCTAAATGGGGGATTATACAAGTTTTTGTGGATTTTGGGGACCCCAAATATTACTGGGACTCTAGGTGTTAACACGAACAAAAAATTAAATATATGAATATCAATTCTTGCTTCAATAAATAATTCATTTATGAAGCTTTTTATAACTTGATTTGCTTTATTGTATTCATTGAGAGATGCTATCTGGTATACTTCAGTGTTCAAAATATCCCTGATACGCTGCTGATAGTCTGGATTGTCCATAAAGACCAAGCCCCCTCCTTTATCTGGGTTCATTATTCTAATGTTGGCCCTTAATAAACATTCCAGACCATCCCTTTCTTCTTTATTCAAGTTGTCAATGAATTTAGAATTACTTAACCTCCTCAAATCCAATTCACATATTTTTTCAAATGTGAACAGTGTATTATGTAAAGGAGGGTTGTAACAACTAGCCACTCTAAATTCATTCGTAGAGTGATCTGGTTGTGTTCCAAAAATATGTTTCAAATTTAACTTTCTGACAAAGAGTTTAAGATTGCAAATTGTTTCTTCCAAATTCATTCTACTTCATGGTACGAAAGTTAAACCCTTAGACAGTGTATCCACCAAATCTTGTGTGACCTGAAAAGAAGAAAAATTATAAATAGTAAAATCTTTATTATTTTCTATGATATCAGGTCCATTTAGTTCATGTTCTGTCTCAGTCATCTCCTATTGTTCTGATTCCTCTTCCTGTTCCATCGCTTCCTCTGTGTATATTTCTGAAAACCCTGATTTTTATTATTATTATTAATAGTATAAGTAGTTGGTCCACTAGCTACTTCTGCTCTAGAATTGTTACTGTTATTGTAACTTTTTATCCGTCCACTTCTTACTGGATTTTGTTCCACAATATTCTGATTTTGATGTCGTGACGATTCAGAAGTGGAAGGAGATTAGACTGACATTCATGATGGCTGTTGCTAGTATTATTATCATTCATTCTGGACTCATTGCTTTCCACAAAAAGATCTAATGAATCTAATTGATTATTCTGCCATACTTGTTACGATGAGGGCAATGGATATGCTATCCCGTTATCATATTGCCCTCTGTCTCTTTCCAATTTTTTGATTTTCTTTTTCTTTATTTTTTCTATATGTTGCTCTATGCTATGAAAAACTCGCAGATAATCATACTTATATCTAATAAAATCGGAATGTTGTTTTATAGTGGAATCCAGTTTTTCTATTTTATCTCCCAACTCTTTAAGAGTGAGCGAATAATGCTTAAATCATAGTCTGCATTAATTGAAAGCCTTGTTGATTGAATAAGTGGATCAGATCTTTATGAAATTGTGAACCGGGTACTAGACCTGTTGGATACCGCCAACTTCTAAGGCCTTTTGGCACTATTTCTGCTTTTAAGCATTCTTGGAAGTATTCGATTTCTAAAGTCAGTTTTTTAAGTTTCAACATATTTTCATCTAATTTATTAAGCAGGTTAGATAATGTAGCTTTAATATTCTCTGTTGCATTTAGCTCACTTGTTATTTGATTGGTTTTGAAAAGACCTATTGGTAAAATTAGCCAGTCTTTTAAATTAGGCATTTGAGAGGATTCTCTTAACTTTGTTTGATCAGTCAGAATTCTGTCATTAGCACAAGTCTCTGGGTTTACCGATGCCATGTTAGCATTGTTAACTTGATTATTCACGTTAGCATCTGCCACAATCACTGTAGTTTGCCTGCCCACAGTTACTAGGTATATTTATAGATTGTACTACAGTATTATTAACAGTACCTGTTTCCTTTGATGCTACTTGTGGTTGCTCCGCCTGCATATGCATCGTTCGGTGGCCCACATCGTAACTCATTCAGGTTAACCCTTCGGTTCTGCAAAGTTGTTTTGTCGGCGCCCATGGTTTTATTTTATTTAAATTAGACTGCAGCATAGTGATTCGATCCTGTTGGTCTTGCTGTGATAACAATATATTGTCCAATCTGACGCGCATAGACTCCATTCTTTGCGACAATAAATCCACCAACATGGTTAGTTTGCCCATCGCTTCTCCTTCATCATCTTTGTCTCTCCCATCGTCTCTTAAAATAGCCGGCGTTGTTTCAAACGACTTGTCTGCCATACTAAAAATGCTTACAATTACTTCAAAACACGAACAAACTGATGAAAAGTTTCAAAAAAGTCGTACTTAGAAACCAACCGCTTTAATAACTTTTATAACCATTAATATCAATACTGTAACCTGTGTCTATTATATAGCAAAATGGGCAATTGCCACATTGCATCATGCAATATGTCCCCTGCTCTATGCACATATACAGATGTCAATATATAGGACACATATATATTTCTCTGTGTGTGTGGCATACACACACATACATGGTCCACACTGTTGTAAGTCCCTGGACCTCACAGCTGAACTGTTGGGCCTTGCTGCAACACAAATAGGTATCACATATGAACACAGACTAACATTAGGGGGTATATATGGCAACAGATGCTAGATAAGCATACTAGACTGCTACAACACTTGCCAATGCTAAGCTACACTTTAATACGACTATCATGCATGTGTTGTTCTGTCACACCCATGTTTATATAATGTCAGCGCTAATCCCGCCAACAGCCATTGGCGTCACTACTGTACAGAACACAGATAACATGGATCAGATCTTTGACATTTAATGCTGAGCTACACATTTCACAGGTATGTCCCACTGCCCACATGTACACACTGTATTGTCCATAGCAGTAGTTAAGCAGAACATCTATGCATAAACAAGTACTGCTGCCACATATGAATGTTTCACATTATGTAGACTATTCTTCAACAACATCCACTACATGCCAGTAAATACATATGTGACACATACCCTTCCTTTTGTATAATTTGGTAATATTCCTTTTTCCTTTTCTCTCTCTCTCTCTCTGTCAGTCTGTGCAACAGAGTGATTGAGTTTGTTGGCATAGATTGCAGTCTGCTTTTGTAGGAAATGCATATGAGCATGTGATGGCCTCTGCACCAATTAGTGCCCACCATTTGCTAATTGCATGCAGCCTGCTGTGTAGTAATTGAAGTAATCACGGTCATATTTACCCAGTACTATAAATTGCTGACTGATGAAGGCGTGGCCCTTTCAGCTTTCCAAGATGGGGATCATCCTTGTTTGGTATGGACATCATTGTTTAAGACAGAAGGTTGGAATAGTTCTTATATCAGAAGCCAGGTGTGTAGCCAGAGATTTTACATTTTGTACTCAGACCTAATGTTGCTGCTTCCAGTACCCACTTGTCAGTGTAAAAATGTACTCGCCCCTCAAAATGCTATCCCAAGATAATGGAAAGATGTACTTTCTTTTCAACTGTTACAAATAACTGCCATACAAAGCTAGTTATAGAGATGTATTCCTTTGACACAAGAATTGTTTGTGAACGGCTATACTGTGAATATTCCTTTACACAGTTCTAAACATTTGTGCTTTTTTAGTGTTGACATTAGCACGAGCTGCTCAGAAAAACTGGACTTATTTCAGTACAGCGAGTATGCTTACCTACATCCTTGGTAGACCCTGCACACACAGGTAAATTTTACATTTGGGTAGGGTTGCAGAAGTACAGAGAGCGTAAGTAGTATTGTGTGCATTTTATCTTGCTGGACTTACAGGGTTGCTGTGTACAGGTTACTTTATCAAGGAATGTAGTCTGTCTCTGTAACTCCCAACTGTGGACCTATCCACACGATGGCCAGAGAATAGCCTGTTATTTTTTGTCTGTGCACCACACAGGTCTTTTCACCAATAGAGCAATGGCATTCTTACAGTTGGGTTGCTACCAGTACATGGCTACATCCATTTGTATTTCAGTGTTTTATTCCTACATAAGGGTATGCTTCCGAAATTCCTTCCAAAGCTATTTGCACAGTGTGTAACAGCAGAAAGGCTAATATGCCTCTTTGTTTCTGCCTCTGCCAGACCTCTCAACCAATCAGTGACAAATTTGAACAGAATCAGGGACACTTAAAATATTAGTGCTATTAAGTTGAAACATTGAGAGAATCAGAGCATATGAATTTGATACACCTTTTCTGAAGTAAAAGAAGTGTATAACTCTTAATTATTGTCATTATTCATTAAGTGTAATTCACCACCTTTCTGCCCAAAGTCAGTAGTTTTAGGAGGGATTCAGAGGGACAGAGCAAAAATTTGAGTCAAAATCAGGGACGTCCCTGAAAATTAGGAAAGGTTAAGAGGTATGGCCTCTGCCCTAAACAGATATGCCAGTGTTTGTCCTGCTGTGATAATGTGTGGGGTTGTAAGGTGATGGTGTAACATTATTTCCTGCTAGAATGGCTGCTTCTCTTATCACAGTCATGTAATGTAATCCCACAACTGTTGGTCAACATCCACAGAACAAGTTGTGTGGTATGGTATTCCTAATTTTCCTTTACATTCACTCATTCTGATGCATGATATAATAATTTAAGCACCAACTTAATTTATATCTACCGTGGCTTCGTGGTACTTCATGTTGTGTAGCGTGTGCAAGGTCCGGGGTTTGAGACTTACAGAGGTGTTTTATTTTGTTCCTGAGCAGAACAAGGGACCTCACACACAGAGTGACTAAGGCACTTTTAAGCAGTTGTAAGGGGGATTGCACAATGCCTCACATTGCTTAGCCAAGCGCAAATCCGCTCACTACTGCTTAATAGTGCTTACTCACGCTCACCTTCGCGCCAATTTCTTTGAAAGAAAAGAAAAATGGGGAGATAGGAAAGTGGTCAAAAGGGGCAGAAAGAGGGAAAGACAGTAGGGAAAATAGCTCAGGGTGTGCAGGACGGGTGTAGGGAAGATCCATAGCTGCCCATTTCTTCAACAGCAACAGCTGTGCATATGCAATACATTTGGAGGTAGATATGAACCCTTCAACCCCTGAGAGAGGGGTGAGGACAACAAAGTATGTTGTAATGCCAATTAAATAACATTTCAAGTGTCCAGTGGACATCTGTGCAAAATGGGCAGCTATGTATGGGGCATAATTTTTTTTTTTGGGAATAGATTGCACTTTTTTTTTTCAGGTGAAAGTGGAATATGGGGTAGGGGAAGTAGGTATATTTGGGGAGGTAAACAGACCAGACAAACAAGACGCATACAGGGGCGGTATATGACATGTGGTGGGTGAACACCTTTGACGGAGGGGGATGTTTGGAAATCGCAAGCCCATGAGCCCCCAGATGGAAACAGCGGGACTTGGGTCCCCACCCATGGGCAGTCACCACTGCACCTTCACGGTCCAGAAGGTGGCTGTGCTTGGGGCTGTGTAGGAGGGGCAGGCTGACCCATGAGTTGCGCCACTCAGGCCTCAAGCTGGCATAGAGATTCTGCAACAGAACGTTCAATCTCTCTATGCACTACAGCCCGGAGCCTACAAAGGGTGATAGGTGCCTTTCCCCCCACGCTTGCACGGGGGGCAGAGCCCCATCACCTGCAGTGCTTCCACCCGAAGGTGGCACAGGGCCAACGGAGGAGGAGGTCCCAGGCTGGGCACCGGATCTGCTAGTGCCAGGTGCCATGGCCAGCTGAGGTAGGACAGGTGGGTCCGCTAGGACCGGCCTTCCCATACAAACTATGTTTTGGAGAGTTTAATAAAGATATGGGTTAGTAACAGTCAACGGCATTCCCAGTTAGTTATAACAGCATGCAGAAGTATTACCATTAACCCACACCAGATTTTCAACAGTTGAAAAGCAAGCATAACACATGCATATATAGAACAATAGTGGACATTACAACAGCATGCAGGTTTAATTGATGGCAACAGGCCACCAATATTGTGGTATTTTAATAGGGCACATGCATAAAAATAAATGCAAATATTTATAAACCAATAGGACATATGTCCCAACAAATGTTTTGAGATTAGACATACCGATTGAGGTGTGGAATTGCATTTTTTATGCACATACAGTAGGGTGGAAAAAGACAGCTCAATTAACAACTTGCATATCCTTCTAGTTTTTACTACATTCCTATTAACTGCAGTTATATGTCCCTTACATGTATTATTACACTACCCAATGTCCTTACATCGTGTAATTTGATTTTGCTAGATCATTATATACATGAGCTGTATCTTACATACAAACTGTCCAAGATGCACATGTGAGCAATTCTCAAAATATGTTGCAGTAACACACACTACTGCTAAGATGGTACACTGACAGCTCTACTTTCATATAATTATTTACATATGTTCAGGTGAAAGTATCAGTTATATGTTGACAGCTCCCTACATTTCTGGTAGCACACTGACATTTCTGGGGAACACAATACCAAGCTACTCATGTGCCAGATTAACCTGTACATGCTGGGGCATGAACCAACAGTTGAGGGCTGTAAATACGCATACAAGCTACTGGCACTCCCTTCATCCATGTTATATGGGCCTACCCAAGTATGGGTTGACACTGCTTAATACAACACTACTATTTGTAGAATGCAACAGTACAACAACATATCAAAGAAAATGACACAGACGCACTCCATGAATCATACATTTATTAAAGGATTATTACACCTTTATTTATTGGGTTAAAAGACTTTTTGAAGGCTCTCTCATTTACTTTATATAACAGTACATACAGAATAATTACTAACCTGCCTCATGACGCAGCCTTTCTTCATGGGCTTGCAGGTTCATAGCCCGATCACCTGCAGCTGTGAAGTAAATGCAGTGATATTGAGACATACCTATCCATAGTATAGACAAGCATGGCAATTCTTAACTACTTAATACAATGGCTACTTACTCAGTACTGGGGCACTGGGCATCGTATGGGATTCCTGGATCCACCGGTCCAGTTCATCACCCCTATGCCGCTTCAGGTCAGAATAATGGTGCCTGACCTGCGCACCAGTCTGAGGAACACCAGTGGCACTGGTGAGATCATGGGCAAGACTGTTCCAGGCCTCCGTTTTATATTGGGTACCTTGGTACTGGCCCTGCAGGAGTCTTTCTTCATGTTTGCGGACGAGGAGCCAAACCATAATTTTGGACTCCTGGATGCCCCAGTGTTACGCTCTAAACCGAGTGCCTTCACCTACACCAGCCATGCTGACTGCAGAAGGAAGCTACAACTAGTTATAGCAAGTATTTCCGCCTGTGAAGATTAAATATGCCTCATTTCCCGCACTTATTTGTGATTGGCTAGTTTTGGAGAAGCTCAGCTGTGGGCACGCCTAAGCTCAGCTGTGGGCACGCCTGCTTAGCTGATGTTGGCAATGTTTAAAATCCCTTTGATAGATATGTCTCTGTTGAAAGTGCATGTTTGTCAAATGCTTTCATGGCTTAGTGGTTACGTACTATGGAGTATAGTGCACAGTATCTTGAGTTCGAGCCCTGTCACTGCTTTTTATTTTCCTGCTGGGCAGAACTGACTGGTTAAGGAACAGTAAAGCAGGTGCGAGTGTGTTTACCCGACATTGCTTGATGTTGCACTGGTTAGCACGGAGTTGAGCAAAGGTAATCAGCTGTAACGTGCGGTGAAACTGTGTTACTCCTCCTTAGTATAGCGCAGTTACACGCAAATATTTTTCAATATGCTCAATACTGGTAAAATGCAGTTAGCAGTGCTTTATATTGCTTAAAATAAGGTACTCATGCCTCAGAATGCATAAACATTTCACCTTCATATATATAATTCATGCACTACTAAATTTAACATTTCAATGCTTTTTACAAAACTTACACATAAAAAATGTCTGGAAATGTTTTTGTATACAGATTTCACACAGAAAATGGAACATGCAGTAGTGGGACTCGAACCGGGAATGCCTCCTTTTTGTGTGACAGCTCTAACCACTACGCTATTGCTATGTTGCATAATTTGCATATATTTTTCTTATTATCATCTTCGGGTGTCTAAGCTGCTGTAACTATAGTTAAGCAATGGGCAAACCCGCGCAACTACGGGCAGCTATATCGGAAGAAAAAAAAAATAATTCTTTTTATTTTTTATTCTGTTAGTTGTTGAACATATGGGGGAGTGTAGTGTTACACTGTACACATGTGAGCGGACTCGCTCATTTAAATGTGAAGTTGCGGCATTTCTTCATTGCAGGGGCATGGATATTTGGACTGCTCGGCAGTCCGACACGCCCCCTAAACTCGTCCACAATCCATGTAAGCTTTGGAGTTGAGGCAGCGCGCCCTCATTAATATGCATGGAGCACTGCCATCATACTCTTGCACTGGCACTTCCGTGCAAGACTAATCTAGTCTTACACGGAAGATTAGTAAACCCGTGGGATAGTCTTCCAGTCAAAAATCATCAAATGACTAATTAATTTTAACAATGAGATCAATGAGGTATGCAAGTAAGGAAGCTGTCACCCTAACCTGACATCCAGAGATCTCACAGTTAGTACAGGTTGAGGCATTTAATGTTTTGTTCTGAATGAGTTTTTTCGACATGTCAGGAAACTAATTTTGTTGTTTTTCTAGCATCTCAGTTCTAAATAAGTTTATTTCAACATGTTGGGAGTTGACAAGGTTTGCCTTGATGTAAAGCCACTGATCAGTTTTGGGCAAATGAACAGAACAAATTAAGTAAAAAAACAAATAAAAGTAATTAAAAAATAAGCACATTACTGTATATGATTTAAACTGCTGGTACTTTATCTGAAATGTTTCTTATGTCAGCTGCAAACCCAGTCTTTCACGTTCCAAAATGAAAGACATGCAATAGCAAAAATTAAAAGTGGACTTACTGACAGAACTCCATTAGTTTTGTGTTTTCCATGTTCTGAGGTGTCACCCGACACCGATTCCTCTGTGGTTGCCAGATTATCTGTGTCATTTCTCTCTCCCAGAATGTCTACTTCTTTTCTGGTTTCCAAGTTAGTATCAGGCACTGCTGAGTGGATTTCTGTAACAGTTTTAATGCATTCAAGATTTTCTTCTAGCTCTTTCAGGATTTCTGATGCTTTGCTGTAAAGTTTTTGAAGGAGTTTTTGTTCCTTGTCATGGAGAAACTGGTGCAGTTTTACAAACTCTTCTGCAATGTATTTTTCTAAATTAACAGCATGTTCCTGGGAAACAAGTAATACAGATAAGAACAAGTCAACTTGCTATACATTATCATACCACAGTACCACTTATGTCCATATATTTACCTTGCATGACAGAATAAATAAACTCCCTGGAACAGAGACAGAGAAGATGACTGCAAAACTAGTGACATAGTTAAAGGGAGGGTTTGTCTTAATGGTTAAGGTGCTAACCTCACAAATACAAGGTAAAGGGTTTGAGTCTGACCTCTAGTTATTGTCTAGGCTTATAAAAATCTACAGTCTGGTAGCAAGTATTTACCTATGAACCCAGGAATTATGAACCTAACTTAGCCCATCAGTGCAGCTGGAAGGGAGAAATGTGAAGCCATCACAATGCTCTATGGAGAAATGAGAGTAGAGACTCAAGTACATAGATGACCCTTAGTCTATATCAATAATTAGTGTAATGCAAGAGCTGTGTGTTCAGAGGGAGGCGAAGCTGGATCTGAAAAAAAAAAAAAAAAAAAAAAAGATAAGGTAAGCCCCCACACTGTCTGCCTCTATATCAGACTGACTTCTTCTACCGACTCCTGGTACTTTAAGATGATTAAACTGATTTTCAGGAATTATGGGGAGCAAAGAGACCATATTCTTAGAAGGAAGAAGTTTTCTGCTGCAAGGTAAAATGTGGGCTCAGTCCTCTAGGCCGTCCTGTATCTGTTCATTGTACAGAAGTTAGGAGGAACCACGGTGGCTAGGACATATCCAGGGTCACAACAGTAGAGAAAGTGACACCAATTAGGTTATACCATCATACATAATGGGCCACATTACAAAATACTTCTGTAGGTCCGTTTAGAAAGGTAGGCCTTACACTGAATTAAGTTACTTAGACCGAGAGCAGATCTTTCATAATCTGGTCACCAGTGTAGGGTTGTTTATAGACAGAGCTTACATCAAAGTCAGTCACTCACTCGGAGAGCAAGTCTTTTGGAATCAGATCCACAGTGTAAGCCTGTTTACAAATAGGCCTTACACCGATGAAAGTTACTTATACTGAGAAAAAGTCTTTCAGAATCAAGACAGACTTGTATCAGGCCAACTCCCTTGCAGAGCAAGTCTTTAAGAATCAGGCCCAATAAGCTAAGTAGGGCTGCCAAAGACAAAGCTTGATTCTACAATGTGAAAATCAGTGAATGCAAACACTGCAACAGTTGTGCAGTGATTTAGTCCCAGCATCCAATAAGAAAGTACAGTTGTGTAAAATCTAACCACAACAGTAGATAAACATCTATTCACTGTTGCAGTATTCTTTACATAAGGGATCTCCGGCCAAGGAAAGCCCAACATCTGGGCAGTACACCTTAGTCTTTAGTTCTTATACACATCATACGTCACATGTATGCTCCCCACACAAGAGTAGGGCATAAAGGTGACGTATGCACACACACTCAGAACTGAAAATGCCCCAGAAGGAGAATGCCCACAGGGACAAGGAAAATATGCACATCCAGGGGAAGATCAGCCCCTTGGCTAGAAAGGCTAGACAAGGACAAGGCTGAAGGGGGTAGCAGGGAGGGAATGAATACTACAACAGTGACGAGAAGGCCATTTACAGTCATGGTAAGATTGTACACAATTGTTCTATGTCCTTCCATCTCACTACTGAAATATTCTTTAGTACAGGCGTGCAAGAGGAAGGTACAGAAGAGCCCTTTACAAATCCATGCAGGATAGCCCTGGCAAAGCCTGCCTGGCCCTTGAAATAACATCCAACTTGTAATGCTCAGTGAAAGTTTGAACAGAGGACCAAGTAGCAACCTCAAGGATGGAACTGGCATCCAGACTAAAAAAAAAAAAAAAAGTACCAGAGGAGGCAATTTTCCTAGTAGATTGCAACTTCACTGAAGAGGAAATATATTTTCCATGTAAAGAATAACAAAACATGACCACAGAAATCCAGGAGGAGATGGTTTGATTAGAAAGTGCCAAACACAAAGTCCTGAGATGAAAGGAAACAAAAATATGTGCATATTTGTGAATAACTTTAGTTTTATCCAAAAATTATCTGAGCTGTCTATGCAAATCCAAGGTGTGAAGAACCTTCTCAATGGCAGAATGTAAAGAAGAAAAAAGGAGGAAGATGAATAGACTGATTAGGGGATGATTCACTGATCGCCTTGGGCATAAAAGGATTCATACTAAGAAACTCCTGTATCCGTGGAAAACTAAGAAAGGAGGAATAGCCATGAGAGCCTGAAGTTCAGACACTCTCTTAGCTGAGGTGAGAACCGAACACAGTGTGGTAAGCAAGCTGAAGAAGAAGTAGGCTCAAAAGGAGCTGAATTAATTTTTTCAATACAACATTGTGTCCCAGGAAGGAGGAATAGGTTTTCTCAGGAGGCCTGATATGAAGGATGCCTTTAAGAAATTTCTTGACCTCAAACCTAGAGGACAGAGGAGGAGTCAAGGGCAGACAGCAAAAATTGCTGACAGGTGAGCTTTGACTGAAGAATATGCCAACCCAGCATGGAACAGATCACACAAATTAAGAGAGAACCAGAGCAGCCTCCATAGATTGGAGACCCTAATGGCGAGAAAGGCACCACTCAGAATCTCCTCAATTTGGATTTCCTGGTAGTGGGTTTACTGGCCTCCTACAGATCCCAAAGCATGTCCTCAGAAAAAGTGCCTAAAAGGGATCAAAAGACTATCACCCTTGGTATAATTTGAAGAGTGGACAAGTCAGGGTGGATGGTTGACCCCTTGTGCGAGAAGATCCACCCGGTGAGGTAACTTGTGGTGATTCCCTGTGGCCCACTGAGAAAGAAGAGGGAACCAGTGATGTCCTTCTATTCCTATGTTGCAGTATTCTTGTGGGGATTTCCTGCCCTCAGGTGACTCGTACGCTGGCTCCTATACAAAAGCTTCAGCTTGGCTGTTGCAGCTGCGTGAGACATCACATGTAAGGCCATAAACTAGGGCCCTTAAATGTGACGTCTGTACGCATAATCCTCAGAACTTTTCAGCCACAGACGACTGACGGATTGTTTGTTCGCTCCTTCACATCAGACATCTCAATAAAGCTAAGTAACCCGTTGGAGTTTTTCTCTTCATATTCCTTTGTTGTTGCTTAGGCTTGGTTTGTTGTAGCAATTTATAGCCAATGTCAGGTAAAAAGGGTAAATGCCAATGCTGGTGCGAGATAACCCAAAAAGACTCTCATGATCTGTGTTTTTTTGCTTAAGCCAGGAGCACGACCATACTGCTTGCTCCATTTGTCAATCATTTGTGCCAAAGTCCCTACACAGCTGTCTGGCCACGCTTAACCTCTATTTAGAAAATCAGCACCTTAAGCTGTTAGCTCTAAGGAAGGATCTGCCTCAGAGGCCACATCAGAATCTCCACACAAGAAGAACAAGTTTCCTAGGTCTTCCTCGCCTGCCACTCCATTACCTGACGTCCTGCCAGCTGCCAATTTAGGAGCTGATGGATGCCCAGCAGATCCATCTACTTCAACGATTACCTTTGTGGAATCCATTGCTTAGCCGGCAACCGGAACTTCCCTGGAGACAACCCAGACCCTGACTACCGTCGAGGTTGAGGGGGAACCAGAATCTTCTGAGCCTCCAACCAGGATCCTGCCTTCGTTTACGGTTCCTACCAGACCGGATTCCAGGCCTGCTCAAACGTCTATCCCAGCAAAAAAAAAAAAAAAAAACTAAGTATGCCTCTCCCACTGCAGAAGGCCTACCTGACTGGCAGGCCTTCACCTCTTCCCTGATGCAGGCCTTTATGGCCCTTAAGCCTTCAGCCTTATCCTCCACTACTCTACCTTTGCTCAGCCCTAGACCTGCTTCAGCCTCTTCCTACCCCCCAACATCTCAGGTTTTGGAAAAGAGCATGATTCATTCTTTTCCTCCTCTGAGGACTCTATATGTTGCACCTCCCAAGTTGCTTCATCCCAGGAGTATTATTCTCCTGATGAGGAATCTATAGAGGGAGATTCACCCAGAGAATATCACGTTTGGTGAGACTACCAGCAAAAATTAAAGACTACTTCAAATGCGATACCTCACAAATGTCAGTTACTCAAAATAGGTATTTTGAGCTTCTGCAAGTAGAACCCCCTCCCCTTCTGCTGTTCCACCCGTTCTGCCTGCATACCTGGATGCCTTCAATTCTGCATCTAAGTCTCCAGACTCACAGCCACCTGCCCCCCAAGCAACCAGGTCACTTTTACTAGGTGCCTGATGAGCAGAAATTCTTAGTCAAACCACCTTTAGCAGACTCAGCAGTGATTGCCACCTACCCTGACAAGCAATCCAGACTCCTTCCCTCTGCCTCACTCCTACCCACTGATAAAGATAGCAAATCTATGGAAAGGATTGGAAAGAAGGTGTACAGCTCCTCCACTTTGGCCTTCA
This sequence comes from Protopterus annectens, assembly GCF_019279795.1. Classification (NCBI taxonomy): domain Eukaryota; kingdom Metazoa; phylum Chordata; order Ceratodontiformes; family Protopteridae; genus Protopterus; species Protopterus annectens. Next base: position 1,689,714,597 of record NC_056744.1, on the reverse strand, counting down.
GAGCCATTAACTATCAGACACATATGACTAAATATGTTCTGGACTTGGTCTCTCAAGCCTCTTCCATGCTGGCCACTATCCCTTACTGCCCCATTAAGATGGGCATCACCTCCAAACTTTCTCTGGCTACACAAGTAGCCAGGCACTCAGTTAGATGCAGCTATGATGCTGCTGAAGCATCTGCTTGCTTTGCAGCATATGCTTCAGTTCTCAGAAGATACTCCTGACTGAGACTTCAAAATCTCCCAGAAGACTTTAAATCAAAGATCTTGGATGCCCCCCCCCCCCCGGACCACAATTTCCTTTTTAAAAATCTGCAAGAAAAAAAGTAAAGAATTACAGGACATTAAACATTTACTAGTGTCCCCATTTCCAACTACTACACAGTGTGGGTGATAAATTTTTGACTGATCCCATTCAGATACGACTACTGAGAAGAGGTGCTTTCAGTCCTGAGGAAGGCCAGGAAACCTACAACAATAGAATCATACCTAGCTAAATGGAAAAGATTTACTAAATGGTGTCTAGACAAGGAAAGGGACCCTTGCACTGCTGATCCCCCTTAGCTCTTAGGTGTATGTGTCAACTGATAACAAGTAGACTTTCCTATTATTCAGTGGAAGTACACCTTTCCACAATATCAGCCTGCTTGCCTCTAGACTCTCTCCTGCTAGCCAGGCTCTATGTAAAACTCTTCCTTAAAGGGGTGTTACACATTAGACCTCCAAAAAAGCCTAGCCCTCTGCCCTGGGACCTTAACTTCATCAAGGAAAAGCTTACCCAACACCCATTTGAACCCAATGGGTCAGCCTCCCTTCAAATGTGTACATGGAAAACAGTGCTACTAGTGGCTATCACCCCAGTCAGAAGGGTTTCAGAGCTACAAGCCTTACATTCCACAAGGACAGGGTAACCCTGAGAACCAACCCCCCCTTTATGCCCAAGGTGGTCAGCAATTGGTCATTAAACCAATCTATTCACCTCCCCACCTTCTTTCCCTCTCCCACCAATAAAGGGGAGAGGATACTTCACTCACTGGATGTACACAGATAACTAAGACTTTACCTGGACAAAACAAAATCCATTAGAAAAACAAACCATCACATGCTAGACCAGGAAGGCCATCTGTCTTTGCTACTCCCACCATGGGAAAAGTCCCGCAGTGGGAGTAAAAGCCCATTCCACCAGAGCAAGGGCCACCTCCAAGGCTTTCCTAAAAGGTCTAGACACATCTTCCATTATGGAATCAGCTACATGGTCTACTATCCACACTTTTACCAAGCACCACAAGCTAGACCAGTTCTCCAGAGCAAGTGCAGGATTCGCCAGGGCAATCCTACAGGGCTTTGTAGAATCTTCTTCTGCATCCACCACCCTTTCATCCAACTAAGTTGTGGTATTCTCCCACAATAAGAATACTGCAACATAGGAATAGAAGGACATAGAATAGTTGTGCAAAATTACCATAACCACAGATGTCCTTCCCTTCCATGTTGCAATATTCCTTTCCACCCACCATTAACCCCCTCATCATTCTCTTTTGCATTCCAACATGTCCCTAGGTAATAATCATCATACACCTTTCACGTTGGACTTCAGAAGGACCCCAGGGTCTCATACCTGACACCACTGGCACATCTTCCTGCTGGGCTTTCTACTCTACCTGCTGAGCTTCAAGTTCGGAGAATTGTGCATACAGACATCACATTTAAGGCCCCTGGTTTATGGCCTTATGTGTGATGTTCCATGCAGCTGCAACAGCCAAGCTGAAGCTTTTGTATAGGAGCCAACATGAGGGCAGGAAATCCCCACAACAAGAATACTGCAACATGGAAGAGAAGGATATCTATGTTTATAGTAAGAATTTACACAGCAATTTCTATCTGGGCCAAAGGGGAGTCACCAGCGAGATTTTGGGAGTGTCCTGCTAGAGCTTTTGAAAGACTCGTGGCAAAAGGAATGGGAGGGATGGCATGCGGAAACACCCCCTTCCAAAGAAAAGACAGGGTGTCCACCTTCCAAGCCAGAGGACTTGGGAATGAAACAAAGAGAGAGAAAGTTATCTGATCAGAGTGGAGGCAAAAATATCTACCTGAGGAATATCCCACCAATGGGCAATGTCCGGGGACACATCCGTGAAACAATCATTCGTGAACTCGTGTACTGGACCTGCTCAAGGAGACTGCCATTAGATGTGCTCAGAGTTACTTGATACTGATAGCTAGATCCCAGGATCTGCAGGATAGTCTGCAAAGTAGATAGGACTTTTGTGCCCCCTTCCTTGTTGACATGCTACATCACTGTGGTGAAACATTTTGAGGAGCTAAGGATAAAAGAGGGAATGAAAAGCCTTGAGCCAGAAGCAGAGCCCTCATCTCCTTTACACTGGATGAGGTCGGACCTCTGATGAGGAGATAAGAGACCCTGAAAGAGGAGACATGAGACCATGAAACTTAAGGAAGTGACAGTAAGCACCCCACCCCCTGACTGAGGCATCTGTAAAGAGCTCCTAAGGTAGAAATGGAACTTGAAAAGGAAGCCCTGCGTTGAGTCTAAGTTGAGGACTCCACCACTGAAGCTCAAGTTTGAGACAGGGAAGGAAATGTACCAGGAAATTCATGGGGTGGCAATGTTGAAACCACAGTGAGTTGAGGTACCACTGAAGTTTCCTCATATGCAGCATGGTGAAAGGGTGCATGGGAATGGTGGAAGCATCTGAGAACCCTGAGAAATTCCCTGGCCGTGATAGCCACCAGAGTAAGAAGGGTTGAAAAAAGGCATTTAGAGACAGAGCTTTAGAGGCAGGTAGAGATGCCAGCATGGGGGCTTCCTGAAATCTACAGCAGAGGGAATATAATCCTGAGAAGGTGTCAGAACCAATTTCTAAAAGTTTAGGATGAATCACAGACAACAGGGAAGTAGTACACCTGAGATCTTGAAGCAGAGTATGGGGGGAAAGGAGCTTGAATAAGCAAATCATCTAGACAGAGAAAGATCTGAATTCCTCAAACCCTCAAAAAGCAATGACAGGATCAAGGCATTTGGAGAATATCCTGGGGGCAGCAGGAAGGCCAAAGGGCAAATCAGAGAAATGGAAATGCAAAGAAGAGACCAAGAAACAAAAAAAATCATGAAGAGAGGATGGATGGAGATGTGAACATTTTAAAGGGGGGGTGGCATAATCGTTAAGGTGTTCACCTTACAGACACAAGGTGCAAGGTTTGATTCTCACTTGGGGTAACTGGCTAGGCTTAAAATGGCCCACAAGGGCAGTTAGCCTAGTACTAAACTATGAACCTATGAACATACAAATCCTTGAGATCCAGAGAGACCAGAAAGATCTGGGATAAAACAAAATGAAATAATGTTTGCAAAGATAACATCTGAAAGGAAGGAATCTTGAGAAAGGAAATACCCATAACTGGTTTCAAAGTACCCTCCTTTCATGGGATCAAAAACATTGTGGCGTAAAGTCACTTCCATACTTGGGACTTTTTACAGAGCTTTTCGCGCTGGGCTTCCACTGCAAATGGGTCTTTGGGCCAGTGGTCAACAAATGTCAACAAAACAAAACAAAAAGCATGGCTTGAATGGTTCCCCGAGACAAAAGAAAGTGAAGAACCTATCAGAAATGAGAGGAATATTCTAGAGGAGGTTAAGGAATGCATGAAAAGGGAGGAAGGGACTTCCAAACCATGAAATCTCCCTAACAGATAATGAACAGAACCCAAGAGCCTGAAGTGAGCTGAAGCAAATTTGGAAGGGAGTGGCAGATGAAGGGACAAGGGAACCTTGGTGAAGGCAGGAGGAAGCAAACTGTCAAAAATAACTCAGCTTATCCTGGAAAGGAAGTTTCTGGAGGCAGAAGTCTGAGTAGACTTAGCAGGCGGCACTCACCTAGATCCCTTCTTGCCCTTAGTAAGAGGGAGAGGTTGCCTATGAACAAAAGCACACTTGGAGGGATAATTCCCCTGAAATTTGGGAATAGGGAAAAAATATACATTTGAGCTAATGCAAGTCTTCTGAAGTCTCTCCAAGACAAGTGTAAAGTTCAGCTGCAACAGAACCAAAAATATTTTTCTTTTACAGAGGAGTATCCAAAAATTTGGCCTTAATGTCATCAGGCAAAGTCTGAAGAGGAAGCCACAAAGAACATCTAATAACTGAACCAAAGGCAGCAGCCTTGGAAGAGGAATCAGCTGCATCATAGCTACATCTGATTGGGTGGCAGGCAACTTGAGAAGTACAGCCCAGCAAGGAAAGGGCCAAAGCCTTCCTCTCAGAGTTAGGAAGGGCATAAACCATGTTAGAAACCTGAGAAATGAGGGCTAAAACATACCTGGTCATTTCAGGTAGCCAATGGCCCAAAAGGATAAACTGGCAGAAGAGCAAAATTTTTTTGCACAGTCTTTCCATAGCCCTACTACCCTTATCAGCTTGGCAGAGGGCAACTGTACAGCTAATCAGAGGTGATTGACACTACAGAAGGGTCAGCAGAAGGACATTTATAAAGAAATTTGTGTTCCTCAGGCACTTTATAGAATCTGTCTGGCTTCATAGGTGTAGGGGGCTAAGAATCAGGAGCTCCAGACACTAGCAAGAAAGTGTCCAGAAAGGCAGCCAGAACAGAAGGAACAGCAGAAGGCTTAGTATGTAGGAGCTCATTAATATCTTTTCTGAATCTCTGAGACTTTTGAACAATCCCACTTAAAATAATCATGCGGGCAATGGTATCCCCAAAGGAGAGTCCTTCCAGGGGGGGGGGATCTGGACTTATGGAATCCTCCTCCTCTGAACCATAGTCCAAAGGGGGAAGGGATTTAGAAGAGTAAGCTAAAGATTCTGCGCTTGAGTCCAGGTCCTCATCTGAGGAATTTGATTCCCTGGTCCTCTTGAGTAGAGTGGAAAACCTGGGAAGACAAGTCCCAGAGAACCATAGAGAAGGCTTCAAGGCCCTCAGAGAATTAAATAAACCTGGAATGAAATACTGCCATTTACATTGTGGATCCTTAACAACAGGGGAAATGTACTTTGTTTTTTGCTTCTTTTTCTGTGGAACATCCACATGAAACATACTTGGGGGGGTCAGATCTGGGTGAGATTGAATAATGATGATAGAAATTTCCTCCCTAACTTATAGCTGAGAAATTCCCCCTCAGTCCTTCAGATATACATCAGCAGAGGTTCACCCTCTACATAAGGTACAGATGTGTGAAAAGCATCTGAGGACATGCTGGCCTCAAATGGGGGTGTAGTAGAGGAATCTAAAAGCAACCAATGGATGATCCTCTAAGCTTTCATGAGCCTCAAGAGAGACATCCAGAGGATGCTGGACAGCAACCAGATCAGACTATTTTGGCCTTCAACTTGGCAGGCAGCTGGCCCTTGGGACAGGAGGATTCCACCACAGCATGCTGAACAAACAACTTCAGATGTTGGTTCTTCAGGTACATGCACAAATAGGAGAGATGACTATGTAGAGTTTTAGGCACAAACACACCTGGCAGATAGAGCACTGCTTATGACTGTGGGAAGCACTTAAACAGAAGGGACACATGTTGTTACAGACTTTATGGGGAATCTGCCTCCTACATTGATATTTTACCCTTTTGGATGATATGAACACAATACCCATAATAAACAAGAAAAAAAAGTGAAAAAAAAAAAAACAACTTGGCACTTATCTGAAAACATAGCTTGGTAACCAACACATCAGAAATGCATTCAGACCAACATTCAACAGTGGCGTTCAGATTGGCAGCAAAGAAGTGTGTGCATCCATACGTCACCTTTATGCCCTACACCTTGTGTGGGGAGCACACCTGTGATGTACGATACCTATAAGAACTAAAGGCTTTGGTATATAGGTTGGATGTTGGGCTAGCCTTGGCAGGAGACTCCTTATATAAAAGGATACTGCAACAATGATATGGAAGCACTTCTTGTAGTGTAACTAATTACATATTCTGAAATGGATCAGTGTTAGGTGTGGCTCTGAAATTCATGAATAGACAGCATGCATGTCTGTAATCTTGGGAAATGTGTGTGATGAAAAATGCATCATGTTGACCTAAGGAATTAGTGAATAAGTAAGATATAGACAGACTTGTGGGATTGTGGCAGTAACCCTATGAAGTTATGGAGCGCATCTCATATACAAAATGACCTCTATGCATCTATGACAATGGATACAGTATGGCACGTGCGCATGTATGTGTGTGCATGTATGCATGTGTGTCTCTGTATGGGGTTTTTTAAACAGATCACGATACAGAATTAGTTATGGGATCGGACAGGCTAGGGAATACAATGCAGATAAACAGCCTTATTAGGGTATAAAATGTTAGGGAACAGATCTGAGAAGCAGAATGCCTCTTAAGGGGTCTATGTTACTGCAGAAAAAGAACAGTGAATGTGAGATTATGGGCATTGAAATACATCTCTGAAACAGAATATCACATGATCCTTTGAGGACTGAGACTAAAACTTAAGTTATTCTTACATGGCTCTGTATATTACAAATATAAATAATATAATTAAATATAATTATCTTACATGGCTCTGTGGTGCTAGAGAACAGATCCAAGAGACACACAACTTGTGTGAGCCTGTCATGTTGGGTAATAGACCACAGAGGCAGAATGGTTTGTTTGGGCCTATTGCATTAAGAGGACAGATCTAGTATACAAAATGGTGCATCTTATCATATGAGGCTATTAATGTAAGAATAAAACTTTTCTCCTGTGTGTTGATGACATGAAGTCTACACCCAGGTAACTACATCATTAATAAAACACCATTTGAAAGTTGACTCACTAATTAGGGATCCATATACTCATGTAAATAGTGACTTAGCCTTCGTCCAACATGTGCCCAAGAAGTAAGAAAACCCTTCTATGTTGCTCAATTTATAAGAAGGGCATGGCATCTAGGTCCAGAGAGGTCATAACACTTCATGATGGTCTGATGAGGGCCAAGTAGAGTACAATGCCCCCTCAATATGTACCTGACCAGATACAGGCAGCAACTGGAATGTCCACAAAGGTTCCTTACAAATAGAATACAGAGAGTAAACACAATGTCCTATGCTGATCGCTTCAAAGCCCTGTCTCTTCACTCAGTATCATACAGACTTAGGAGATCTTAGTTTCCTGGCATACAAGGCATCCCTGGACCCTATTTTGATGAATTGTGCACATCTGAAGAAAACAAACAGCATCAAAACTACTAGATTAAAAGACTTATTTTGCTTGCAACATAAACGGGACATGTTGTAGAGACAGACAAGTTTTTCAGAAAATTCTTGTTCTCTGGAACATGCTCCCCCTTCCATGAGAAGCAGAGTTCCTACCTATCCCTATTTAAGTGCAACTTGAACCAGTGGTTGGATAATTGGAAATTCACTGATGGTCTAGCTCCTATGTCTCTGATGGAGATGGACAGAGGCAGTCAGTAAATCATCCCTGTAAAATCAAATATAAATCAGATCAAATTTATGGATCACATTTGTCTTGCACAGCTAGGCTTTTAAGGGCCCTAGTGGTCATTAACCATGTTCATAGGTTCATGTGTGTGCACTAGGCTATCAGGTCCCTCAGGAGGTTAGTATTAAAACTAACCCAGCTTTCCTCTTAGATTAAAACAGCTAGGACCTGTAGCTAATTTAAGCAAAACCAAAAGCTTGTGTTTTGGCACTAAAATGTGTGTCAACACAGTTAATTACAATTAGTACATATTAGCACAAGATAAACAACCTTAATAAACTGTCTGTACATACAATAATTTGGGAATTTTGCTTCACCCCTTTGATATCTAGTCCAGACATATGCAGAAACTGGAAAAAACATCTGGAATACATGCTACCTGGTACAGTTCTGCCAATTTACTGACCAATACTGTGAAACACTCAATGGTAGGGAACATTAGTTCCTGCTCTTAAGTTGCGTTACCAGTTATGGGCTACCAGTAATGGGTGCCACTTATGCATGTAACCAACAAACTTCAGTCCCTATACAAGTTCATTACTGGGCCCCTTTAATGACAACATCTCTGACCGTCTTTTTTTAGGCAATGCCATGAAGTCAAAACTACCAACATGAAAATTTAATCAAAACACAAATTAAAGGTCATGCTGCTAAATGCTAGGAGTCCAAATACGAAACTGCACTCATTGCAAGCATTCTTAAAACTGGAAGCTGCTGACATTTGCGCAGTCAAAAGAAACCTGATTTAAAGCTGCAGAGAGCACCCCAGCCATATCAAGTTACTCATCTCATCATACATTCAGACCCCAAACCATAGGCAGCAAAGCAAAAGGAGGTGGAGTTTCAATATATATTAAAGAAATACATACCTCTAGTCTGGTCTAATAGTATGACAGACAGGAGGCACTCCAGCTGCAGTTAACTATTGAGAAGGCCATTATTCAAATCATAGCTAGCTACAGGCTCCCAACAAACTCAGGATGCCCACTCCACATATCTGGACCTGTTTGAATCCATCAAGATTCAACCCTTTACCCTGATCCTGGGTGACTAACTATCCAACCACAGACTGGAAGAACTACTCATGCCAAAGCACAAATGCCTAGAGATTCTTTGAGGAGACTCCTACAAGAATTGATATCTTGACTTGGTATTAACCAACATGTGTAACTACAGCATCCCTACACTGTCATCCTCCTTGTTAATACTCAACCCCAAAGCAGTCACTTTTGAAGTCACAATCTCCCTCAACCCCCCCAGCTAGGGTCAAACAAAAAAACTTCTCCATAGCGGATTACAACCTCCTGGGGGGAAGGTATAAACAGCTTCACAATCACCTCCCCTTCATAGGAACTGGCACAAAAACCTACACTAAAGTACTATATGAGCATTTATATAGCTCCATGGAATCAGGAATACTTGATAAGACAAAATCCTCCTCCTCAAGAAAGAGTAAACCTATCTGGTGGACATCTGCAATAAATTAGCTCTATAATAAAAGAAAAAAAAAACTTGCTGTCCAGGACTAAAAAGTACTAAGTACCTAATTGGAAGCAATCTCTCCTTAGCCTAAACAAGCAAACAAGAGCACTAGTTAAATCATCCAATGCTAACTTCGAGTCCAAATTGGTCACATTTAGTAGACACAATCATAAGGCCTTCTTCACATATATGTCTGCAATCTGAAAGGAACCACTCAGATAAACTTAGAACTGGTGGTCAAGGATATCACATATACAAACTCCACAGATATAGCCAACCTGCTGGCAGACAGATTCAGTGAAAACTTTACCCCTTTGTCCGCCCATCAGTAAATCAGGACATCCCAAGCACCTGTCCCCCCTTCCCCTTATCTCTAGAGAGCAGCAACTCACTACCCTCTCAAAGGCAAAAAAATATAAACCTCCGTGAGACCAGATAATACCCCAGGCTGCATCCTACATGAACTCAGGCCAGAACTAGCAGCACCATTAGGGACCCTATTCAACCAAAGCCTGAATACTGGCTTCATCCCAGCTGAGTAGAGGACAGCCACTCTCATACCTTTGCACAAAGGTGGCGCGCCCACCGATCCAGGAAATTATAGATCCATCAGCCTAATCTAGCTTGATCTGCAAGCTCATTAACAAGGACATTGGAAACCTCCAGTTTGCTTTCATCAAGGAGAGGTCATGCCTGTTAAAATTGGTTGACTTCTTTCAGACAATCACCAAAGCCATGGATGAGGGGAAGATAGTGCACACCGCCTATCTTGATCTAGCCGACGTCTTTGATACTATTCCCCATGCTAGTATAATAGATAAACTCTCAACTAGGCATCAGTCTGTATGTTAGCAGATGGGTAGCAAACTGGCTCATTTGATAGAACCCGACTAGTCAAAATGGGGGAAGCCACCTCAAGCAGTAGACCTGTAATGAGAGGCATACCCCAGGACTGGGTCTTGGGGCCTTTGTTGTTTGGGATATACTTTTTTCTTAGGTGCAGGCCAAAACCAGTGGGCTACAGCTGACTATGTTTGTAGATGACTGCAAGCTGGGCATTGTCACCAATTCCCCTAGTGATGTAGGCAACCTCCAAGAGGGTCTCACCCAAATGACTGGTGCCAGAAACATGGCCTCAAACTGAATGCCAAAAAATACATCATCTCCTTTTGGAGAGAGTGACATTCCCCACAAATGATCACACTGATAACAAGGTCCTAAGCACAAAATCAGTCGTGAGGGACTTGGGCACCCAGGTTGATGACAACCTGATTTTTGACTACCATACTGCCTCCATTGTATGGAAGGTGTTCTACATGGCCCACTTCATTAGGAAGGACAATGAGGTCATAACATCCCTGTATTCTTCCCTTATAAGACCCATTATTGAGTACAATGTGCCCTTTCGGCATTTACTTCACAAAGGACATGCAGCAGCTGGAGACAAGACAGTGGTTCCTCAAGAGAATCCAGGTACTCAAACATCTACCCTACACAGACAGGCAAAAACCCTGTCCTTCTAATCAGTCTTTCACAGACTTCTCAGAGGTGACCTCTGTCTGGCACATCAAGCAATCTCAGACCCCACCTTGATGGGACTGCTGCATATCCACAAGTCAAGTTCCACTCAAGTAACCCACATGTGCAACCTCAACCAGGTTTGTGACATCAATAGGACTTGTTGGCAGGACAGATTTGTGTCCCAGGGACTCTTCCTTCTGTGGATTAGACTCCCTCTCCACATCAAGCAGAGTACCTCATTAATAACTGGACAAACAGAAAATACACCCCTGGGATTCCACCAGAGTCCCTGCTGAACAGGGACATTGGGTGGTGGATGCAATATGATATTGTCAGCATCATTCGTATACTGAACTGCTACAACCCTCATCACATACCATTTGAAGCAGCACAGCATTACAATATTATGTCCTCATTTTTTACCCCCCCCCATATCAGATTGCACCCATTAATTGTACATTCCCATCATAACAGGTGTTACTCATAGATACTTTGCCAATCCTGATTGGAAATAACCCATGTAGCACACTAAGAACATCTTATTTTACCAATATTAAGAAAAAACATTTTAAAAGAAGAAATTGAAAATGCATTCAGCAAAGATAACCATATAAGTCATACAGTGCAGCTATAATGCATAAGTTACTTAACAAAAATATCTACATTTCAACTACCAGAAGGCATACCTCTCACATGTCCCTGAAATTGTCCCATATTTGTGCTCTGTCCTTTGCAAATTATTGATTTTCTGGAATGTCATTGAGGATTACAGTAAGTCAATAATGCTTAACATTAGAGTCTCATAATTCTTATTGCACAGATGATGCATGTCAATATAAAAACAGGTCATTCCATTACCTCTGTAAGTGAATTACAGTAATATTTAAAAATTATCCTTGATTTTGGGAGATATTGTGCTTGGCTGTTTCCTGAATTATTGAGAAAAGAAGTTAAGAGACATGCCAGAACATGAGTATTGTATTCAAAAAGTTAGTCAGCTCCACAAACTTTAAAAATCAAAAATACCAAGCTAATGCAGCACAGTAAAAAGGTGGAAAATTATTTTTTTTCTCTTAATAGCAAGTTTCCTTTCAAACACATTACATAAAACAACCCTTATTTTCATTTGTCAAAGTACTCCTTTATACATAACGCAGCAGCAGATACCTAGCAACATTTAATCCATGAAATCTTTTTAGCCGTATCAGTCTCCCTTTTAACCTATTCATCCATCTCCACTACATTGTCGAAGTTTGGAAATGGATCTGCTTTCCATTTCTTTGCAATTACCTTCTTAGTAACTATTATTATAAACAGCAAGCTTGGACATTCGTGAAAGGTTCTAGCAGGCCCTGCTCTGATCATAGCCAATGTGTGATTCAGAGAAATGTTAGCAGCAACCAGGTAAGACCTCAGCTAATTTCCATGTTTCCAAATCACAGTTACTACAACATGCAGATAGTTACTGGTCTGCATGTTACAGTAGTAAACTGCTGCTCATGTAGGCATGGACATCCTCCCTACAGTCACTTTTCCACAAAAACAAAAGTACACACACCTGTCCCTCTGACTCATCTTTCCTCCCATGGTTTCCTCCACCCACCCACCACTATCATAGTTTTTAGTACTGTTAGAGCTCTTTTGTAGCTCCCCTGGTGGCTTGTGTATCTCCCCAGTACCAGATCCACTACAGCAAGTCTTGAAACATGGAGACTGAATGATCTAAAAATGGAGTTATATAAACCAAGTTCAAGATATCCACTTATCAGGCTTTTGTCCATGGCATGGTGATCTCAGAGTTAGTCTGTAAAAAGAAGTTTAAACCAGAAGAGCAACATTTGAGGGTCACTCCTTTCCTGGGTTTTGGTCTCTCATTTCTTTTTCTTTTTTTTTTTGCATTTATTTCAATAGGGAGCTGCCTCAGCACTGCATTACTTTTTGTGCTGTTATGACATTTCAATAGGGAGCTGCCTCGGCACTGCATTAGTTTATGTGCTGCTATTACACATTTGCAGAATCCCTAGTTTCTAATTTTTCTACCCATTCCTGATCCCTGTAGTGGCGACCATGCCATTATGACATTTTAGTTCAAAGTTTCCCTGATGACTATTTCGCCCCCCACCCCCAATCCCTGTATTGATACCTCCGACATGAAGTCATTTCAAACATGCATTATTCCTGATATCCAGTGACTCCCCCCAATCAATGTCTTATGGTCAAGTTAGGTAACTGAACACAACAAATATAATATGGCTGGACACCCATGCTGATCTACACGGCCAAGTGAAATCACTTGAGATGCAGATACCTTCCTGAAGGTGGTTCCAAGGGAGAGAGAGAGAGAGAGCGCACATGAATAATTAGCAAATGGCCCAAGACTGCCACATTAGCATTCAGCATGGCCTTGAGGCAGCCATACTCACTGTTGTACATCTTTGTGCTACAGCACCATGTAGCACCATGTTAGGACTGTTGCTGAATTCCAAAAGGGTACTGCAATGTATACATGGAGGTGTACATCATGGTACCTTCTTGAACCCCCCCCCCAATTATCTTCATTCTTACTGCAGTGAATCTGCCTATGATATCCAAGTAACAATAATGCCTTTGCTACAGCTATATCACTCAGTTACATACCATAATAATTGCCATATGGAATACCATCATTTTTTTGCCGTATCTAAAAGAGATCCCCTGTATCATTCACTTTCTGATGTAAATCAGAATTAAGCTCACTCAACACCTCATGCACCCATCTAACCAGACTTTTCATAACAGAGCCATCTCCTCTTGCTTTCAGAACCAGTGAAGACAACGCTATGGGTATGGTGCAAGCAGCAAGTCCAATTCTTCTATCAGTACCAACCATCCCTTCATCCTATTCCTAAAGCACTGTGCAGTCAAACATCTGGTGAACTTGAGATCAAGCACCCCAAACCAATATCAGAAAAGCAAAACAGTTCATGTGGCCTCCCACCTCCACATACCAATCTGCTTTTAAAGCCCCACTTTACAAAAAACAGGTAAGGTCAAATTCAATCATGGACTAATTTCTGAGGAAGCTAAAAATATTTATTAGGGTCTCCAAACCTGGCATCTGCATACACAAGGGACCCCTTCTCCTTCCGTAATACTATATGAAACAAGTAATCCTATCAAACATTTCACCACAGTACCAGGCAAACTTGTTAATTTCCTTCATTTGGCATCATAAGATCTCATAGTTAAATACAATAATATAAACTGCACAGCATTAACATATAAATAAGGATCTGTAACACGTTTATCCTTCTACGTCATTAGACAGTATCAGCTTCTCTCATGGGATACATGCTTTACCACCATCCTAAATAAAATTTCTCATTATATTCTTAACTGCCTTTAAAAAATACTCAGGGCACTGACTGTAAATGATTGAAAGAATACAGCAGCAAGGGCAGCACATAAACGTGCAAAGCCTGCCCCCTTTGATCCAGTTCTAATCCTGTCAACATCCACCTTTAAAACATCTTGTAATACCCTTTTTATCTCATCATATGTTACAGAGCTTTCAGCCATATTGCCTAACCAAATTCTTAAGTATTTTGTATATATCACCTCCCAGAGGATTACAAACTCACTCAAGAAAACTTAACATGGTCGATAATTTATTACAACCACCCTTGTCTTAAAGTACAAAACTGATAACAACAATGGAATAAACCAAAATCCAAGGTGTTATAAAATACATCATTTAATAAGTAAAACAAAAATATATAACTGGTAAGCGCTTTCACAACAGCTTCTTCAGACCATAAAACTTTACCATTGTCATCAACTATCAATTTATATCAAATACAAAACACTGACAGCCAGTAAGAGAACAGAACATCCCTAACAGTCCAATTAAGCAAATATCATGAAGCATTCCTAACAATAACTCACTAAAATAAAAAAATGAAATGTTTTATATATATATATATATATATATATATATATATATATATATATATACACACACACACACACACACACACACACACACACACATGAAAACTTATCAAAACACATCTCAAACCGAGCATAATATACTGAAACACATAAATCATGAAATATTATGTCCTAAGGCTGCATCCCTTTAAAATATGTTTTAAAGGGACCTTCTCATTTAAATCCCCATCTTGATTAGCTCTTAAATGAATAATCCCCACAACCTCCAATGTCTCAGTAAAATTCCGAACATCCCCCTCATGCAAACTAAGATTAACCACATCTATCACCAGAAACCTAAAAGTACGTTCTTCATCAATATCCTTCACATGCTTCAACAAAGCATTGTTGACTAAAACTAGTACGAAAGCTATATAAATGTACCGACTCTATCCTTTAACATTCTATCAGTTTGTTAACATAAAAAAACTTTACATTGTAAACAGTAACTCAAGTAAACAACATGTGAGGGTCAAGCAGTTGGCTTCACCCTTAAATACAAATTTCTGTCCTTTGTCGGATGTATAAAGAAACTACTGTTGCTATATTGACATCTCCCACAAGGTTGTGCGACATTGACAGCCTTGTGTGTACTGCTAGAAAGACTGTTAGGATAACAAAGCAGTCTTTTCAAACATGTTTTATTCTTATAGCTAAAACGGGGGTATCTCCTACAATTCCTTTTATCTTGGGGTCAGCAGTCAAAATTCCCCAGTGTTTACTAATTAACTTTTGTGACAGCGTTAGTATCATTTGTATAGAAGACAGGGATGGAAACTGTCCATTTCAAATCTCACACACACACTAGCCATAGCAATACTAGCTTGTACTTGCACATCTGTACAAATCAGTTTGATATTCAAATGCCATGCAGTCCCAATACACATGTAACACAAACATTTTGTACACATCAGTTTGATATTCAAAGAAAATCATTCTTTACAAAACTCCAATGCTGGCACTATTCCATACCATCACACCAACATTGCACAATGTATTGCTATTTGCCAAAATAAATACAAGCTAGTATTGCTATGGTTAATGCGCGTGTGTGTTTGCATGTAAAATATCACTCGTTTTATCTGTGTACACACCCAATAATGCCAGGACTTATACATAATTCTTCTAGGTATAGTAAAAGATGCAGCTAACAAGTAATTGTGTTTCAAAAGTTGGGCATAGAGTATATCACACAACATTCAGACTCAAGTCTCCCCAGAATATATTAGTGGATACAGGGGTATCCCTCAATTATCAATGACTGTTGCTAATTGGGGAAAAATATTACTTTGTCAACCTCAAACATTAAGCTTTGGGCACAACTTATATGTTCCTTGAAAAAAAAAAAAAGGAATTTTTTTTCTTACTCAAGCTTTTTATTTAGGCCACCATTGGATTAAAAGGTTAGGAAAATGCTCTAAAATGCATCCCAGAGCATATATAACCTTATGGCTTCTTGGGCCCTGGCTTATCAGAGTTATTTCCTAAATGGTTAATCTGGCATGGTCAGGAAAGGTCATGTTGAAAGGATGTAAAGAAAACTAAATCTGAACAACAGTGAATTTCTTTCCTTTTAATTATCATTTCTGTTCAAGCCACCATTTAATGAAAAGGTTGTGCAAAATGAAAAATAAAAAAAAAATTAAATTAAATATACTTCAAAGCAGATAGAAAGTTACAGCCGTTTGAAAAAAAAAAAAAAACTGAAGAGTAAGGCAAAATGTGTGAAAAGGAAGACAAAACGTAATGTGCGTGGTATAAGGAGCCCAAGATGGGAGGAAACAGAGGGGAGGACTGGAGTGTGTGTGTGAGCTGAAAAGTTGACAAAGGTCGCCATTTCACCCAAGTCCAGACCTGTATATAGACTTGCTGTAATGCATCACTGTTGCAACTAAATGCCAGTAACTGTAACTGCCTCTGTGAGATGGGCCAAGTGTTGTACATAATGTAACAGCATTGTAGCTACAGGTGAGTCTGTATGTACTACTCCTAAAAGTTCACAGTGTGGACTAAAAGGTCGCTTGGGTAACAGGATAGTGACACAGTGATACTTAGGCCCCAAAAATGACATTTGCTGGGGGCCCCCAACATGCTAACACCGGCCCTGTAGGGGACTACCGAACATAAGTTGCAAATAGGCTTGTGTCCCTGAAAAAAATAAATAAATAGAGTTCACTGAAAGTGGTATTTGGCTTTTTTGTTTCATTTTCAACCAATGATATTTGGGTGAAAGATATTCAGTCAGTCAACGTAATTCCATAAACATTATAACCTCATGACACATTAGGCTTTCAAAATGACTCATTTCTTATCATTGCCCCAAATCATAAAAATATACTACAGCAAAACCAACAGATAAATAGAGTATCTGAACTACATACAGTTAATAAAGTCTGTCAGGAAATCAAGACTCTCTTCAAGACTAATCTTGATGAGTGGATGGGAAATCGCAGGTTTACCCGGGTATCACTTCTGTGTCACTGTTAGACAGAGGCACAGTATACTAACCTCGAAAAAGGGCATAGCAAAATTCATTTAAAATGGGTGGCGAAAGCCAAACACACTCTGGCTAGGCTTACAAATGCCCTACGGCAGATAGCCTAGTATGAACCTATTTTTAATAATGTGCAGACCTGCAAAGCATAATGCCTTTCCTGCAGTTTTGTTGCAGACCACTTGTACTGAAAACATTCAGAGCAAACCGTAGTCAATTTACTTACTTGTATCTCCAGGAATTCAGTCTCAGTCTTGGTTTGTAAATCTTTACGATCTCTGACTTTTAGTTCACGGGATGATAACGATGTTTTCAGCTTCTTCTGTAGATTTTAACAAATTAAAATAAATAAGTAAATAAAGCAGCAGAATACAATAATCACCTTACATACGGGAGGTGGGGAAGTAAAATACATAGTTATCTGTGAAATCCTGAAAAAACAGCGCACTGTGGCAGGGACACAATAAAAAAGGGTTACTAGTTTTTTTTTATTGTGTACTTGTGCTATTTCGTTTCCTTTTGAATTTGTCTATTAAAAACTATGTGGAAAGAGGAGTATAATGGATAGATACACAGACAGTGATGTGTATGTTAAGAACCACAAGTTATGGTCAAGACCAACTGGTATTTATTTTATGAACAATATTACACAACACATAATGAACACATTCTATAATCCAAAGTTCAAAGCTCAGAAGAGGGATAAACCCTGACATTTGAAGTGATCTTTATTATATAATTACAACAAGAGGAGACAAAAAACTAAGAAGTAAAACTGTGAAAAACAACCTCCTGTGTCATCTAGCCACAAACAGAATCAGGTAACAGTTGAGACGCTCATGGCCTCTGGCTTGTTATTTCCTTACCAAACAGGATAAGCTACATATTTTAACACTGAGGCATCCTACAACACCTGGTACTACCTAGTATTAATTTTTGACTGACCTGGGGATTCTGAATTCCAATTTTTATTTTTTTACTTTACAGCAACATCAGTGGAGCTGCTCAGGCTTCCACACTTGGTTGTATAAAAAATAATTTCCTATCTTACATCTGAGCTGTCACTGCACCAGGCTCAAATCCTACCTTTGTGATCATGAACAACAAAATTATAAACAAAATACATATATATTATATAAATAATAATTACACACACAGATATTTATATATACATATACGTGTATGTATCTGGATCTAGGACTGTTGAATGAAAGTTCAACAGTCCGAATCCACCATCACCGAACACACTTTAACGAAAGCGCTTTCACCAAAAAAACACACTACATTTACGTTTTTGCAGGGGGGCAAGCCCCCTGCACCCCCCACCCCCTACCTTTATATTCTCACTCCGAGGTCGCACTACAGTGGGGAAAAGGGGATTTTCACTTATCCCCACTGTAGTGCGATCTCCGCAACAGGCATACTAATGCAAGAGTGCTTCTTCGGTGAAAAGCACTTTTGCGTAAGTATGCCCGGCCTTCACATTCGGTGAAACGGCCGCTCGAGCACTGGTCCTAGACATATATATATTAAAATGCCAGATTTTTGTGATCTAAAAAAAATCAGACCACAATAAACCATTTCAAAACTTTTCCCACCTTTAATGTGACCTATAACCTGTACAATTCAATTGAAAAAACAAAAATCTGTTAGGGGAAAAATATAAAAAAATAAAAATGTACAATAAGTTGGTTGCAGAACTGTGCACACCCTTCAACTAATACTTACAGCATTCAGTCTTCTTGGGTACACACCTGCCATCAATTAAAGAGATTCTGATTAACTTCAAAGTTTAGCTCTCCTAGTAGGAGTTTCTTGACATTTACTCAGGTTGCCTGCTACCAGCAAAAGCCACGATTCGCAGACAGCTTACAAAGCATCAAAGGGATCTCATTGTTGAAAAGTATTAGTCAGGAGAAGGGTGCAAAATTCTACAGCATTGGATATACCATGCAACACAGTGAAGACGGTTATCAAAAAATGGAGAAAATATGGGACAAACATGACATTGCAAAGAAATGGACGTCTCTCCAAAATTGATGAAAAGATAAGATGAAAAATGGTCAGGGAGGCTGCCAAGAGACCTGCAGCAACAATGAAGGAGCTACAGGAATTTCTGCAGGTAGTGGTTGTGTACTACATGTGACAACAATCTCCCGTATTCTCCATATGTCTGGACTATGCGGTAGGGTTGCAAGACGGAAGCCTTTTCTTACACAGAAAACCATCCAGGCCCGGCTAAAATTTGCAAAATGATACATCGAGCCTCCTAAAAACATGTGGGAAAATGTGCTATTATCTGACGAGACCAAGGTTGAACTTTCTGGCCACAATTCCAAAAGGTACGTTTGGGGAAAAAACACTTCACATCACCCAAAAGAACACCATCCCCACGGTGAAGAATGATGGTGGCAGTGTCATGCTTTGGGGTTGATTTTCTTCAGCTGGAACTGGGGCTTTAGTCAAGGTGGAGGGAATTATGAACAGTCCCAAATACCATTCACTTTTGGCCCAAAACCTTCATCTGCTAGAAAGCTGAAGATGAATAATTCAGGACTAGAGTTTCCGGATTCAACTCAGAAAATAAACAGTAAATTACCAGAAATGCTCGGCTTCAAACACTATGATTCCAAAATATAAACTGAAAAAGGCCATGCAATATACCACAAAATTTATTTATTAAAAAAAATATAACATAACGATTTAGCATTCATCAACGACAATGTTGACTTCTTCAGAATAAATAATAAATACTAAAAAGTGTTTAAATACCATTCAGTTTTTGGTGCCAGTAGGTCATAGCCAATAAACATCTAGTAAAACTTTAAAGTGATACCCGATACTATTTTCTCTAGCTCTGTATGTTGAAAAATACCAATTTGTCTTGGTCTTAATACACACAAGATAAAACACTCCATGTACAATCACAAACATTTAAATAAAATTATTGCTTTGCAAATAATATAATTCAAAGTTCTACCTATGTTTGACCTGCTAGTTCATAAACATGCCTGTAACACAGGCTTAATAGGAATATGGTCATTCAGTCCAGGGCATGTGTTGGCATCCAAAAGCAGATGCCATTTCACTTCTTTCTCCCCCAGTATAGCCTTGATGGTCTCACCCCTTGGATTACTAAAGACTTGTTCCAGTATAGCAAACTTGAAACTGTGATTTTTTTCCTTTTGCTTGCTATGTGTCTATAAAGGGCATTGTTGAGATCCTTCTTCCTAAAATTGTATGAATGACTGTATATTCTGTTTAAGAATCTATCGGTTTTCCCAATGTAATATCCCAAACATTCCATACATTTGGCTAAATATACAACGTGCTTAGTGCTGCAATTACCATGTTTGAACATAATAATGTGAATAAAACAAAAGTTAAGAGTAATGCTGTCTACTTCTAATATGCAACTGCATTGGTTGCAGTTTCTACACGTGCGTGTCTCCCCTAATTTGTTTTGTTTTCTCATATTGTCACTGCTCTTCTCCAAGTTACTCTTAAATGTTCCTGTCCATCTTATAGACAAAAGTTGGTGTATCATCTTTAATGTGACTGATGTCCTCATCTGCCTTAAGAATGTTCCAGCTGTCACACATTAAACGTTTAACTCTATCAGCATAAGGGCCGTATTTCACTACACATGCTCGATTATAATGCGAGTCCTTGCTATGTTCTAACCTAGATTCAACCTCCAGAATACCATTTCCTAATATAGGTTTATATTTATTGCCCCATTCTTTTATAACAAATCTAGTGACATTGTCTTAGACCCTTGGGGTAGCCCCTCTCTGAAAATAGGGATCCAATGTAATGTATGTCCTGAACCATGTAATCCTAGAAAGATATCATCCTGGCAGCTCTGATACACTGCCCTTTTAATATTTTTTTGCATTAATTTCCTAGGATGCTTACTTTCATATTCTAAATAATTATTGCTGAAAGTTTCCTTCCTGAAAATATTAGATTTGAAACCAGTGGATGTGTTAACTATATAGTTGTCCAAATAAGCAATGCCTGCCCTATTGATATTGTGTGTAAATTTAAGAAATTAACTGGTTCCATTTAAATATCTTATAAAGGAGTCTATACTCTCAAGGAGGCCATCCCATAATATAAAAATATCATCCAAAAACCTTGTGTATAATCTTGTATACTTATGATCTTCGCTGTTAAAACAAATGGTTTTCTTCCCAATCTATCATAACAAGATTGGAGAAAATGGGGGCGCAAGCTGCCCCCATGGCCACACCCTTGGTCTGCCTACAATATTCACCTTTGTAAAAGATGAAATTGTTGCCTATAACCAATGACATGCAATCCACTACAAGAATAAATTGATCACACCCCAAATTTGCATATTTGCTTCTGCTGTTATGAAATCCATCCAAACATTCCTGTTTGGAAATGCACGAAAAAAGATCTACTACATCTATGGTAATAAGGATCAATTCCTTTTTCCATATATTGGTTGTCAATCTACCTAAAAAGTCACATGAATCCTTTAAAACATGAGGGACTGTGTCATAGATATGTTTCAACCATTTATCAATAGCTGTCCCCATAGGAAAGGTTTTGGATTGGCTGCCTGATATAATGGGTCTGAAGGGGGGGGGGGGTATGGATATCCTTGTGCATCTTAGGGATACCTACAATGGTGGCTAGTTTGGGACAATCCACCTTCATAAAATTGTACTCATCAGATGTTATCCTACTATCAAGTAGGTACTCCAAGTACATATCTATGCGTATATAAGCTATTTGTATTTAGTTTATTTTGTTGTAATATCTCATACATCTTGTTAATATATTCAAAGGAGTCATAAATCACTACTCCTCCACCCTTATCAGGTTTCATGATCCTGATGTTGCTATCCAATTTAAACTGTCTCGATATAGCAGTTTCCTCAAGTGTCAAATTGTTTTTCAATTTACTACCTTGAGTGTTCTGTAAAAGTTTGCACATTTCTTTGGTAACCACTTTCTCATAGGTAGCTATACTGGATGTGTAGGTGGGGCAAATGTGCTCTTTTTCAAAAGCTTATTGGGTGTGGGTAGAATGGATTTAACTTTAAAGAAAATGGCCAAGTTTAATTTCCTAAGAAATATCTTTAATTCAGTTAAGGTGTCTACTATGTCACATTTTGACATTGGTATGAACTTCATACCTCTGGTGAAAAATTTAATATGTTCTTTATCTATTTTCTTATTAGTGTAATTATACGCATTAAACTTGCCCATACTACATAACACACCATTCTGTGAAATAGTCTCAGAAGTGCTTGTACCTCCTACCAATTCCCTTTTTCCTTAGCTTGCTTCATACCTGATCTGTATTCCTCCATTCCCCTCGGTCCTTGTACCAATTTCCATTCCAATATGGGTGTTGGTACTGTTTCGAGCCCCCATAAAAATTTTTCTTATCATGATACCTATTATGTGCCTGACCGCTGTTACTTACAGGATCATACCAATTTTTTGTACTTGCCTCTTGTACATGTTTAGACTCTGCTCCCTTAATTTCTTTCCATGGATATACTTTGTTTAGTCTAAACTGTTCCAGGTCTCGACCATTTTTTTCTGTTTTTCTTTTTAAATATTTTGCCAGACCTGCTTTCTACATTCTTTGCTTGTTTTAGAGTTTTTCCCACTGAAAGAATAACAGATCACTTTTTATGGCAATGTTCAATTCCTCAGTTTCAACAAGTAAATGGCACAGTTTCTCATCATTATGTTTTATAACTAGCTTCATAAACTCGAGACCAACATTTTTGAACAATGTTTCATATTCATGTCGTACGTTATCAGTTAAAGTAATACCCATAGGTGCTTTAAAAAAACGTAGACCCACTGGAACAATTTTTAACTCAATACATTTCCTTAAATAAGCATTGCTAGTTGAATACCTTAGAAAATTCCAAGCTTTTTACCAAACATATAAATCATATCTCTCAAGGTTCCCATTTGTTTACTATCATTGGGTTTAACTGAATTTTCCCTTGAATCTAAATTACCATTGCAAATATTAAATTCATAGTCAGTATTAAGCAAAAAATGGAATTTTGG
>NC_056744.1:1689549078-1689686578 GCF_019279795.1 Protopterus annectens | reverse complement strand
GTCCAGCATGTCATCCCAGGCAGACAGACATTGGATCCCCTTTGAATGACACCAGAGTTTAAGCCAATTG
This sequence comes from Protopterus annectens, assembly GCF_019279795.1. NCBI lineage: Eukaryota > Metazoa > Chordata > Ceratodontiformes > Protopteridae > Protopterus > Protopterus annectens. Next base: position 1,689,686,508 of record NC_056744.1, on the reverse strand, counting down.
TTAAAGCTGATCATCTTATCTCTGTATTGTGGCATCATTCTTGGTGAAGGTAGGATACTGCTCAAGGTCAGGGTCATACCTGCCTGGGCTACATAATCAGAGAGCTCCTCAATGTCTCTTTTCATGTAGTCCAAGGAGGTACGTCTCAGGTCGTTTACACCAGCGTGAACAATGACCGAGTCGTATTTGTACCTGCTGTTGAGAGACCTGAGTGCTTGCGTTATGTGGCGGATTCTAGCGCCCGACAGGCAGCTTACTGTGACCTTCTCCTTACTCAGTCTGGTGAGCGGGACGTCAGTGTGTCTGACTATGGAGTCACCAATGACTAGTGTGTCTGGCATTGTGTTTGGCCTTAAGGGCTGTGACTGTTTGACACTCTGACTGTGAGGTCTATGTGTTGCAGGTGTTGTGTTCTGAGGTGGTGGTTGTTTGGGTGTCTGCTTTGGTGGCCTCTGCTGTTTTGGTAGATTTTGATCAGAGCCGCCAGTATGTCTTTGTGTGTTTATGTGTATGATTTGAGGTTGTGATGGTACTATGTGAGACTGGGTCTATAGTGTGTGTGGTAACCTTCTCCTCCTGAATGGTCTTGCCAGTCCTATGTTGAGAGAGCTCAGCCTCCAGTTTGGCCGTATAGTTGCATCTCTCACATGTATTTGTGTTTTGTGGGAGGAGGAGAGGGTTGTCTGTGTACATGAGGCAATTGTAACATTGCCTCAATATTCCCAGGTTCACCAGCTGAGCAGGAGAGGACACTAGCAACTGATCCCTCAACATGCTAGAAGGACTAGACAAAAAAAACTTTAAAAGAGATTCCGGGGGACGTGGGTGACCGAGAAATGGGGGTTTGCCTTTTTGGGGTGCTATCTATAAGAGTGCCGTATCAAGGTAATAAGTACTGTAGGAGCAAGTGCTAGGTTTAACAGATAGAGAAAAGTCTACTTGGAGTCAAGTAGAGATGATCTTTTTAGGTATTAGAGAAAGTGCTAGTAACAGGGATGCTTAAAGGTAAGATTGAAAGAATGCACTCTGCAGTGTGCACTAGAGAAGTTAGATATGAAAGTAGGTAACTTGAGTTTTACCTGTTTAAAAAGTTAAGGTTTAGTGGAGAGTTACTATTTTTAAAACAGCAAGATGGACTGAAAGGGGTGGTTACTTTTGTATTTTGGTACTATGAAATACTGTAGGATGGCCAATAAATTTAAATAATTGAAGGGGTGGGATTTCAAAAGTGATGGTTTTGTGATTACTCACATAAGCCAGTGAAAGTAGAGAGAAATGAGATATATGGTCAGATTAACATAAGAGGCGGGCAACTAGAAAGACAGTGGTATTCTGCCCGACTCAGAACAGAGAGAGCTGTGGTCTCTTTTGAAGTTTTAATATGCTGTTAAAACAGAATGCAAGCAAAACACAAGGTAAAGAAAACAAACTACAGTATTCAAAATATAGAAAGGCAATACAGAAATACAAAAAAATAACGGCAAACTAACCTTTCCTTCACAGCAAAGTGTAGCAGAGTCTGGATGAGCCTTTCTGGTAAAGCTGTCAAACTGTCCATCACCACTGCAAAGGCCTCAGAGCTGATCCTTGATGTGATCCCACCTCCACCTTGAACACATCTGTCTCTCCTATGGCAGACTTCACCACTGTCACACTGCCCTTGTACATATCTCGTACCACTCTTTGCATACTTGTCTGCCACTCCTGACTTCCTCATACAGTACCACAACTCCTCTCTAGGCACCCTGTCATATGCTTAAGTCCACAAAGACACAATGCAATTGCTTCTGACCTTCTATATACCTCTCCATCAACACCCTCAGGGCTAACATCGCATCTGTAGTGCTCTTTCCCAGTATGAAACCATACTGCTGCTTACTAATCATCACCTCCCTTCTTAATCTAGCTTCCACTACTCTTTCCCATAACATCATGCTGGGGGCTGATCAATTTTATCCCTCTGTAGTTTCTACATCTCCACACATCACCCTTATTTTTAAAAATTAGTACCAAAACACCTCTCCACTCGTATTTTACTTATTTTTTATTTGTTGACCGGGTTAGTCCAGCTGAGCCAACTTGTTTTTTTTCAGCAAATTCCTGGACAGAAAAGCTTCACAGATTTAAAATGACATTGTATAAATAAAATGTAATTGTATACGTAAAATTGACAAAAACAATATAAAAAAAACTGACATTTTTAAGTAGGAAACAGTAAAAGCATAGGGATGTTGATATTACATGAAAGATATGTGCAGGAACAGTACATGCAAATTTTCAGCAGATACCTGAGGAGAAAAGCTCCACAGATTTCAAACGACATTGTATAAGTAATATGTAATTGTATACGTAAAAATGACAAAAATAATATAAAAGAAAAACATTGACATTTTTAAGTAGGAAACATGTTGACATTACATGGAAGATATGTGCAGGAACAGTATATGCAAGTATATCATACAGTTTATCAAGTCTGAAATACAGTCAAGGAAGCTGCTGTTAGTGAGGAGCATAGAGGCAGTATACAAGAAGAGAATAGGTCTGTATCGACTTACACAAAAAATTAGACAGTCAAGATGTCTAACAGAGCTAACACAGAACAGAAATAAAAACAGTAAAAGGTAGATAGTATGCTATGTTTTGGGCAAAAGTCATGTGTGGGGGTGAACAATTTTTTCTTGTGATAGACGTTCCATGACTTGCTTATGCACACATTTTTGTAAGACTTTTGAGAGAGGTGAAAAGATGGCTATGGGTCTGAAATTGGTGAGGTCTATGGAGTTACCGCCTTTGTGTAGTCTGCTGCAATCTGAAGGAAGTAGGGAGGCAGAATATCAGTAGATGGAGAACACGGTTTTAGTTTGTGAAGAAGAGATTTTATATAGCTGGAATTTATTGGTTTAAGGGAAAAAATGTTAGTAGAATTTTGAGTTGAGGCAGGATCAGGTGGATTTTTATAGTCATAATTTAAAGAAGGTCAGACTTATTATCTTTCCAATGGAATCAAAGTAGGAATTGAAGATAGAAGCAGTATCTTGGGATGTGTATGTTGGGCAGGGGTTTGGAGATGAGGGGTTACCAGGATGAAGTATTTGATCAATCAACTCCTCAGGCATCCTCTCACTTTCCAAGATTTCATTAAAGAATTTGGTTAAAAACTCCACTGCCATCTGTCCTGAACACCTCCATGCTTCCACAGGCATGTCAGCTGGACTATCAGCCTTCCCATTCTTCATCCTCTTCATAGCAGTCCTTACTTCCTCTTTGCTAACCCACTGCACTTCCTGATCCCTATCTGCACATCATCCAACCTCCTCTTCCTCTCATTCTCTTCATTCATCAGCCCCTCAAAGTACTCCTTCCATCTATCCCTCTGAAAACCATCCCTCTGAAAACCCCACTTATAGGTTTCATAGGTTAGTACTAGGCTAACTGCCCTTGTGATCCACTTTAAGCCTAGCCAATTATCCTTTGTGAGACTCAAACCCTGCACCTTGAGTTTGTAAGGCATACACCTTAACCATTAGGCCACCCTCCCAACCCCAACTTCTTCTTTGCCAACCTCTTCCTCTGTACCCTCTCCTGTACTTTGTTCCACTACCAGGTCTCCTTGTCCTCCCATTCCTTTTGTCACACCAAGCACCTTTCTAGCTGTCTCCCTTGCCACCTCTGCTGTGACTGCCCAGCTATCAGGTAACTCTTCACTGCCACCCAGTGCCAGTCTTAACTTTTCCCTGAACTCCACCTCACAATCATCCTTTTTCAACTTCCACCATTTGATCCTTGGCAATGCCCTCACTCACTTCCTCATCTTCTTGATCACCAATCTCATCCTACAGACCACCATCCTATGCTGTCTAACCACGCTTTCTCTGGTCACCACTTTAAAGTCTCCAATCTTCTTCAGACTGGCCCTTCTGCACAGGATATAATCCACCCGTGTGCATCTTCCTCCACTGTTGTATATCACCCTATGCTCCTCCCTCTTCTTAAAATACGTATTTACCACAGCCATGTCCATACTTTTCACAAAATCCAATATAATCTGACCTTCTGCATTCCTCTCCTTAACACCATACCTACCAGTCACCTCTTCATCCCCTTTGTTACCTTCACCAACATGCCCATCGAAATCCACTCCAATCACTACTCTCTCACCTTTGGGTACACTCACCACCACTTCATCCAACTCACTCCAAAATTTTCTCTCTCATCCATCGCACACCCAACTTGCAGAGCACGTACACTAACAACATTTATCATCTCACCATCAATTTCCGGCTTCATAAACATCATTCTGTTCGATACTCTTCATCTCCAAAACACTCTTTGACATACTGTTCCTTCAGGATAACCCTACCCCATTTCTCCCCATCCACACTGTGGTAGAACAATTCTTCAATACACATGGCCTTACTCCCCTTCCATCTGGTCTCTTGCACGCACAAGATTTTCACCTTCCTTCTCTCCATATCAGCTAGATTTCACCCTGTAGCAGTCATACTGCAGCATTCAAAGTTTCTACTCTCACTACCACACTACTAAACTTCCTCCTCTCTTCCTGCCTCTGGGCATGCCTTCCCCCTCTTCTCTTTCAGCCAACAGTAGCCCAATTTCTACCAGCACCTTGTTGGCTAACAGTACTGGTGGCAGTCATTAACTGATCCAGTAAGGAAATCTGTATTCTTGTCTGCATATTTGATCTGGCAAAAATTTTACACTGCATGCCATTCCTGATGTAACCTACCCATTTATCTGGCCTTGGAACTGGCATGTACATCCCCAATGGCTGGGTTCATATATATATATATATATATATATACATATATATATATATATATATATATATATATATATACATATATATATATATATATATATATATATATATATATATATACATACATACATACATACATATATATATATATATATATATATATATATATATATACATACATACATACATATACATATATATATATATATATATATATATATATATATATATATATATACACACACACACACATATATATATATATATATATATATATATATATATATATATATATATATATATATATATATATATATATATATATATATATATACACACACACACACACACATATATACATGCACACACACACAGTCATCACCGATGACCTGGCTGAGCCTGATGAATTGTCCCTTCATGATGCTCCTTTTCATGGAGGGAGGAGCCAGTGACAACTCCACTTTTGACGAGGAATGCACATTCCTTACTTACCTATTCCTGGAGAGATACTACCCTAGACACCAGACTGAGATTCAGAGCATTGCCACTGCCAAAGAGAGGACCACCAAATGCACACCCATTCTGCTGCATGGGTTTGTACCTAACCCCAAACCACCCCCCCCAGAGATAAACCGCACTCCTAGATTCCCCCATATCCCCTCGACACTCACAGCATAATGGAAATAATACTCAAAAACTAGTGCATCCTACAGACTGGCCAAGACATTAGCAATGAGTTTGGCACAACCCCCGAGTTAAACTACAAGAAATCAATATCCTTGAAAATCCTTTTTGAGTCAGACCACAGATTCAGGAAAACAACTCCCCTAAAATCAGTACAGCCATGCACCAGCACAGACACTGCAATTAGTACAGTCATCCTAGTGTGGAAAGATTTCACCCTCAGTTCCACCTTATCCCTTATAGGAGTTGCCACAGGAGGAGCTCGTGGTGATCATGATGCAAAAGGTGGAGAAATATGTTTGTCCTCCTCCTGCACCTTGTAGGAGCCCTCACAGAAGCCATGGGCACATGTCGATATCAATAGAAAACTGTCAACAGCTTTGCATCAACACAAGTTGCAAGGGTCACATGATGCACAATGATGGGCAATAATGTAGCAGGACAGAGGCCAATGCCACAGCAGAGTCACATGATAAAGAGATATATGTGAAGGGGAAGGAATAGGCACAGTGGCCACCTAAGGTATGGAGCCTATACATATCACTTTAATCTACAGTAACCTGATTTTGCACTAACAGTCAAACTGCAGCAGGGTGGTGCCTCTAGGAGCCTCAGAGCAGATTGCAAGGAGCCTGTGGTCCCTTTAAGACCACAGACCTGGCCAGGCATGTGTAGACAGCTTTTCAGTCTACAATGCATGTGTATCAGCAGTTAACGACTGGTTCCGATTTTGCCAAGTGTGCCATTCATAGAAATTTAACCTAAACGGACTTATTAACATAACTGCTATTCTAGGAGCCCTAAAACAGCTTCATATAAACAGCTGCCACAGCTGTGATGAACATCTTGCCATTTTCTCCAGTGTAGTGAGAGGATCTTTAAAGGAGTTGATTAGACAGTCTAAAAGAGAACAAAATGTACTTTGTCTGCTGTGCTAATGGCAGACAGAGCAGAGGCAGGGTGACAGGATTCTTTTGAGGAACATTGATCTACAGCAACTTGTTGACAAGGGGATGAGAATTACATGGAAGGTAGAGGTGGATCTCTACAGAACAGAACTACACAGATCTACTGAGTAAAGAAGTGATGTACCTCCGCTGTGGTAAGGATTCACAGGCCAGTGGCAGGGTAAAGGCTAATCATATGTGTAAAACTGTTTTTTTTATTTTGTAGGGTTTCACTCCAGTAACTTGTTAACTGGGGAGAGCAGAGTATAGGGATGGATGAAATGGTGAATGATGGCAGAGAGGGCAGAGATCTAAGCATCAATAGCCCACCAGATGTTTGGCTGAGAAACAGTGTGGGGTGCACTGTGTATGCTGTGGGCTACTCATTTTGAGAATGATGTTGTTGGAATGCACATACTCTACATCTGTTGTTCAGGTGTGGTACATAGTGCATGTGTGGGGTGAGGGGTGAGTGAGGCACAACTGGACACTGATATAGGCTGTGAGTGTGTATGACAGGCATACATTGGTTGTGATTTGAGGGGCAGAGGTCAGTGTAGGCAGATAATAGGATGTAGGTGGCAGCACAGTCTGTCCCCATGTTGCCCTTCTGGACCAATACTGCGATATAGCCTGAGAAGCTGCCACATGGAAAGCATGGTAACTCTGGTGGCCATTGCTGCAGCATGGGTTAGGAGTGCAACACAGATAATACTGGACATATCTGTGCCTGCTTGCTGACCACAGATGTACGTTCACATGTACAGGTACATAACTGGGATCAAACTAGTGGAAGCACCTCAAGAAGTTTTTCTGGACAAAGACCAATGTGCTACTAAGGGCTATCCATTAGCATGGATGGTGGATTTTGAGCACAAACAAGACTGACCAGGTCTTCTGAGAACATATGTGATGTGACCTGGTTGCAAATATTAATGCAGAGTGTAGCTACAAAAGATCATAAGTATCTTGCAGGGTGACTGAGGCGATTCTGCATGCTCATACAGAGGCCCACACCAATGAAAGGGAATGGATGGCCAAGGGCAGGGATCTGCCATTGAAAAATACCCTTTTCAACATGAAGGAAATCCCGTTATAATGAATAGACCCTGATGGTGAATGCCTAAATGGGAGTGCTGAACTGGTTGCACCATCATGTGTCACTGTTAGAGATGCATGAAGTTTGTATTTCCATACATCAGTAAGACACTGTTGTGGCATGCCAATGCAAGAAATCATGGATATTGGCCACTGCCATATCTCCTGTACAGGCATAATAGCCTAAAACAAGATATGTTTTCTTACATCATGTGCTTACCTCGTTATCTATACTGTTACTGCATCACTGGGAGATGAGATTGTCACATATCAATGTTACACACGGGTGTTTTTCAGTTTCCATAGGTGCTACCATCATGCAGACATCCTCTGAAAGATGGCATGCCTCGTGTCAATGCAGCATGACATCCCGATGATGATGGTGGCCTTAGCCTATCATGGCCTAGGGATACAGTGTCACTGTCAGTAGCGATTACTTTGGAGAACAACCTACTAGATACATCAAGTGACAGACCATGCCCAACACCCCTACAGAGGGAGCACCCTCTTTTGCTGCTTACTCAACAGCAGTGTGCAGTAGTACCACCATGTCATGCACACTTAAGTCAAAAGCAGTGGTTCTGGTGGATGTTAATGCCATGTCTCCCACATATTGCTCAAACCAGGCACTAGAGATATTACAAAATGGATGTGGAGGGCACTCTTGAGGCATAAGTTGATGCCACTACCATCATGGCAAAGATGACAGATGTATTATTCAGCCTGTAAAACAACATAGTTGAGTGCATGCAATACCTGGATAAATCAATTAGCATGCTAGAGGCACATGGACCTCTCCAATGCCACCATGAGGTCACATTAGGATGATACCACTCTCATGGTCACCGCTCATCTGCCTCTACTGTGAATATGTCCTACAGAACAGGTAGGTCAGGGTCATGTAATGCTTCTCCACCACATTACAAGCCAGTGGTCAACCACAGCCTCCTGCACTGACATTGCTTGGTCATGACATGTAGGCTATCACAGTTATGCAGCTCATCTTCATCCTTACTGATCGGTGTTGATGCACGTGCCACTCCTACAGGGGATTTGACCTATGGCCAAAGGCATCCAAGATCTGCATCAATACTGACATCCTACAACACCTGCCACAGCTTATATATGTACAGTCAAACAACATCTGCAGATACCTCACCACCACACAAGGAAAGAAGCTGATTACCTTTATATTTTATTAAAATTATAGTCCAGTCCTGTAGTAGATCTACAATGTAGTCCCACAAAACAGTTAAATAAGCACACACTGGATCCAATAAAATCTGGTTAGCAGCAAATACAAAGCATAAAATGCAGACACCTCTAGCGCCTCGGCTCTTCAGCCTTTACAGAATATACCCCCACTTCACATATTATATCTTTAAATAGCAGGATTATAAACAAATTAACCAAGCATAGACTTTTAATTAAAGAAAACATTTCCAATAACATTCTTGATTCACTCCATACTGAATTAAAGTTTTAAACTTCAGAATTAAAGTAGATTCTAACTTCCAAAGTTGTCTTTTAATATCAAAGTCATACATTTGTCGTACTTGCCCCAGAATTGTAGCTTGTAAGCCTTGTATATTTCCACTGTGACATTCTCAAAATGCGATGCAGGAAAATCTCCCTTTACATGTAAAATACTTTTCATTAATTTTGTCAAAACCTTTTACTACATACTGGCAACAACTGCACTTTTCACAAGGGAAAGTTCCTGTTACATCTACCTCAAAACTCCTATTACTTACAGGCAGCTGAAACTTGCCATGCACCAAGAAATCTCTTATACTTCTACCTTTCAAATAAAAAAACATGGGATACTCATTTGCTCTTATATTAAGGAATTTATTTTTTTCTAAAATACCCCAATGATATTTTACTAAATTTGTTAAAACTTCTGTAAACACTGTATATTTGGTTACATAATTTTTTGTTTATCCTGTTAATGCACTCTGCCTTGCTTGCTATGCCTGTTTTTGTTGTACTACCCTCCTTTTATTTTCTTCCATCACTGTTTCCTTGTAACCTCTAGTTAAAAGCATGTGTGCTGTTTTTTCTATCTCCTTCTCACACTAGTATCAATACATATTATTTTTATTCTAAGAAATTCCCCAGAAGGGATAGATTTAATAGTGGAGGGGGGGTGATAACTTTCTCCAAACGATATATGACCACTCCCTTCAAATTTTCTATGTAAACTTGTTTGTATTCTACCATCATTAATACCTTGCAATGTTATATCAAGAAAGTTTTAACACCTGTCTGTATTCCATCAAACTTATTATAGGGATTTATCTGAATTTTTTTCAACAAATGTATTCACTTCTTTCCATCCCCCTTCACAAATGAATATTAAATATAAACCTTGACATATTTCCGAAAAAATTTATTACTATATACATATTTATTTTCAAACATGCCCATGAAAAGATTTGCATACATGGGGGCAAAACCTACCTCATGGCTATTCAATGAAGCTGCCTATAAAGTTCCCCATTGAACTCAAAGATGTTATTATTTAAACAAAAATGTATTAGTTCAATAATGAAATGTGTTTTAGGCAAGTCCTTATAAAAAATAATATTGCTTCTAAGCCATGTACATGTGCAGTATTTGTATATAAACTGGCAACATCCATAACAATAAAAAACATGTCCTTCTTCCACTTTATATTTCTGAATTTACTTAAAAACAATCAAGGGAATCTTTGATGTAAGACCTTAACTTCTCTGCTTCTTCTTTCAAGTAAGAATGTAAAAAAAAGAGCCAAGTTGTGTGTAAAATAACTGCATGCAGAGACTATGGGATGTCCTGGTGGATCCACTAAACGTTTGAATAGTTTAGGGACACAAAAGAAGTATGCCACAGAATTATCTTTAACTGCAAATTTTTTATATACATCCTCTTGTGAGAAATATTTTAGTCTTAACCCCTTCATTAGCAGTTCTTTGAATTTAATTACTGCTTCTTGATAACATCCCAGCTCCACCAAGGCATAAACTTTAACATTCTTTAAAATGAGCATAACACATATTCAGATACTGATTATAATGAAGCACTACTAATTTACCCCCTTTATCTGATGGTTTAAACACCAATTCCCTATTCTCACTTAACTTTAATAGACTTTTCCATTCTTCTCTACTTAAATTATATTTAACTTCTTTCTTGTTTTTATTCACTTTTGCAAGCTCTTTGTCTACTGAAAATTGTAAAGCAGAAGATTGCTGTATATTTTCATCCCTACACAGGAATAAAATCAATTTTGTATGTCACATTTTCAGTGTTTAACTTACAATAAGTATCAGTTTCTAAATCAGAAACACATGAATGAAAAAACTCATTTCACTTAGATCATCTTCACTGTCCACATTGTTTTCATGAATTACATTTGTATCTTGTGCAAAAAAAGATTTTAAATACAATTTTCGAACAAATTGAAACACTTCAATTTTCAGTTCATACCCTCTAGGAAAAGCCGTGGGAATAAACTTTAAACCTCTATTTAACAATACTACATCAATATCTGTTAAAATAAAGACAGACAAATGCATTACATCTGCAGATACTTTGTGATCAGGAACCCATACTGAGGAAGTACCTACTACATCCAGATACCTTGCTTCATTGGGAAGCATCACCCTTCTTCCTGCAAAGTATACCCAGCTTACTGCAATCACCAAACCATGTCACTCACTCCCTTCCACATCCTTAGTCCCCATTTCACCAATGTGCCCACTGTTGGTGCCTCTCAATTCGTCTCTCCCCACCAGTGCAATAAGACACCTGTGCTCTACCCTCACTGCTGTGTTTCATAGGTAGGCAATGTCTGTTGCACTGTACAGCATAATCTAGATATAGTACTCCACATATCAGTTTTAGTCCTTGTTGAGTCTATTCTGGCCCATACTTGTGGACCAGACACCAAATGTTTGCCAATGCTACAATGTATTGCACCTGCCTCTGCCTCTCATAGTCTTCCTCTATTATCACTTTTTTCAACAGCTCATCAACCAGCACTTCCTCTACCAGTGACTATGGTCAAGCTGGACCTCCAGTGGTAAACCCCTGCTTTAACTGCCTGTATAATACAATGCTTTGCAACACTGTGCAGACAGAAATATCTTGTTGCAGTTCCCAAAGCATACTGCAGTGTACTACTAAAAGAATCTTGGAAGTGGGCCTTCAATAATTTGAACATATACTTAATGCTGTTAGTGTATGTGACACCGCAGAGTTCTATGCAGTCTCAGCCATGCTCTGTGGGTTGTTTACTGGTGTCCTAAACCATGGCTATATGTGCATTCAGCATCATCAATGCACAAAGGAAATCACCCCAAACACATAGCTAGTATGTATGTGACATGTAGCAGATGTGGGAATTGTGGGAACTGTCTGGATGGCACTCACACATTCTATATAATAAACTCTGAACATTGCATAACACCTGGCAATTAAACAGAGTGGAAACCTTTCAGGTTGACACACCATTGCCACGTGGACCTGGTCAACCTTTAATGGTGATGTGGGCACAATCAGTGCCCCCCCCCCCCGACTTTCAAGGAAATGGACTATTATTTCAAAGAATGCCTGCTTAGTGGTGCTTCTGTCCTCTTCATTCTATGGGAACCACATATGCCGTTCCTCATGCTGTGGTATAACAACATCAATGAACTAATAATTGTCAGGGAGATACCCGTGATATGCCCAATGTATCCCATGATGGCCACCAGAAGGCCCACTAACAAGGATAGTCAGTTACCCATACCTTATTGCCCACAGGAATCGGTATCCAACACAACCTGTGGGATTCCATGTGACAATGTGGCAATGGCATGTCTACAAGCTCTCACATGAGGTCTCTGTTCACAACACAGCTTTTGTTTACGTCTTTAAAGTGGTGGTGGTGGTATGTTAGGAACGATCAGATCAGTTTGTGTCATGGGGAGCAATGAGGCATACCACTGATGACACTGGCTAAAAGAACGACTCACAAAATATACAGTCTTATTAATGTGGGTGCTACTCATAGCATCTTAGCATGGTCTTGGTCTCGGTTCACCAAGAAATGATGGCATACAAATTTGCAAAATGACGCAGCATGTTGAGCAAGTTTTATACACTTCTGAATCACTCAGATGTTGTTCACTCTCATTTGCATTTTTAATTGGTCTTATTACCATAATGCTACTCATTTCCATATTATTATATGTTCATTTGCATACAATGTTGGCTGCAGTATTTTACCAGGCAGCACAATGGTGCAGCCTGAGACTCTGGATTTGGCTTAACCTGTACATCTCCACACAACACAAATTCAATTAACACATTACACTATTTGTTTATGAATCCCAACTTAAGTCTTTACTTTTCTGTTTTCATATTACAAGGACAATGTACACTAAACTCTAAATACTCTAGATGCATTCTACTCATAAAATCTCACAGTATGCTTAGATAGGAAGTTTTCAGTTTATATGCCTATTTTCTCATTAAAAAAAAAAAAAAACTAGAAAAGAATGTTAAAACTATCTGCTTCATGTGACAAGCAATGCCTTTTCTTCTACTAGCTAAGGTGGAAAAGAGCCGCTTTGACAGAATATAGGCCATCTCCAAACTACAGTTCAACTAAGACATGCTGGCTGCATCTTTCAGGGCACAAAGTAGGGGAATGCCACATTAATTAGATACTTCAGAAAGAAGAGACTGATACAGGAAAAACATTTGGAGTGTATCTTTATGCATTTGGAGTGTGTCTTTATGCATTACACATGATTCAGCTATAGAAACAGATTATAGCACCAAATAATCATAGTTTGACCCACACATTCACCACACTGGCATATCTATTAAGTAAACCAACAGCTTACGTTACATTTCTGATCACATTCAAGAGTTCATTTATGTCTTACTCACACAGTTTAAACTCAATTACTGTTTTACTAGTGCTATTTTTCAGTTAGACTGTACCATCATCTTTTCTATGAAATAATCCTCAGTCTTACTTCTCCGAGCTATTTGTGCCTTCGGATTGTCTCCTCTTGTTCTGCGACATCTTTTATTTTGCTTTTAATATGGCAACCACATGGACTCTGCAACCACATCTGTGGTGCTTAAATGTTTTTTCTACCTCCTTTGTTCACAAAAAAAAAAAAAATTATATATATATATATATATATATATATATATATATATATATATATATATATATAGATAGATATATTTAATTTACTAATTAAAGTTCTCTGTGTATGACATTAGACCATGCACTCTTTTTCTCATGTTGTAATAAATTACCTTCAAACTGTCTGCATTCTTGGAGAGATGAGGTCTATAGAACTTGACATAATATTAGAGAAGTACCTCGCAGGAGTAGCAAATCTCACCCTAACCATGCCTCCAGACCGACAATTCCTGGCGGCATGTTGAATATGCTGAATATTCATACCTGTGCCAAAATGGATATTGATGAATGGGTTCTGTTGGCACACATTTCATTCTGGCAATCAGACAGAGGTAATCTGCTCAGCACAGTATTTACGGGTGTTGTAGGACCATCGCAAAGTCCAAGCTGTCCAACACCGCAAAACAGTTTCTAGACGGCTACATTATACCGACCGAATACATTTTAACAAGATGGCAGCAGCACTGCTGCACATCATTTGATCAGTGCATAAGTGGTCACCTGTACTTAAGGCATCCATATCTGTAAAGAAGCGGGGTGGGGTGGGGGTGCAGTGACCCCACCACATGGAAGTGCAAGGGGGCTTGCCCTCCCTGAAAAAATAAAGAGAAAAAGTAATAATTACTTCCCGGTTAACTTTGCATTTGATATCCGTAGTACTATGTAACAGGTGTATTCACTAACGGCTGCTTTATGGGGTTGGAGTTTCGTGCCTGAATATTTAACAGTTTTCAGTAATAAGAACATGATGTGACATGCAAATTAGCATGCCTGCCAGTCATTGGATATTTCCACACTCATTTTCCCTGTCAATCATAGGTAGGTACTAGGCTATCGGCCCTATGGCCTATACAACCTTAGCCAAAAAGGTACCCTGGCTTTCGCCACCCAAGAAAATTATTTTCCTGTGCCCTTGTTGAGCCAGAGCCACAGAGGTGATCCCCGGGGTGAATTTCCTATTTCCCATTCAATCATCAAGATTTTTCTTGAAGAGTGCTAATAAGGAGCTTTGCTTGATATAGATAGGTAGTTTGTTCCAGAGTATGGGAAGTCTCTGGGATAGGAATCTATCCCTCCAGCATGTTCTGTTTATTGTGGTGACAAGGTTTAGGTCCCTAGAGTGTGTAGCTCTGAGGGATTGGGAGTGGAGCATGTCCAACAGCTCTAGGTTTGACATAGCTTTGTATGTTAGACAGAGACCGCCTCCGAGTAGGCAATATGCAACAGAGTAAAGGTGGAGTTTTTTGAGACTGTCTGGTTGAGGCTGGTAATCCTCTGTGAGGTATTTCTGCGGCCTTTCCAGTTGTTGTACATGTCTGGTGAGGTACATACCAAAAGAAGCGCTGTACTCTATAATGGGTCTAATGAGTGATGAGTAGAGGGGAACAATGAGCTCTTACTTCCTAGATGAGAAACCTTTTGTGATGAGGTGTGCCATGTAGAAGGATTTCCTGACTACTGCGGCAATGTGATTATCAAAGGAGAGACTACTGTCCACCTGTGTCCCAGGTCCCTTATCACACTTTCGATGTTAAGTAGACTACCACCTAAGTGGTAGCTCATGGGTACAGAGTTTTTACCAAAGGGGGATGACAATGCACTTTTTGGCATTGAGCTTGAGGCCATGGCTTTGAAACCAGGCATCTGTCTCATTGAGACCTTTTTGTAGGATGTCCATATTGTTAGGAGTTTCAATTATGGCTCCTAGTTTGAAGTCAGCCAAAGACCTTCTGTGTTACCCTGTAATTAAGAAAAGTGGATACCAAACAGGAGAGGACCCAGGACTGAACCCTGTGGTACGCCACTTGTCACTGGTCTGAAGTCGGATTTGGAGTCTGCTACTTTCACAGTGTGGGCTCTGTCAGCCAGCCAGTTGGCAACCCATCTTGTGACATATGGATTTATACCTAGTTCAGTGAGTTTATCTATAATTCTGTCAAAAGCCTTGGCGAGCTCTAAATAGGCTATGTGAACCACCTTACCCTTGTCTATGGCTTTGGTGACTGCTTCAAAGAAGTCAATCAGGTTTAGGAGACATGATCAAACCCGAACTGGGTGGGGTCCAGAGTTTGGAGATTACCAATGTCTTTGTTTATAAGTTCCATGATGATACGTTCCATGGCCTTGCAAACCAGGCTCATTAGGCTAATGGGGCAATAATTTCTGGAGTCCATGGTGGTTCCCCCCTTTGTGTATTGGGATAACCATTGCTGTGCACCATTCAGTGGTCACAAAGCCTGAGGTGAGGTTATGATTGAACATGGTGCTTAGGTTGGGTGCCAGTTCATTCTGTAGTTCATGGAGAACGCAGCCTGGGATGTTGTCAGATCCCATGGATGCTGTGTTATTGGCTTTGGGGAGTGTGTTTTACCTGTGCAGCCATGATTGCAAGAACTTTGCATTCTTCCGGTATACAGACGGGCCCTTTAGGGGGTGAGGGGGGTAAAGTTAGCACTGAACCTGCCAGGATGTTGGCAATATCAGTTGGTTCTGTACATTTAGTGCCATTGTGCTGTAACTCAGAGCAGATCTGAGCATTGCCATTGAGATTATTGACATAATTATAGAATGCTTTGTGGTTGTCTTTAGAATCAGTGGTGCTTTTGTTTTCATAACTAGCTTTGGAGAACATTATGAGGGATCTCAGCTTCTTACTGAGGCCGACCAGGGAGTTCTTCCAGTCATGGGATTTTACTCTTTTTTGCAACAGCTTCTTCCTTCTGTTGTAGAGTTTGTTTATGGCAGGGGACCACCAGATTGGCTTCTTTTTTTTTTTGGAGGATAGCATCTTGGGTCTGTTAGGGATAGCATGTTAGGGATAGCATGATCCATGCACTCATGTAAGTGCTTATAAACTGCAATTGTATAGGATTCAGCAGTCATATCTCTATTGACCGTCTGCATGGGTGTCATGAAGTTTGCCACTTCTGTCTTAAGAAGCATAAAGTTGGCTTTGGAGACATTTTTTACGGTGGTTTCCCTAATGGGGGGTGGGGCGGGATGTTGATGTCTAGGCGGATTAGCTTCTGGTTGAATCTGACCGAGGAATTGACCTCTGGTGTGGAACACTGGCCACCCATGTTGGTAATGACCAGGTCTAGGATGTTGCTGCCCCTGATGGGGGTGTGGATAAGTTGATCCAAGGCACTGGAATTTATGAATTCCAGAAAACGTTGAGCAAAAGAGTCGGTACATGAGTAGTTTCCCCGGTTAATGGTGGCATAGTTCAAATTGCCCATTATTAGGGTGTTGGGTTGTACCCTAATATTTTCCAGTGTATCAAGAAATGAGGAGTGGGAATCCTGGGACATGGTGGGAGATCTGTAGCAAGTTACAATTTGGATTGCTGTCTTTCCCAGAGTTAGTTGCACTTGGATAATCTTGGATGCACAACGAGCCTGGAGGCGTGGATATCCTTAATGAATATGGACATGCCTCCACCTTTAGTGTTTCGGTCCAGGTTAGGTGGCCGAAAGGTGTGGTATGAATTATAGCCTGGTAATGCAGTGGTGCTCTTTGAAGCCTTGAATCAAGTCTCTGTCACTGCAAAGATGTTGATGTTCTCCATTTTAAGAAGTGCCTCGAGTGAATGAATTTTGAGGTTTACACTTCTAGCATCGAGTAGCCTTACCCTCAGATTTTGCTTGCTTGTACCTGTTACAGTGGTGAATTTGTCATTTGAACCTTGCCTAAAAAAAGGCACTATAGGGGTGGCAAGAGCCTTAGCCAGTATCCGGAATCCCATGGGCGACAGGTACAGGCCATCTCTGGCAAAGCATCATGGTCTGTTGATCATGTCATCCCAGGAAAACAGATACTGGATCCCCTTAGAATGACACCAAAAGCTTAGCCAATTGTTGAAGTCAGTCATTTTGTCCTTGCACTGTGGTATCATTCTGGGTGATGGCAGGATGCTACTCAGGGCTAGGGTCATACCTGCCTAGGCTACAAGATCAGAGAGCTCCTTCATGTCTCTTTTCATGTACTCCAGGGAGGTACGTGTCAGGTCATTCACACCAACAAGGAAAATGACAGTTATATTTGTACTTGTTGTGGAGTGACCCCGAGTGTGTGAATTATGTGGCAGATCCTGGCACCCCGACAGGCAGCTGATAGTAACTTTCTCCTTGTTTAGCCTGGTGAGTGGAATATCAGTGTGCCTGACTATAGAGTCACCTATGACTAGAGTGTTGGGTACTTTGTTATGCCTTATGGGCTGTGGTTGAGTGGCACACTGAGTTTGTGAGCATGTGTCATTTGGGTTGTGTTGGGGGGCGTGAAGGTTGCACGCGTTTCTGCTTTGCAGGTCTCTGTTGCTTGAGCAGATTTTTATTGAGGGCCTCCATGAATGTAGGTGTGTGTTTTGTGTTTCTATGTGTGTGTTTTGGTGGTGTAGGTTTTGAGGGACTATGTGATGAGTGTGGTGTGGTGCAAGCGTTTACCTTCTCCTCTTGACTGTCTAGTCCAGTCTTAGGTGAAGAAAGCTTTGTTTCCAGTTTGGCTATACAAGTGCATCTCTCACAGGTTGTAGTGTTGAGGGGTAGGAGGAGAGGGTTGTCTGTGTACATGAGGCAATTGCTGCCTTGCCCCAGTATGCCCAGATTCATCAGGTAGACAGGAAAAAACACTGGGAGCTGACCCTTAGACATGCCTGTACAGCTGCTTATTTATTAAGTACTAAAAACTGTTTTCCTCTAGACAAGTGAAGAAAACTGAGTGCTACTGACACACACCCATTTCTCCACAGAACTAAGTGCAATGTACTTCTCTAATATTATGCCCAGAATTGCTTATTAGCAGTTTATGTGAGCTCTAACTGTATAAGGCATAATAACTTTTTTGTTTTGTTTACCTGGTCTCTTTGTACACAGCCTACTATTCAAACAGCCTTTTCTGGTGCTCCCTGCATACCTTTAGTAAATTAGAGAAGATGAAACCCTGACCCCTTCCTCATTTGTTAAAGCTAACACTTTCACACAACACTTTTCACTCATTTCAATTTATTTTACTTCACAGATAGCTTAACACCATAGCTTTTACCTTGACAATAACTTTTCATTGTTTCTGAACCCGCTTGTGTATCAGTTATGCTGCATAACTTTGTGTAATTAGCAAAAAAAAAAAAAAAAAAAAGGCAAACATTTCCTAGATAACTTTCTACTATGTCACTTAATATCACACTTTCTAAGTTGCTTTGTGTTAGGAAATACAGATTTTTTTATATGAATACATTATTAACTAAGAAATAAATCCAGACTGAAAAATTTGAAGGATAATACTTTTTGTCAGTTCATCCCGATTGAGGGAACGAATTGCTTAACATTCATCATGAATTTTCCCTTACCTTATACACACCGACTGTCTCATGCAGGAAAACAAAACTGTGACATGAATGTCTGGGAACACACAGGACACAGATAAAGGCCTCATCCTCCTGGCAGAACAACTCCAGTCTCCGTCTGTGCTCCCCACAGCACTGCTCTGTTCTCCCATTTGTAACACACAGATTCTGCATCTTTTCTTTCACCCTGCAGTCTGTTTCCAGCATTGAACGCTCCAGCTTCAGTTCCTAGGATCTTTGAACCATATTGACCAGCTTTCAATTCACTCTACACCTTTTCAAAAAGAAGTTCCTGTCTACACTCAGAAGAGGAAAGTTTTATTACACTGTATAAAATCCTGTTAACAGAGATTACATACAGCTCGAGTTGACAATAAAGAATCAACAGCGTTTCAGGCAAACTGACAAATTTAAACAATAATCACAGCCCACATTCTGCAAGCCATGTGAATAGCAACAAGAAATTCCAGGTTCACTTTCAGAGCACAGGAAGTAGAATGGGTTAGAAAGTGACCACCTCCATTTAAAGGGGCAATGCAGAATGTAGTTCAGACGTTTTATTTTTGAGATGGAATGGCAGTGTTTTAAGCATTCAGATTTAATTTTAATGTTCAGACTTCAGAAATACCTGGTACATTTTGACTTAAAAAGCGACTAAATTATGTATTTTAAGAAAATTTTAAATATATCTATATATCTATCTATCTATCTATATATATATATATATATATATATATATATATATATATATATATATATATATAAACTCCATTTTTATCCCAAAACCATACTTTCCTTTAATATTTAATCTCCCTTTAGTAATGACTTTTCCTCTTCTCTGTCTGTTTAGTTTCATTTATTTTGTCTACCAAGTTCAATCAACCCAGTGAGGAAAAAGGAGGTGTAAATACCCATTTCTGATATATTTAGTTCTGAATTATTTATTTTCCACCAGGTAAGAGAGCTAATCTGTAAACCATTTTTAACCCATAAACAAGGCTTGCTGTGAAACAAAGATACAGAATTAAGTGCAGGAGCATCTTCCTTCCCCAGCTCAATACCCATAATGCAATCAGTCAAAGAAATAGAAAGGACAGACAGCATCAACTAAATTCCCAGAGTCAGACTGCAATTAAAATGCTATGTCACTGAGACGTGTTTAGAAGCACAGGACGTAGTGAAAGTCTAGGAGCACAACACTAACAAAGTATATGGTTTAACTAAGACTCAGACCTAGACCATCCAGATCATTGGCCCAGTTGTTCTAGTCATTCCGCTACCAAAGCAGCTTGTTTTTTTCATGAAAATGGTCAGTGGACCAGCCCATTTACCTGTTCAAATAAAGAAATAGATAGATAGATAGATAGATAGATAGATAGATAGATAGATAGATAGATAGATAGATAGATAGATAACTATAATATTTCCCTGTACACATTAAACTGTTTGTGTGTGGATCACATATTGAATGTGGGAGAGATGACTGCTTCAAACTCTCATTTGTGCTTCAGTAGTTTGCTGGGAAATATCAGAGTCTGGCTGACAGACTGGGAATGTAACTCAAATGATGAGAGATGTCTAAAAAGGCTGACCTTTGTTTAGCAAGCAGGAAACAACACCTAGCACTGCATCTGGGCATAACAGAATCCATGGCTAGTAGCCTACACAGTTGCAGCAGGTTCTACAGACAAAGGCGGGTGTCACTGGTTCCAGTAATGGGTGAGGTGCATGAGTTACATGATTCCAATATAATCAAGTTGGATGTGCACTGCTGAAATGTCAGTAGAGAGGGGGTGGGGAACAAAGCCACCTGACGGAGATAACAGTCGCATCACCACATTAATGATGGGTTGTCTTGTGACTGCAGTTGCTTCAGATTATCACAAGTGCCAGTACCCTTTCCTGATAGTGAGTAAGGGCACTATTGTTAAGAATGGTACTGCATCAGACATAATTATGTTAAGCCTGAAGTTGTAGACTGGATATTTACTCTCCTGGGAAGCCCACTCCAGCAAAGATCATAGGATGGACACCTTTTCAGTTGCCATTGAACTGGGTTTATTTGGACTGGGGGAGGCAAGGAGATAAGCTGGGGAAGTTTCTTATGACACCCATAAAGATATCCTGATAGGAAATGCCTTTTATGATTCAACTTTGTATATTCAGTTGCATGCAGCCAAATATAGAGACCAGCCCACAGGGGAAGGTATCTGTGGGGACATCTAGCAAGTACCCACAACTCGAATGGAGGATAATGATGTGGTTGCTTCAGGAATAAATGGGGTAATAGTAGCAAGCCTTAATCAAAGCTAAATGTGTCAAAGGGTGCTGGACTTACTGTGAAAGGAGCTACTTCAGGGGAATGGATAGCTGGTAGCAGTAAGCATAAATCTGAGACACAGTTATCAAATGACACTAGACACCCTACTGAAAGAAATCTAGGGAGGATTACAAAGAAGGAGAAATGGAGTTATGACAGGCATACCTCTCAGATCTTATCTTATAACACTTGAGTGAGGTACCCAAAGAGGTTAGTGACTCTCAGGTTAGAGGTAGTCTGTATCCAGAGACGTGGGGCTATTGTACATAGAATTAACTGCTGAGAGGGGGGGGGGGCTGAAGGAGGAAGTAACATGGTAGGTGGTAGTCCCAAGGGCCTACTGTTAGGCACTTCTAGCCATAGCCCATGGGATTCCTTGTTCAGACAATATGGGTATAATTTACAAAATAAAACAGTTTTTTGCAAAATTTGTATGGGCCAAACATTGCAAAAATACCAAATATTTGGAAATGCGGATGACAAAAGTAAGACTGCTGTGTGGCCTTAGCCTGTTACTGAAGAACCATTTCAGAAGGTTGCCATGGATATTGTGTGGCTTATTATAACCCCAGTCTCAAGTAAGAGGTATATCTTGATGGTGGTGGAGTTTGCTACTAGGTGCCCTTAGACAGTGGTCTTGTCCTCTATTAAGACAGAAAAGATGGAAATGCAGGGTTAAAAATGTTCATCTGGGTTAGTTTTTCATAGGACATACTGATGGTGGGGGAGCTAGTTTTATATTAAACCTATTTGTGAAAAAGCTGTGGGGTAAACCATTAAAAACTAGCTCCTACTTTTTCTTCTTTGTCTTTCAGCTTTTCCCATCAGGGGTCGCTACAGGAAAACATCAGCCTGCAGAATTAATGGCACTGGAGGATTTTTATGGTGTCAAGTTGCCAGCCAGGTGCTGAATAAATGATGTGGATAGATTTATCTTTCTTCCTAAGATGATGTTGTGACAACTGATAGACGACTTTAAACAGGAATATGACAAGTACTAGCCCCTTTCCTCCTTCCATACTGTAATGTGCCCCAAGAATCCACAGTTATTGTTTTAATCTGAGTTATTTATGATCAAAGGGTAAAGGGAGCCTTTTGAATTCATCCTTGATGAGTGTGAGAATGAAGGTGATTTTTCACAGAGAGCTTGATGTGGAAGATACAATGAATTTCCTGACTAAGTTTAGGATCTTATGGGGTTGGCACAGAACACTTAGCCTGTATATGACAGCAAGAATGAATTCAATATGTTACGAGACTAACTACCTGCTGTACTCAGTGGCATATCGCTTACACAGAGGTGATCTCTACCTGACTTACAAAGCCATGTCCAACTCAGACTTGATGAACATGCTCCACCTAAAGAAATCCAAGTCACTGCGAGCCAAGCGCTCTAGTGAGCTAAACCTTGCCACAACAATAAATAGAACATGCTGGAGGGATAGATTCCTGTCAGAGAGTAGGGTTACCACCTCTCCCACTTTGTGAGGGATAGTCCCTCTTTTGGCAGTTGTGTCCTGCAAACAAATTGTAAAAATGGCAAACGTCCTGAGATTTTTAGGGCAAAATTATTTTCTATATTTTTTGTAATAGTTGCATGAAACAATTATTCTGTATCTGAAACACCTAAATGTTACAAGAAATGGACACACACGCTCAAACCAAAATCGACAAAAAGAAACTGTGTAAGAACAAAACTGGATGCGCTCCAAACCAACGGGTTGTTCTGTAGTACAAAGTCACTAAATCCGTAAATCCAAAACACATAAACATTTATTAAGCACAATGTACAGGCTTTTCATCAGTATCACACCAACTTCTTCAGAAACGGAACACAGTGTCACTCACAAATAACTGCCTAAAATACAAAATTTAAACAGGTCACATGGTCTCTGTATTCTACAGGACTGCATATCACCGCTCCAATAAGTGCTGGATACAATAATTTTATAAAAGACATTATTAAGAATTAACTGCATCTGGCAACTTAGATATTGTGTTAAAAAATAATATTAAATTATTAAATTTAAAACATCCCTACATACCGTAAGAACGAAGCCTCACACTGTATAGGTGTGTTAATAAAAAATACAGACAAGTTTTTAAAAAAATATAAGAAATACAGAACCACGACATTATGCCCCTGTAAATAAAGTGCTGTTAAACAAACTAAATCTAGAACTTACAACAGCTGAACAAACCCGTTTAGCACCAATATTTGATGGAAAAAAATTGTGGAACTCTTTACTCTCCTAGTATGAACTGTCCCTAAACTATGCAATTGAAAAAAATAGTAAAACAATTTAAAAATTATTTAAAAATTGCAAACATACATATTAATGGTGTGCCCTTACAGTAAGAGCAAACCAATAAAACTAATATAAAGTATATTAACATTGGACTTCACTTCTGTACACTAATAAAAACATACTACATGCAGGTAAATGTCACTTCGACAGAATAAGTCGATCCTAGAAAAAATAAGGCGTCCATGATAAATGAAGAACGAACTAACCCTTATACACCAGGATAAAATAAAGTGCTATAAATTACTATAATAAATGACTTAATGTAAAGTGATAATATGCAAAACTAGAAGTTGAAGGGGGGTAACAACTACAAACCCTAGAACTACTAGGAACCAAATGTAGGTCTAAAACTAAAATAAACCCATAATCTATGCCCAACCTGCCCTTACAGACCCTGACGGAATGGCTTCTCAAATGGTACTGTTAACAAGTATGTAAAGTTAATAAAAGTGCATTGTTAAATAACATAAAAAACTATCAAATATCAAAAAACTATATTATAATATATTATAATGCAAAGGGGTCATATAAATGCCTAAAATGGTTTATCTATTTAATCTCTTGAGTTTTAATAGGCAAGCTATAGACAACATGCCGTTGATGCCAGGAGCATGACAGGCATCTAGCCTAAGTTGCCATGACAACTCTCTACTCTCCAGAAGGAGGGACGTGGGCCCTCCCCTGCCATGATTGGGGTTCTCCGCTATATGCTTGGCCAGGGTGTTCTCCGTGTTGCCCTTCCTGATAGCATATAGGTGATCATATATACGTTCGTGTAATCTTCTGTCTGTCTTCCCGAAGTAGAAAGATGAACAACATGAACATTGGGCTAAGTACACCACTTGTGTGCTTAAACAATTGAACCTTCCCACTATACGATATATGGGGTCCCTTATTTCATATCTAGACCCCGTCTTTATATAGCTGCAGTACCGGCACATATTGCACTTAAACATGCCATCCCTAGTAATGGGTACTTTTGTTTTTTTCTCTAGTATACTTTTGAGATTGTAACCCCTCTTAAACACTATTCTTGGTGATTCCACCAATAGTCTACAGAAGGAATCATCCTGTGTCAGTAGGGGTTCCAATTTTTCAATATGATGGAAAATATCTCTTTAGCATCCATACTATATGTTAGTATGAAGCTATTAGACATTGAGATAACTTCATCACTTTTCACTTCAGTATTACCCTGCACTGTAATATCTTGGTTCAATATTGGTAAATAAACACCAGTTTCTCTCTTTTTCTGTACCTCCCTCAAAAGGTCATTAATAAGATCCGCCGGGTAACCCCTGTTCAGGAAATGGCTTGCCATAAAGGCACATTCCTCCAGAAAGTCACAGTCTCTAGACACCATTCGAGCAGCTCTAACCAGTTGACCTTTGATTATTGATCTCTTTTGGGAAAATGGATGACAGCCATTAAAATGAACATAGCTTTTAGAAAAGGATTCCTTCCTGTAAATCTTAGCTATGAAGCATCCTTTCTCTTTGTCTTTCATGAGATCTACGTCCAAATATGCTGCCCGGTCTAAAGTGAAACTGTGGGTAAACTGGAGGAATTCTGCAGAAGTATTGAACAAGTCTACTAAAATAGTAGCTGTCTCTGCATTGCCCTTCAGGATGATAAAAATATCATCCAGAAATTGTGTATACAACAACACCTTATCCAAATATAGAGGATTAGATAGAATGTATTCCCTCTCCCAGTAGGCCATAACCAGATTGGCCCCACTGGCCCCACATGGGGAACCCCTCGGCACACCTATCAACTGCAGAAAAAAACCTGTTATTAAAAGACACAAAATTGTGAGACAAAATAATGTCTAACAATTCACTGACCAGTTGGATTTCATTGGCTGGGGCCTATTTTAAGATCAACATGGCTGGAATCCAATCTAGAGCTACTGAGTGAGGGATGGAAGAATATAAATCCTTCACATCAATAGTTAAAAAATGACTATCCTCACTATAAGTAGTTTGGTTTATCCTAGATAGGAAAGACCAAGAATCCTTGGAAATTTGTGGCTCACTGGCCACGTATTTCTTCAGTATGGTATCTACCACTTTGGTGCTGGCATAAGTGATACTGCCCCTAGCACTTAGCAATGGGCGCATAGGTGGATCCAGTCGGTTCTTGTGGATCTTGGGGGATCCAAAAATAATTGGAATTCTATAGGTTGTTAAGGATATAAAATTCAATAAATCTAGATCTATAGTTCCGTAAATAAACATGTCACTGAAGTAGGAAGACACCCTCGATTTTCCTATATTTAATTCATTTCTTGATACCGCTTTGTATGTCACAGAGGAAAGAATGTCCTCCATTCTCCTGACATAATCAGACTCATTCATTACTACCAGGCCTCCTCTCTTATCTGGTTGCATAACACTCACTGTAGAATTGGTTAAGGAATCCAATAAAGACCTCTCTTCCTTACTGATATTGAACTTACTTGTTTGCTTGGATAGAGGTTGACTAAGTACATGCCGTATGTCTAATTCACATATTTGTTCGAATAAATTTAAGGATGAGTGCAGGGGTGGATTGTATGTACTCGACATAAAAAGTCCCCTTTATTCCTAGTGAGATTACCCAATAGTAGCTGAAGATTTAACTTCCTGACAAATAATTTTAAGTCTATAATGGATAATGCCAGGTCAGCTCTCTTAGAGGGCACAAAGGAAAATCCTTTGGCTAACAAATCCACCAGTTCCTTCCCAAAAATAAAGTCAGAGAAGTTATATATTCTAAAGTCCTTTCCAGTATTGAATACAATATTACTTGTCTTTGGCGTTGTTAGGTCAATACCCGGAATGGGCTGAATCAATTTCTCCTGTTCCTGGACCGGTTGCTGGATTTCCGGCCCTGGTCTATCGGAGGGAACGAGGCTGGGTCCTGAAACTTTAGACCCTTTACTTCCTCGTTGGAATTGTTAGATTTATGTTGCACTGCCAACCGTTCACTACGTCTGACTAAATCTGTTGCAGCTATAGAATCTACAGGGGTATTCTCCTTGGAATTGGACTTCACGCCCCTGTCAGCATCAACAGAATTAATAGAATTAGATCCCTCCGGCCACCATGTTCTAAAAGACAAAAAATTGCCTTAGGATACCGGAGGTTTCGGATAGGCAGAGCCATCCTTATAAACTTTAACATCCCCTTTAATTTTTTGATTTTGGTTATTGTCAGTTTTGATATATGTTGATCAATGCTGTTATAGGTACGGTCATAATCAAACCTGTATCTATGGAAATTAGAGTCACTCTTTATTTCCCCATCCAACTTGTTAATATCCAAAATCAAATTGTCAGCTGCCAACTGATAATGTTTACAAATTAGATCCATGAGTTCAAACCCATGTCTATCAAATAACCGGATTAACTCAAGATGGAAAGAAGACCCCTCCTCCAAGCCCGTAGGATATTGCCAAGATCTAAGACCTTTAGGAACAACACCGGCCCATTTACATTCACCAAGGTAGGCCACTTCCAATTGAATTTTCCTTAACTTCATAAGGTTCTGGTCAAATACATTCAATTTAAAGGGAAGGTCAGACACTCCACCCGTGCCTTGTTCTTTCACAGAACACCCCCCATTGTCATGAAAAGAAAAGGCATTGGTTTAAATTAGGCATACCCTGCGGGTTGGATACGGGTGTAATGTCACCACCTGACTATGTAGTGACCATCCCCCGACTCTGGACTCTTGGTAACAAAGTTTTCTCCAAAAAATAAACACTTGTAGATAGGGTTGCCACCTTTTCAAATGGCCAAAGTGGGACATTTTTGGTATAAACATCAGATTTTACAGGCCGACACATACCCACGGTCAGTACAAAGGTTAGAACTTAACTTTTTTGCCTAAATAAAAGCTTATTAATGTAGCATTTTAGTTGCTTATTCTGTTTCTTATAACATTTAGGTATTTTAGATACAGAATAACTTGTTTATGCAACTATTACATAAAATATAGGAAATAATTTTGTCCTAAAATCACAGGACATTTGCCATTTTTACAATTTTTTGTCAGGACACAACTGCCCAAAGAGGGACTGTCCCTCGCAAAGTGGGACAGGTGGTAACCCTACTTGTAGATGCAGATATATTCCTTGCAGTTGGAATCACGCCCCCTGGTGTAAAATAGACAGATGCAACCCTAGAACCATTGGAAGAACCGCCTCCAACATGCCCTTCAAAGCTGGCTCCATTTTCACAATCAGGTATCTTATGTCTCTTTACCTGCTGAGATCCCAAGACATCATCAAGATGGTTTGAAAGGGTATTCACATTTTGGGACAGTAATTCAATCAACTGAGTTAGATTGCCGGTCTCTCCTTCTGGACGAGTTCCCGATGGTGGAACTGGATCATCTTCCATCACGAACACACACTCAAACCAAAATTGACAAAAAGAAACTGTGTAAAAACAAAACTGGATATGCTCCAAACCAACGGGTTGTTCTGTAGTACAAAGTCACTAAATCCATAAATTCTAAACACACAAACTTTTATGAAGCACAACGTACAGGCTTTTCATCAGTATCACACCAACTTCTTCAGAAACGGAACACAGTGTCACTCACAAATAACTGCCTAAAATACAAAATTTAAACAGGTCACATGGTCTCTGTATTCTACAGGACTGCATATCACCGCTCCAACAAGTGCTGAATACAATAATTTTATAAAAGACAGTATTAAGAATTAACTGCATCTGGCAACTTAGATATTGTGTTAAAAATTAATATTACATTTAAAATGTCCCTACATACTGTAAGAACGAAGCCTCACACTGTATAGGTATGTTAATAAAAAATACAGACAAGTTTTTAAAAAAATATAAGAAATACAGAACCACGACATTATGCCCCTGTAAATAAAGTGCTGTTAAACAAACTAAATCTAGAACTTACAACAGCTGAACAAACCCGTTTAGCACCAATATTTGATGGAAAAAATTGCGGAACTCTTTACTCTCCTAGTATGAACTGTCCCTAAACTATGCAATTGAAAAAAATAGTAAAACAATTTAAAAATTATTTAAAAATTGTAAACATACATATTAATGGTGTGCCCTTACAGTAAGAGCAAACCAATAAATCTAATATAAAGTATATTAACATTGGACTTCGCTTCTGTACACTAATAAAAACATACTACATGCAGGTAAATATCACTTCGACAGAATAAGTCGATCCTAGAAAAAATAAGGCGTCAATGATAAATGAAGAACGAACTAACCCTTATACACCAGGATAAAATAAAGTGCTATAAATTACTATAATAAATGACTTAATGTAAAGTGATAATATGCAAAACTAGAAGTTGAAGGGGGGTAACAACTACAAACCCTAGAACTACTAGGAACCAAATGTAGGTCTAAAACTAAAATAAACCCATAATCTATGCCCAACCTGCCCTTACAGACCCTGACAGAATGGCTTCTCAAATGGTACTGTTAACAAGTATATAAAGTTAATAAAAGTGCATTGGTAAATAACATAAAAAACTATCAAATATCAAAAAACTATATTATAATATATTATAATGCAAAGGGGTCATATAAATGCCTAAAATGGTTTATCTATTTAATCTCTTGAGTTTTAATAGGCAAGCTATAGACAACATGCCGTTGATGCCAGGAGAATGACAGGCATCTAGTCTAAGTTGCCATGACAACTCTCTACTCACCAGAAGGAGGGACGTGGGCCCTCCCCTGCCATGATTGGGGTTCTCCGCTATATGCTTGGTCAGGGTGTTCTCCGTGTTGCCCTTCCTGATAGCATATAGGTGATCATATATACGTTCGTGTAATCTTCTGTCTGTCTTCCCGAAGTAGAAAGCTGAACAACATGAACATTGGGTTAAGTACACCACTTGTGTGCTTAAACAATTGAACCTTCCCATTATACGATATATGGAGTCCCTTATTTCATATCTAGACCCCGTCTTTATATAGCTGCAGTACCGGCACATATTGCACTTAAACATGCCATCCCTAGTAATGGGTACTTTTGGTTTTTTCTCTAGTATACTTTTGAGATTGTAACCCCTCTTAAACACTATTCTTGGTGATTCCACCAATAGTCTACAGAAGGAATCATCCTGTGTCACTAGGGGTTCCAATTTTTCAATATGATGGAAAATATCTCTTTAGCATCCATACTATATGTTAGTATGAAGCTATTAGACATTGAGATAACTTCATCACTTTTCACTTCAGTATTACCCTGCACTGTAATATCTTGGTTCAATATTGGTAAATAAACACCAGTTTCTCTCTTTTTCTGTACCGCCCTCAAAAGGTCATTAATAAGATCCGCCGGGTAACCCCTGTTCAGGAAAAGGCTTGCCATAAAGGCACATTCCTCCAGAAAGTCACAGTCTCTAGACACCATTCGAGCAGCTCTAACCAGTTGACCTTTGATTATTGATCTCTTTTGGGAAAATGGATGACAGCCATTAAAATGAACATAGCTATTAGAAAAGGATTCCTTCCTGTAAATCTTAGCTATGAAGCATCCTTTCTCTTTGTCTTTCATGAGATCTACATCCAAATATGCTGCCTGGTCTAAAGTGAAACTGTGGGTAAACTGGAGGAATTCTGCAGAAGTATTGAACAGGTCTACTAAAATAGTAGCTGTCTCTGCATTGACCTTCAGGATGATAAAAATATCATCCAGAAATTGTGTATACAACAATACCTTATCCAAATATAGAGGATTAGATAGAATGTATTCCCTCTCCCAGTAGGCCATAACCAGATTGGCCCCACTGGCCCCACATGGGGAACCCCTCGGCACACCTATCAACTGCAGAAAAAAAACTGTTATTAAAAGACACAAAATTGTGAGACAAAATAATGTCTAACAATTCACTGACCAGTTGGATTTCATTGGCTGGGGCCTATTTTAAGATCAACATGGCTGGAATCCAATCTAGAGCTACTGAGTGAGGGATGGAAGAATATAAATCCTTCACATCAATAGTTAAAAAATGACTATCCTCACTATAAGTAGTTTGGTTTATCCTAGATAGGAAAGACCAAGAATCCTTGGAAATTTGTGGCTCACTGGCCATATATTTCTTCAGTATGGTATCTACCACTTTGGTGCTGGCATAAGTGATACTGCCCCTAGCACTTAGCAATAGGCACATAGGTGGATCCAGTCGGTTCTTGTGGATCTTGGGGGATCCAAAAATAATTGGAATTCTATATGTTGGTAAGGATATAAAATGCAATAAATCTAGATCTAGAGTTCCGTTAATAAACATGTCACTGAAGTAGGAAGACACCCTCGATTTTCCTATATTTAATTCATTTCTTGATACCGCTTTGTATGTCACAGAGGAAAGAATGTCCTCCATTCTCCTGACATAATCAGACTCATTCATTACTACCAGGCCTCTTCCCTTATCTGGTTGCATAACACTCACTGTAGAATTGGTTAAGGAATCCAATAAAGACCTCTCTTCCTTACTGATATTGAACTTACTTGTTTGCTTGGATAGAGGTTGACTAAGTACATGCCGTATGTCTAATTCACATATTTGTTCGAATAAATTTAAGGATGAGTGCAGGGGTGGATTGTATGTACACGACATAAAAAAGTCCCCTTTATTCCTAGTGAGATTACCCAATAGTAGCTGAAGATTTAACTTCCTGACAAATAATTTTAAGTCTATAATGGATGATGCCAGGTCAGCTCTCTTAGAGGGCACAAAGGAAAATCCTTTGGCTAACAAATCCACCAGTTCGTTCTCAAAAATAAAGTCAGAGAAGTTATATATTCTAAAGTCCTTTCCAGTATTGAATATAATATTACTTGTCTTTGGCGTTGTTAGGTCAATACCCGGAATGGGCTGAATCAATTTCTCCTGTTCCTGGACCGGTTGCTGGATTTCCGGCCCTGGTCTATCGGAGGGGACGAGACTGGGTCCTGAAAATTTGGACCCTTTACTTCCTCATTGGAATTGTTAGATTTATGTTGAACTGCCAACTGTTCACTACATCTGACTAAATCTGTTGCATCCATAGAATCTACAGGGGTATTCTCCATGGAATTGGACTTCATGCCCCTGTCCGCAGCAACAGAATTAATAGAATTAGATCCCTCTGGCTGCTATGTTCTAAAAGACAAAAAATTGCCTTGGTATACTGGAGGTTTCGGATAGGCAGAGCCATCCTTATAAATTTTAACATCCCTCTTTAATTTTTTGATTTTGGTTATTGTCAGTTTTGATATATGTTGATCAATGCTGTTATAGGTATGGTCATAATCAAACCTGTATCTATGGAAATTAAAGTCACTCTTTATTTCCCCATCCAACTTGTTAATATCCAAGATCAAATTGTCAGCTGCCAACTGATAATGTTTACAAATTACATCCATGAGTTCAAACCCATGTCTATCAAATAACCGGATTAACTCAAGATGGAAAGAAGACCCCTCCTCCAAGCCCGTAGGATATTGCCAAGTTCTAAGACTTTTAGGAACAACACCGGCCCATTTACATTCACCAAGGTAGGCCACTTCCAATTGAATTTTCCTTAACTTCATAAGGTTCTAGTCAAATACATTCAATTTAAAGGGAAGGTCAGACACTCCACCCATGCCTTGTTCCAACACAGAACACCCCCCATTGTCATGAAAAGAAAAGGCATTGGTTTAAATTAGGAATACCCTGCGGGTTGGATACGGGTGTAATGTCACCACCTGACTATGTAGTGACCATCCCCCGACTCTGGACTCTTGGTAACAAAGTTTTCTCCGAAAAATAAACACTTGTAGATGCAGATATATTCCTTGCAGTTGGAATCTCGCCCCCTGGTGTAAAATAGCCAGATGCAACCCTAGAACCATTGGAAGAACCGCCTCCAACATGCCCTTCAAAGCTGGCTCCATTTTCACAATCAGGTATTTTATGTCTCTTTACCTGCTGAGATCCCAAGACATCATCAAGATGGTTTGAAAGGGTATTCACGTTTTGGGACAGTAATTCAATCAACTGAGTTAGATTGCCGGTCTCTCCTTCTGAACGAGTTCCCGATGGTGGAACTGGAGCATCTTCCATCACGAACACACACTCAAACCAAAATCGACAAAAAGAAACTGTGTAAAAGCAAACCTGGATATGCTCCAAACCAATGGGTTGTTCTGTAGTACAAAGTCACAAAATCCATAAATTCAAAACACATAAACTTTTATTAAGCACAAGGTACAGGCTTTTCGTCAGTATCACACCAACTTCTTCAGAAACGGAACACAGCGTCACTCACAAATAACTGCCTAAAATACAAAATTTAAACAGGTCACATGGTCTCTGTCTGCGATTCCAACTGCAAGGAATATATCCACATCTACAGGTGTTTATTTTTCGGAGAAAACTTTTTTACCAGGAGTCCAGAGTTGGGGGATGGTCACTACACAGTCAGGTGGTGACATTACACCTGTATCCAACCCGCAGGGTATGCCTAATTTAAACCAATGGCTTAGTCGTTCCTTTTCTTTTCATGACAATGGGGGGTGTTCTGTGTCGGAACAAGGCACGGGTGGAGTGTCTGACCTTCCCTTTAAATTGAATGTATTCGACCAGAACCTTATGAAGTTAAGGAAAATTCAATTAGAAGTGGCCTACTTTGGTGAATGTAAATGGGCCGGTGTTGTTCCTAAAGGTCTTAGATCTTGGCAATATCCTACTGGCTTGGAGGAGGGGTCTTCTTTCCATCTTGAGTTAATCCGGTTATTTGATAGACATGGGTTTGAACTCATGGATCTAATTTGTAAACATTATCAGTTGGCAGCTGACAATTTGATTTTGGATATTAACAAGTTGGATGGAGAAATAAAGAGTGACTTTAATTTCCATAGATACAGGTTTGATTATGACCGTACCTATAACAGCATTGATCAACATATATCAAAACTGACAATAACCAAAATCAAAAAATTAAAGAGGGATGTTAAAGTTTATAAGGATGGCTTTGCCTATCCGAAACCTCCAGTATACCAAGGCAATTTTTTGTCTTTTAGAACATAGCGGCCAGAGGGATCTAATTCTATTAATTCTGTTGATGCGGACAGGGGCCTGAAGTCCAGTTCCATGGAGAATACCCCTGTAGATTCTATGGATGCAACAGATTTAGTCAGACGTAGTGAACAGTTGGCAGTTCAACATAAATCTAAGAATTCCAATGAGGAAGTAGAGGGTCCAAATTTTCAGGACCCAGCCTCGTCCCCTCTGATAGACCAGGGCCAGAAATCCAGCAACCGGTCCAGGAACAGGAGAAATTGATTCTGCCCATTCCGGGTATTGACCTAACAACGCCAAAGACAAGTAATATTGTATTCAATACTGGAAGGACTTTAGAATATATAACTTCTCTGACTTTATTTTTGAGAAGGAACTGGTGGATTTGTTGGCCAAGGGATTTTCCTTTGTGCCCTCTAAGAGAGCTGACCTGGCATCATCCATTATAGACTTAAAATTGTTTGTCAGGAAGTTAAATCTTCAGCTACTATTGGGTAATCTCACTAGGAATAAAGGGGACTGTTTTATGTCGAGTACATACACTCCACCCCTGCACTCATCCTTAAATTTATTCGAACAAATATGTGAATTAGACATATGGCATGTAATTAGTCAACCTCTATCCAAGCAAACAAGTAAGTTCAATATCAATAAGGAAGAGAGGTCTTTATTGGATTCCTTAACCAATTCTACAGTGAGAGTTATGCAATCAGATAAGGGGGGAGGCCTTGTAGCAATGAATGAGTCTGATTATGTCAGGAGAATGGATGACATTCTTTCCTCTGTGGCATACAAAGAGGTATCAAGAAATGAATTAAATATAGGAAATTCGAGGGTGTCTTCCTACTTCAGTGACATGTTTATTTACGGAACTATAGATCTAGATTTATTGAATTTTATATCCTTAACAACCTATAGAATTCCAATTATTTTTGGATCCCCCAAGATCCACAAGAACTGACTGGATCCACTTATGCGCCCATTGCTAAATGCTAGGGGCAGTATCACTTATGGCAGCATCAAAGTGGTAGATACCATACTGAAGAAATACGTGGCCAGTGAGCCACAAATTTCCAAGGATTCTTGGTCTTTCCTATCTAGGATAAACCAAACTACTTATAGTGAGGATAGTCATTTTTTAACTATTGATGTGAAGGATTTATATTCTTCCATCCCTCACTCAGTAGCTCTAGATTGGATTCCAGCCATGTTTATCTTAAAAAAGGCCCCTGCCAATGAAATCCAACTGGTCAGTGAATTGTTAGACATTATTTTGTCTCACAGTTTTGTGTCTTTTAATAACAGGTTTTTTTCTGCAGTTGATAGGTGTGCCGATGGGTTTCCCATGTGGAGCCAGTGTGGCCAATCTGATTACGGCCTACTGGGAGAGGGAATACATTCTATCTAATTCTCTATTTTCGGATAAGGTATTGTTGTATACACAATTTCTGGATGATATTTTTATCATCCTGAAGGTCAATGCAGAGACAGCTACTATTTTAGTAGACCTGTTCAATACTTCTGCAGAATTCCTCCAGTTTACCCACAGTTTCACTTTAGACCAGGCAGCATATTTGGATGTAGATCTCATGAAAGACAAAGAGAAAGGATGCTTCATAGCTAAGATTTACAGGAAGGAATCCTTTTCTAATAGCTATGTTCATTTTAATGGCTGTCATCCATTTTCCCAAAAGAGATCAATAATCAAAGGTCAACTGGTTAGAGCTGCTCGAATGGTGTCTAGAGACTGTGACTTTCTGGAGGAATGTGCCTTTATGGCAAGCCTTTTCCTGAACAGGGGTTACCCGGCGGATCTTATTAATGAACTTTTGAGGGAGGTACAGAAAAAGAGAGATACTGGTGTTTATTTACCAATTCTGAACCAAGAGATTACAGTGCAGGGTAATACTAAAGTGAAAAGTGATGAAGTTATCTCAATGTCTAATAGCTTCATACTAACATATAGTATGGATGCTAAAGAGATATTTTCCATCATATTGAAAAATTGGAACCTGATGACATGGGATGATTCCTTCTGTAGACTATTGGTGGAATCACCAAGAACAGTGTTTAAGAGGGGTTACAATCTCAAAAGTATACTAGAGAAAAAAACAAAAGTACCCAATACTAGGGATGGCATGTTTAAGTGCAATATGTGCCGGTACTGCAGCTATATAAAGACGGGGTCTAGATATGAAATAAGGGACTCCATATATCGTATAGTTGGACGGTTCAATTGTTTAAGCACACAAGTGGTGTACTTAACCCAATGTTCATGTTGTTCAGCTTTCTACTTTGGGAAGACAGACAGAAGATTACACAAACGTATATATGATCACCTATATGCTATCAGGAAGGCAACACAGTGAACGCCCTGGCCAAGCATATAGCGGAGAACCCCAATCATGGCAGGGGAGTGCCCACGTCCCTCCTTCTGGAGAGTAGAGAGTTGTCATGGCAACTTAGGCTACATGCCTGTCATGCTCCTGGTATCAACGGCATGTTGTCTATAGCTTGCCTATTAAAACTCAAGAGATTAAATAGATAAACCACTTTAGGCATTTATATGACCCCTTTGCATTATAATATATTATAATATAGTTTTTTGATATTTGATAGATTTTTATGTTATTTAACAATGCACTTTTGTTAACTTTACATACTTGTTAACAGTACCATTTGAGAAGCCATTCCATCAGGGTCTGTAAGGGCAGGTTGGGCATAGATTATGGGTTTATTTTAGTTTTACACGCTGAGTAAACAAATCCTGACTTGTTGTAGGTTAGCGCTCGGGTCTGTAAACGAAGAAATAATCAAGAAAAGAAACAACTGGACCCAAGCGTTAGCAGGTGCTGGTACTGCAAAATGTAAAATCCAAAAAGAACGATGTGAGACAGATGTATTAAAAACCACTATTTATTCCAGAAGATAAGCGCTTTCGCATTGCTGCTTCATCAGATCTCAAACAATCATGCATAATATGCGTCACATTAAATACTCTGAAAATTAATTGAGCACTTCAACTGATTATTGAAATCCATTAGCATTTTAAAAGGGAAATGCTCTTTTCCCTTCTAAAATGCTAATGGATTTCAATAATCAGTTGAAGTGCTCAATTAATTTTCAGAGTATTTAATGTGATGCATATTATGCATGATTGTTTGAGATCTGATGAAGCAGCAATGCGAAAGCGCTTATCTTCTGGAATAAATAGTGGTTTTTAATACATCTGTCTCACATCGTTCTTTTTGGATTTTACATTTTGCAGTACCAGCACCTGCTAACGCTTGGGTCCAGTTGTTTATTTTAGTTTTAGACCTACATTTGGTTCCTTGTAGTTCTAAGGTTTGTAGTAGGTGACCCCTTCAACTTCTAGTTTTACATATTATCACTGTACATTAACTCATTTATTATAGTAATTTATAGCACTTTATGTTATCCTGGTGTATAAGGGTTAGTTCATTCTTCATTTATCATGGACGCCTTGTTTTTTCTAGGATCAACTGATTCTGTCGAAGTAACATTTACCTGCATGTAATATGTTTATATTAGTGTAGAGAAGCGAAGTCCAATGTTAATATACTTTTTATTACTTTTATTGGTTTGCTCTTACTGTAACGGGACACCATTAATATGTATGTTTGCAATTTTTAAATAATTTTTAAATTGTTTTACTATTTTTTCAATTGCATAGTTTAGGGACAGTTCATACTAGGAGAATAAAGAGTTCCCTGATTTTTTTTCCATCAAATATTGGTGCTAAATGGGTTTGTTCAGCTGTTGTAAGTTCTAGATTTAGTTTGTTTAACAGCACTTTATTTACAGGGGCATAATGTCGTGGTTCTGTATTTCTTATATTTTTTTAAAAACTTGTCTGTATTTTTTATTAACATACATATACAGCGTGAGGCTTCGTTCTTACAGTATGTAGGGACATTTTAAATGTAATATTAATTTTTAACACAATATCTAAGTTGCCAGATGCAGTTAATTCTTAATACTGTCTTTTATAAAATTATTGTATTCAGCACTTGTTGGAGCGGTGATCTGCAGTCCTGTAGAATACAGAGACCATGTGACCTGTTTAAATTTTGTATTTTAGGCAGTTATTTGTGAGTGACACTGTGTTCCGTTTCTGAAGAAGTTGGTGTGATACTGATGAAAAGCCTGTACGTTGTGCTTCATAAAAGTTTGTGTTTTGCATTTACGGATTTAGTGACTTTGTACTACAGAACAACCTGTTGGTTTGGAGCGTATCCAGTTTTGTTTTTACACAGTTATAAGAAATGGAATAATCAGCTAAAATGCTGCAAGAATAAGCTTTTATTTAGGCAAAAAAGTGAAGTTCTGTTCTTTGTACTGGCCGTGGATATGTTTTGGCCAGCAAAATTGATGTCTGTACCACAACTGTCCTACTTTCTCCATTTGAAAAGGTGGCAACCCTATCACAGAGGCTCCTCATGCTTTGGAACAAAATTCCAAATTACATCAGGCAGAGCACCTCACTAACACTCTTCAAGAGAAATCTTGACAAGTGGATGAGTAACAGAAAATACACCCCTGGGATCACTTCATTGGCTCTGCTTGACAGAGGATCAGTTAATTAATCAATGGGGTGGTGAAAGCCGACACACTCTGGCTACGCTTATAAATGCCCTCGGGCAGATAGCCTAGTACCTACCTATGAACTTATGAACAGCACAAGAATATAGAGCTGGGCAAAAGGTAATGGAGACATTACTGACTGGTAGAAGGTGCTTGAAGAGGTGATAGGACTGAACCTTTTACTGTAGTAAGGAAGGAAGGCAAGTGATGTTAATTATGTGGCAAAGTTACTAGGCAGGAGACAGAAACCCAAACATTACCACAGTATCATGATGTAGTCCTACAGTGACAAAGAAAGTCATTGGTAAATTGTATTTCCAGTGAGTTACAGGAAGAATCACAGAGGGATATCATCGTATATTAAATCTTCTCAATAAAGCTCAGTCTGACACTTCTTCATAAAATGTAGTGCTGTTACAACAGCTATT
This sequence comes from Protopterus annectens, assembly GCF_019279795.1. NCBI lineage: Eukaryota > Metazoa > Chordata > Ceratodontiformes > Protopteridae > Protopterus > Protopterus annectens. The sequence goes on along the minus strand of NC_056744.1, from coordinate 1,689,647,765 downwards.
CTTTACTCAGATTTAGGAAATCTGAGCAGTGCAAGAGTTTGGAGATGTGTACACTGCTAAGCTGACCTGTATAGGACTCATTATTGATATAAAAGACAAGACTCATACTAGCCAGCACCCTTTTATTACCAAAACTGTTTTACTGGTATAATTTCAAAGCTAACCTAAACAAAATTGTACAACTAGAGCTCAGATCATCATACAATCAAACATCAAAGTTTTCAGCACAGCCAAGAAGCAATGCTCACACGCATAATATCCTAAATACATTTTACCAAATATCTACGGTAGCAAAATTAAACTCTCACACCTCATTTTCCACACAACATTCACTGATTACAACAATGCCCAGCCTAGCTTTCAAGTCCTGAGATCTAGAAATTTACTTGAAAACAAATGAAATGAATACAGATCTGGGTGACAGAGCACCTGGTGCTGATTTTTGACATTATGGAGCACTACACCTTGAAACGTGTTATTGACAACTACACTCCTTTTAAATCATCATGCAAATCCTAATACAATGAAAATGACATTTTGCCCCAAATGTGAAGTGACATAAAACTTTGGAGTACTTTTCCATCACAGTATGAACAGCATTTACCCCTACATGTCCCACCAACTTGCAGTAATAGTACTGCTAACTATTTAAGCTATTCAGTTCACATTATTGAACTGTGACTTGCTAAGAAAGCCAGTTACATTTTATCACTCCTTACTCCTTCTGACCTCTTTTCACTCTTCTTACTATTGACCCCTTTTATTATATAACAATGTATAATATTGGCATTTATTGCATGGTATTATGCCAACTTCCTAACTCATTCTATTTTTTCTTTTTTTTTATTTATTCTATTCTTTAGCTTAAAATGCAGTTCTTCATAGCAAAGCTTCTGCTTCAAATAATTAGTATTTTTAATAGAAAATAATTATTCATTATTATGAATTATGACAGACAAGTACCAGTAAGAGTGAAAGGGAAGGTCTACAAGAGGGTAGTGAGACCAGCTATGTTATATGGGTTGGAGACAGTGGCATTGACAGTGGCATTGACAAAAAGGAAGGAGTTTGAGCTGGATGTGGCAGAGGTAAAGATGTTAATATTTGCACTGGGTGTGGCGAGGGTGGACAGGATTAGGAATAAGTATATTAGAGGGTCAGCCCAGGTTGGAAGGTTCGGAGACAAAGCCAGAGAGGCAAGATTATGTTGGTTTGGACATGTGCTGAGGAGGGATGCTGAGTACATTGGGAAAAAGATGCTAAGGATGAAGCTACCAGGTAACAGGAAAAGAGGAAGGCCTAAGATAAGGTTTATGGATGTGGTGAGAGAGGACATGCAGGCGGTTGGTGTGACAGAGCAAGATGCAGAGGACAGGAAGAAATGGAAACAGATGATCTACTGTGGCGACTCCTAACGGGAACAGCTGAAAGAAGATGATGATGAATAGAAAAGAATTATTTATCTGCAATTACACCATTCAAGCCTTGAAATGACTACTAAATGTGGGAATGTTTTCTAATTATACCTTATATATCATTAGTATGTTTGTTACAGGTAATAGTTGTCCTATTCACTTCATTAATTTAATATATGTATTCAGATTAATGTGTGTTAGAGAAATATGGTCTAGCAATATTAAAACTTTATAACAATTATTGTCCATATCCTCTAGCTGTGAAATCACTCATAGATATTTTCAGTTACTCCATATGGTTTTCCTCACTATTATTTAAACCATATATTCATATTATTTGTCATAATGCCTCTGTCATTCTATCTATTACCTCCCCAATAAGTGTCCTGCCCTCAGAAACCTAGTACATCACTCAGCCAAAAGGCCTCTTAGATCATCAAGCAAACTACTACTAGAAGTCACCAACAGCTACAATAGCTTTGGAGATGCACTATATAGTAGTTCAGTGGCTAAAAAACGGAACTCTGTCCCCACTATCATTCAAAACACATCATCCAAAGCCTCCTTTAAAGACCTCATCAGGCAACATCTCAAGGAAAGTTGGCAGTGCCATGATTGCTCCCCAGGCTAGTGAAGGCAGATAACATATACATACTAAATCTAGAGCACTTGATAATAGTTTTCAATCTTACTCACAAACACTGGCTAATCTACAATGTATGTACTGTACCTGTGTACTATGTATGTATTCTACCTATGTTCCAAATTTCAGCTGTAGTCCACAAATCTATTAATTACCTTTATTTTTAAAATTAATATTTTTTTTGTTTGTTCTCTCCACTATAACTGTTTATGTGCCGCATACCACTATAAAAACATGACTCTTGTAATTTGTGTGTATACTGATCATGTCTAAATAACTAAATGTGTCTGTAATTTTTCTTTGTGGAGCTTTTCTCCCCGGGCCTCTGCTGAAAAAGGGCCTTTTCGGCTCAGTCAGACACCCCCGGTTAACAAATGTAAAATAAATAAAATAAATAAATAAAAATATGACCTTTTATAACATTCTGAAATATATCTTCAAGGTGCATACTGAATCTATGCATATAGGTACTGCTTTTAGTTGATTTCTTATGCACAGCTGTTACAAATGTGCCATGTTGTGGACAGGTCAAAGTAATATCCAAAAACAAATACTAGTTCGACATGATGTGGAATGTTGACATTCTACAGAAAGGCCTCACTGAGACCAACAACTGGTATCAAAACCATGGCCTTAAGCTCAATGCCAAAAAATGTGTCGTCATCCCCTTTGGGAAAACCTGGTTCCCATGAATTACCACATCGATGGTAGTCCACTGAACACAGAAGGCATTATAAGAGATCTGGGAACACAGGTTGACAGCAACCTCTCTTTTGACCACCACATTGCCACTGTGGTCAGAAAGTACTTCTATGTGGCACATCTCATTACTAAGGGTTTTGCATCCATGAAGAAAGAGGTCATTGTCTCTCTCTACTCTTCCCTCATTAGGCCAATCATTGAGTACAATACCCCATTTGGCATGTACCTCACTAAACACCTGCAACAACTGGAGAGGCCACAAAAGTACCTCACAAAGAGGAACCTAGGCCTGAAGCATTTGTCCTATCTGGACAGACTAAAACAAATCCAACTATTCTCTGTCTCATGTCACCTACTTAGAGGCGATCTCTGCTTGACCTACAAAGTCATGTCTGACCCAGCTCTGTTAGAAATGCTACATCTAAAGAAATCCCAATCCCTCCACAGCACATGCAACAGAGACCTCAACCTCATTACCACAAGCAACAAAACATGCTGGAGGGACAGGTTCATAACCCAGAGACTGCCAATGCTATGGAATAGACTTCCCATACACGTCAAGCCTCACTGGCCCTCTTCAACAGAAATATTGATGAGGGGATGGGAAATAGACAATTCACCCCAGGGATCACTCCAGTGGCTTTACTCGACAAAGGCACTGGGAACTAAGGTCAGGTGGCACAATGCCAGGGTAATCCTATGGGCTAGGCTTGCAAAGGCCCCAGGGCCATTAGCCTAGTACACACCTATGAACTTATGAACTATACTGAGATGCAGCAATTTTAAACTTTAAAAAAGTATGTAGTGCATATCACATAATCCACAAAGCTTTGCAGCTAATCAACTATTCCTTCAGAGAGTAAGAAAGTTTTTGTCAACAATGTAGTTATAAAAATAACTTTTTAAAAATAAATTGTGTTCATTAAACACAAATTCATCATCCCAAGTAAATAAAATACTTGCGTAGGAATTGGCAACATGAGTACCCATAACTACTCCCCTTCTTAGGATGTAAATGTATTTGTTAGATAAGAAGACATTATTTTATAAATCCAATAATATCAGATCACACATGGTATTTATCAAAAGTTTGAATAATTACAGAATCTACTTAACTTTGTCCTAATAGATTCAACTCTATATTAAATATTGTAGTAAATAAGCCTACAGCTACAGTATTGAATATATAGCTTTGTCACATATGTTGTGCATACCACAAGTATACCTTATCTAAAAATCTTTATTGTTCTTAATAAAACATTTTCCTTTACAGAAACATTTTTCAATTTGCATTCCAAATATATGGATATTAGATCAATTGACCACACCCTAGCTGAGATTATAGGTCTCAGTGCTGCCTTTTCCACGTCTATATGGATTTTGGTTAAATAATAATAAATGGACATCTTCGGGTGAGGAGTATAAAGTAATTAAGATTATCAATGATGATGGAATTCTTCAAGTGCAAATCATAAATAGCAGTGTTTACTCTTGGTATGATATTTGCCAATTCACACTTTTCAATTTTCTTATAAGTGTATGTATCATAAAATAACTATAAACATTATCAAAAAGAATACTTTCTGTTTATAATCACTGTTTCCACATCTTGATCAGTGCCTTTTATGATTATTTCATGAACGACCAACAGAGAATTTAATGCTAGTCTCCCTGAATCAGTCAGCTATGAATACTATTAATGCTTTGTTTTTCATTATATAATTGGTGCTTGTCACCCTAACAAGCCTTTTGAAAGGCACTAATTATGGGGTGAATATAGGAAATAAAAGTACTTGATTTGCATAATGGAGCTTGTTCCAACAAGGGGGTTCTCTTGAAAGTAAGTTTTTAATTCAGATTTCTATTTGACAGTTCAGTCTGGCTAATAGAAATATTGTCATCACAGCTAAAGATAAAAGTGAAACCAATACTGAGTTCTGATGCAGTTAAATTATAATCTGAGGCATTAAAATCAATGTTGCCACTGCTGGTGTGCCTTGTACTTTATTGCCAGTCCTTGGCAGCTCTGCCCTGAGCTTTTTCTTCCTCCTCTTCTTCCTCTTGGTAGGTTGTTTGTTGGTCTCTGAGGCATTGCTAGTGGATTAGATTGAAGTAGACCCTTGAATGGTTCCACTAAAGGGTCCAAGAGCCAGACCGATGCTAGCATCAACATGGTTAGGTGTACAACCTGGGAAGATTTTCTTGTGGTCACTGAAGCAAAATTGGCGATATCTCAATTAGCTCTATGTGAGCAGATGTAGTTCCTGCATACCTATGCTGATGCTAATAGTATGATGGGTAACAGTAAATTCACTCTGAGAGTTCCAACTGTGTCCCTCTTGGATAGGGGCAATTGGTGCTGATCGTGGAAATAAGGGTAGAACTTGCCGGGTCTATATTAGAACATCAAAGTTTCAAAACTTCGAATGTTCTAATATCAAACCCTATTCAGCAAAAGCTGAAAACATCGAACATACAGAACTAGGAAAAAATTTGCTGTTCCAAAACACATACACACAACACAAGCACACCAAACAAACAGCAATCCACACATATGCACCTAAAATCTTACACTTAACCCTACACTAAACTATACACACACCACTAACTATCCACTTACCTTAACCCAAACCCTAACCATAAGGTCAATCACTATCGCACACTCACCTCACCCGGGCACTAACCCTAGCTCAACTACCCTGCCCTAACCCTCACGTCCACACAATCGCACATTTACCTGACCCGCGCCCTAACCCTAACTCACTTAACCCTCCCTAACCCTCATGCGCACACAATCACATGCATACCTAACCCGCGTCCTAACTCTAACTCACCTAACCTGCCTTAACCCTCATGTCCACACAACCACACACATACCTAACCTGCACCCTAACCCTAACTACCCTAACCCGCAATCAATCGTACACTTACCTGAACCCTACCCATAACTTTCCACCACAGCGCTGAAAATACCGAAGCAACAGAAATGGACAACCGAATTCTATCCTAGGAAAAAATTTGATTTTCTGCTGCTTCGATATTTTCAGCTTTTGCTGAATAGGGTTCAATATTAGAACATTCGAAGTTTTGAAACTTCGATGTTCTAATATAGACCCGAACTTGCCTAGGCTTGTAAGGGCCCTAGGGACATTAGCCTAGTAACTTCCTATGAGCCTAGGAGCCTATGATACTTATGTTACTGGTGTCATCGCAAAGACAAGGACCGGGGGGGGGGGAATAGCTGTTCTTAAAATTATTTAAATCTTGTGTTAACTTCCTTTTCTTTGTAGCAATAAGTTTTTGTTCAAGAATCAGTAAAACATCCATCATAGATTCATACTAAGCTAAATGCCCTTGCAAGACATTTTAAGCCTAGTCAATTATCCCTTGTGAGACTCAAACCCTGCACCTTGCATTGGTAAGGCAAACACCTTAACCATTAGGCCACTCTCCCAACCATCATATTAACATACAGCTTCTTATTTTCTGCACTTAGCTCATTAATGTTAGAGGGTATCTAACACTTTTATTTAATTGAAAAACTGTTATTCCATGGATTCATACCGATCCATCAGTGACATACATTTATTTACTAAATTTCAGATTAAAGACCTGTGATCTTTGTAACAGCTCTGAATATGGATTTCCATCATATCTTTAAGATTCTAAGCCCTCTTGGAATTACTTTTATGTTTCAATTAATCTTTTCAACTTAAACACTGCCATTGCTGTTTTGTAAATGTCTGAGATTTCTGTGCTAACAAGGAATTGTAGTTAAGTCATGAGTTCCATGAGATGAAGCACTGGCTTGGATTTTGCCTGCTTTGGGCTACTTATCTTCTAGGACATTCTTATTAAGTGTTCTTGCAGGACATGGAAACTGCTAACAATACAGATGGTTCAGTTTCACCATCACTGTTTTTGACCAGAGCAATGACAATAGACTCTCTGAATAAATATCTACATCAGTTTTTGCAGTTAAGAGAAACTCCTTTCTGAATAATAATGAACTGGAAGTGAATGAAGTAAATATAGCAGAAAATTGTACTCAAGGAAGTCATGATTTTACTAACATTTTATTTGTTAGAACAACATAGAATCATAGATTCATAGATTCTCACTGGACTAATGAACTGAGGGGCCTATCTACGCCTAGCCAAGTTTTTCCTGAAAGAATAATGATTTCCTGTATCCAAAATGGTCATTGAGGACCAATCATTTATAAGCTACCTCTGTCCATAAGGAACATGGATGCCAATTCTGCTGTAAATTTCATGTTCCCCATCCACTGATCTAGTTTTCACTTAAACAGGGTAATAGACAAACTCGACTTCACATGGAATCGAAGCCTATTCCATATGCGGGGCAGTCTCTGGGACACATATCTGTCTCTCCAGACAAAATTCAGATCCCTAGCACTCTATTTCTGGTACTGTTTGTCTTAGGAATATGCAGGAAATACATAAGTGTGGACTTTGCAGATCACCCCTCAGCAATATATAGGAGGCTGAGTAGAAAGAAAGGGCTTTAAGGTGCTCTGCATAAGGCAGGTTATGACTGATTAGCACGTTTCACAATAACAGAAAACAGGGTATGCAAGAATAGAGAAGGGGTTTGCTTCAGCATTTATAATATTTAAAAAGTAGATAACAGTTCCAGTGCATGCCCTTGAGGTATTTAACGGCATAATAACAGCAGCTACAACTTCAGGATATTTTAACAATGTAGTTAAGGTGAAACTTACTAAAAGTATGGGTTTGGGAAAGGGGAATAACTGAGAAGATGTCATAAAAGTCAAGAAAGAACAGGATAGTATCATGGGTATAGAGAAAGTAAATTGAGGAGAAGAAACTTGGTGTATCAGTTAACAACATGATAACATGTGAGCAACAGTTTTCCCAGTTTAATGTACAGTGTAGCATAAATGCGGTCCTGAAAATATTTTTGCAAGGAAATTTATTGATGAATTCAGGAAGTTTATAACAGATATATCCTACCAGACTTGAAAATGCTAAGACACCATGTTGTTTTCTTGATTAAGAGACTAATGCAAAATAGATTGAATTTGACCATAGGCATCTTGCTGGAGTGTACAACTGAATCAATGTTTGGGTAGCTAAACATCTATTATGGCTTCAATAATGTGGTGTGGGTAATACTGAGTGGCCTGGTAAATGAATTTCTGGTCCATATAATTAACCCTGCTTTAGTGGCTGGCAGTGGTGAGTTTTGCAGTGGTGCTTAGCTGCACATTTTCAGTTGTGTTGTGTACTTGCCATGGTTTACATGAATGGCTAGATTTTAAACTGGTTAGAACAGCAGAGGAATAAAGCAGAGTCAGTAATAAGTAAAAGCAGGCTGTGCAGATATGTACATGATGAATATGGTTTAGATCTATATAAAGGTTGAGCTTTGGATTAGTACAAAGCACAATTTTACTGATATGTTAGACAAATCTGCTGAGTTGTTGGCTGCTGAAATTTGCCTGCAAACATCAACTGCACACAAACTGATTTAAGTATACTTTTCTCTGCACTTATTTAAGATTAGATATTTGTAGATATTTAATTCATTAAATATTGTGCTCACTGTCTATCTGCACTTAGTCTTCCACCCTCCCTCCATATTCCTGTTGTGGTGTTAATCTTGGTGGCTTTGGGATTGCCTGCCCCTGCTGTAAATCTGTTTTTGGACACTCCTCCTGGGCCCATCTCATTTGCTCACTCAACTGAGAACAGTGAGATCATATTTTGATTTCAAATACTCCTACCAGCCCCATCACCTCTGCTGTGTACAGAGAGAGCACTTGGGAAGGACATCCCCTATATTCTGCTGTGTTCCCTCCCTCACCACAAAAAAAAAATTGCACTTCATCTGCTTTACTGTATTTGTGTTTCTTCCTACTTTATTACTGTATTTTGCTTTTGCCTCTTCTTAAAAGAACTCAGTTGAATTTATTCTACGGCATTTATTACTGTTTGGTAGTAGCCTGATTAAACTGTAACTGTTATTCTAAGCCTTTTGGTTTAAGCACTTGGTCTTCAAACCAGTTGTTTTACATTAAGAAGGTTTTGAAGAAAGAATTGATTTTTATTCTGAAATATCAGACCCTGATTTCTAAGGGGCTGAATACTGTATGCTGCTGGAAAAGTGGTATTTAATTGTTTAATTGTATAATTGAAATTGAAATTGAGCATTTGATTATCTAGTTTTAATTGTGTAATGAGAAAATGAAGGTGTGTATAAATGTTAACTGTTTTTTCATTGTGAGATACTCCTTGAAGGCTTTCTGAAACCGAGGCGCTAGAGATTCCATTGGTAATAAATCATTTGGATATACTGGCTGCTGTTGTTTTTCAGGTTTGTGGTCTGCCCTGTTGTGGCAGAACAGGTAGCGTACATCCTTTTAAGTTGGGATTTGCTGATTGAAGGCTCAGTGTCTGTTATTCTAAAAGTGTATTAGTTCTGGTTTAAGCACTTGGACTTCAGGCCAGTTATTTTACATTAAGAAGGTTTGTGGTCTGCACTCTTGTAGGAGGAGAGGCTAGATTCTGCACTTATGAGCTGGGAATTTCTGGTTATAGGCTTATTGTGCCTGCTTATTTTAGCTGTTTCTTTCTGACATCTGTCTGCCTTATTTGCTGTAGCATAGACTAGATTCAGGCCTGCTGAATCTAGCTTTGTTTGTATAACTTGAGCACTGATCCAGGCTATCTTTTTTTGGAGAAGGTTTTTCTGAACCCTAGTGGCAGGAGTGTGCAGATAGAACTTGTCTGATTGAAGACTGCTGGAACAGGGCTCAGTTTTGAGCTTTTTAATTGGTCAATTGGGTGAGTTGTTTAAATCAATTTTGCTCATTTTCTATTGTTATTTATTTTATTATTTATTTATTTTATTTTATTTTACATTTGTTGACCGGGCTAGTCTAGCTGGATACATGTCCATTTTCAGTAGAGGCCCGGGGATAAAAGCTCCACAGATAAGAGAATACAGGATACATTTACAAGTGGTATAGAGTAGCATAACATACATATCACAGGAAAAGACATTGGTATAACATATTTGTAAAATAACAATCAGAATATTATATAGATAAGACTAAGGTTGGCAACAAGTTGAAGCCGAGGGGTAAGGTTGAGATCTCTGGGATAGGGTGTATACTACAGCAGCTAGTCTGGTTTAGTACATGGGCATGACCAATGAGACTTAAGAAATATTTTGAGATGATTTTTGAATTGATTAATCGAGGTCATTAGTCTTAGGCTATTGGGTAGGGAATTCCATCGCTTTCCAATGGAATTGGCATAGAGAGCATCACCTGCAGAGTTATTAGCTTTAATGGTTAGTACCTGAACACTATTAGCTGACCTGAGTGATTTTAGGTTTGAGTAGGAGGTCAGGATATTGCTCAGAGAGGGGGTTCTGTCCGGATGGTTGATTATTTTAAAAGCTATATAAAAAATGCACTTTATTCATCTGCTTTTACTGTATTTGTGTTTCTTCCTACTTTATTACTTTATTTTGCTTTTACTGCCTATCCTTAAAAGTACGAAATTGCATTTATTCTGCTGCATTTATTACTGCTTGTTAGTTAGAGTGTCTGCTGTGTATCGACATGCGTGAATGGGCGTTCCTTTGTTGAAGGTTGTGTGTTAGGCCTGGCAAGCCAGCACGTAAAAATCTACAGCCAATCATTAGTGGACCGGAGTTCCATTGTGGCGACCCCTAACCGGGAAAAGCCAAAAGACAGTAGCCTAATTAAATTGTAACTGTTATTCTAAGCCTTTGGTTTAAGCACTTGTGCTTCAGACCAGTTGTTTTACATTAAGAAGGCTGTGGTCTGCACTGTTGTGGCAGGACAGGTAGCTTACATCCTTCTAATTTGGGAGTTGCTGATTGAATGCTTAGTGTCTGTTATTCTAAAAGTGTATTAGTTCTGGTTTAAGCACTTGGGCTTTGGGCCAGTTATTTTACATTAAGAAGGTGTGGTCTGCACGCTTGTGGAAGGAGAGGGTAGATTCTGCCCTTCTTAGCTTGGAGTTTCTGGTTAATGGCTTATTGTGCCTGCTTGTTTGAATGGTTTCTTTCTGAAATTGGTACGCCTTGTTTTCTGTTGCATAGATTAGATTCAGACCTGCTGAATCTAGCTTTGTTTGTATAACATGAGCACTAATCCAGGCCATCTTTTTTGGAGAAGGTTCCCCTGCACCCTAGTGCCAGGAGTGTGCAGTTAGAACTTGTCTGATTGAAGACTGCTGAAACGGGGCTCAGTTTTTAGCTTTTTATTGGTTAACTGGTAATTTGTTTAAATCAGTTTGCCCATTTTCTACTGTTATTTATATATATATATATATATATATATATATATATATATATATATATATATATACATATACACACACACACAATTTATGCATCGCTGCTTAGCTAGGGTTAAACTACTCCCGGCGCCATTAAGTCTGCTCTTCAAAATTTCCCTTAGAACTAGCCAGTTCTTTAATTTTAGCACTCAAATCTGTTTCTTTAAGCTCAGCACATGTTCAGAACTCATAAGCACTAACTAAACTACAAATTACTACAGCACTCAACTTTCCTCACTTGTCTAGAGGAAAACAGTTTTTAGTACTTAGCAAATAAGCACCTATCCAGGCATGTCTAAGGGTCAGCTCCCCGTGTTTACTCCTGTCTACCTGATGAATCTGGGCATCTTGGGGCAATGTAGCAATTGCCTCATGTACACAGACAACCCTCTCCTTCTACCACCCAACACTACAACCTGTGAGAGAAGCACTTATATAGCCAAACTGGAAGCAAAGCTCTCTTCACCGAAGACTGGACTAGACAGTCAAGAGGAGAAGGTAAACACTTGCACCACACCACACTCATCACATAGTCCCTCAAAACTTACACCACCAAAACACACACACAGAAACACAAAATGCACACTTACATTCACAAAGGCTCTCAATAAAAATCTGCCCAAGCAACAGAGACCTCCAAAACAGAAATGCAAGCAACCTCCACTCTCCAACACAACCCAAATGACACATAGCCCACAAACTCAGTGTGCCACTCAACCACAGCCCACAAGGCACAACATCGTACCCAACACTCTAGTCATAGGTAGCTCTATAGTCAGCACACTGATGTTCCACTCACCAGGCTAAACAAGGAGAAAGCTACTGTCAGATGCCTGTCAGGTGCCAGGATCCGCCACATAATGCACACACTCAGGTCACTCCACAACAAGTACAAATATAAATCTGTCATTGTCCATGTTGGTGTGAATGACCTGAGATGTACCTCTCTGGACTACATGAAAAGAGACATAGAGGAGCTCTCCGATCTTGTAGCACAGGCAGGTATGACCCTAGCCCTGAGTAGCATCCCAACATCCCCAAGAATGATACCACAGTACAAGGACAAAATGATTGACTTCAACAATTGGCTAAGCTTCTGGTGTCATTCTAAGGGGATCCAGTGTCTGTCTGCCTGGGATTACATGATCGACAGACCATGATGCTTTATCAGAGATGGCCTGCACCTGTCACCCTTGGGATTCCGGATACTAGCTAAGGCTCTTGCCACTCCTATAGTGCCTTTTTTAGGCAAGGTTCAAATGACAAAATCACCACCGTAATAGGTACAAGCAAGCAAAATCTGAGGGTAATGCTACTCAATGCTGGAAGTCTAAACCTCAAAATGCACTCACTTCAGGCACTCCTTAAAATGGAGAACATCGACACCTATGCAGTGACAGAGACCTGGTTCAAGGTTCCAGAGAGCACCTCTGCATTACCAGACTATAATTCATACCACACCTTTCGGCCACCTAACCTGGATCAAAACACTAAAGGAGGAGGTGTGTCCATATTCATTAAGGATATCCACACCTCCAGGCTAGTTGCTCAGCATAATGCATCCAAGATTATCCAAGAGCAACTAACTCTGGGCAAGACCACAATCCAAACTGTAGCTTGCTATAGATCCTCCAACATGCCCCAGGATTCCCACTCCTCATTTCTTGATACACTGGAAAATATTAGGGTAAACGCAACACCCTAATAAGGGGCGATTTTAACTATGCCACCATTAACTGGGGAAACTACTCATGTACTGACTCTTTTGCTCAACGTTTTCTGGAATTTCATAAATTCCAACACCTTGAATCAACTTATCCACAACCCCACCAGGAGCAGCAATATCCTAGACTTGGTCATTACTAACATGGGTGACCGGTGTTCCACACCAGAGGTCAATTTCTCGTACGTCAGATCTGACCACAAGCTAATCACCCTAGACATCCACATCCCGCCCCCACCCCCATTAGGGAAACCACCATAAAAAATTTCTCCAAAGCCAACTTCACGCTTCTTAAGGCAGAAGTGGCAAATTTCACGACACCCATGCAGATGGATAATAAAGGTACGACTGCTGAATCCTACACAAATGCACTTTATAAGCACGTGCATGAGTGCATGGATCGTGCTATCCCTAACAAAACCTAGATGCTATCCTCCAAATAAAGGAAGCCAATCTGGTGGTGCCCTACCATAAACAAACTCTACAACAGAAGAAAGAAACTGTTGCAAAAAAGAGTAAAATCCCATGATTGGAGGAACTCCCTGGTCAGCCTCAGTAAGAAGCTGAGATCCCTCATAAAACCCACCAAAGCTAGTTATGAAAACAAAATCGCCACTGATTCTAAGGACATCCACAAAGCATTCTATAGCTATGTCAAGAATCTCAATGGCAACACTCAGATCTGCTCTGAGTTACAGCACAATGGCACTAAATATACAGAACCAACAGATATTGCCAATATCGTGGCAGATAGGTTCAGTGCTAACTTTACCCCCCCTTCACCCCCTAAAGGGCCCGTCTCTATACCAGAAGAATGCAAAGTTCCTGTAATCATGGCTGCACAGGTAAAAAAGGCCATGGAACGTACCATCATGGAACTTATAAACAAAGACATTGGTAATCTCCAAACTCTGGACCCTACCCAGTTTGGGTTTGTAAAAGGCAAATCATGTCTCCTATACCTTATAGACTTCTTTGAAGCAGTCACCAAAGCCGTATACGAGGGTAAGGTGGTTCACACAGCCTATCTAGATCTCGCCAAGGCTTTTGACACCATCCCCCACTCTGGAATTATAGATAAACTCACTAAACTAGGTATAAATCCCTATGTCACAAGATGGGTTTCCAAATGGCTGACTGACAGACCCCACACTGTGAAAGTAGCAAACTCCAAATCCAACTTCAGACCAGTGACAAGTGGAGTACAACAGGGTTCAGTCCTGGGTCCTCTCCTGTTTGGTATATACTTCCCTGAAGTACAGGCTAACACAGAAGGTCTTTGGCTAATGAAGTTTGCAAATGACTAGGAGCTATAATCGAAACTCCTTATGATGTGGACATCCTACAAAAGGGTCTCACTGTGACAGATGTCTGGTGTCAAAGCCAGGGCCTCAAGTTCAATGTCAAAACGTGCATTGTCATCCCCTTTGGTAAAAACTCTGTACCCATGAACTACCACATAAGCGGTAGTCTATTTAACAATGAAATTGTGATAAGAGACCTTGGGACACAGGTGGACAGCAGTCTCTCCTTTGATAATCACATCACCACATTAGTCAGGAAATCCTTCTACATGGCACACCTCATCACAAAAGATTTCTAATCCAGGAAAAAAGAGGTAATTGTTCCCCTCTACTCGGCACTCATTAGAACCATTATTGAGTACAACCCCCCTTTTGGTATGTACCTCACAAGACATCTACAACAACTGGAAAGGCCACAGAAATACCTCACAAAGAGGATTACAGGCCTCAAACAGATGCCCTACGCAGACTGTCTCAAAAAACTCCAGCTTTACTCCATCGCATATCACCTACTCAGAGGTGATCTCTCCCTAACATACAAAGCTATGTCAATCCCAGAGCTGCTGGGTATGCTCCACTTAAAGAAATTCCAATCCCTCCAAGCTACATGCTCTAGGGACCTAAACCTTGTCACCACAATAAACAGAACATGCTGGAGGGATAGATTCCTGTCCCAGAGACTTCCCCTACTCTGGAACAAACTTCCTATCTATATCAAACAAAGCTCTTCATTAGTACTCCTCAAGAAAAATCTTGATGATTGGATGGGAAATAGGAAATTCACCCCGGGGATCACTTCTGTGGCTCTGCTCGACCGGGGCACAGGAAAATAATTTTCTTGGGTGGCGAAAGCCAGGGTACTTTTTTGGCTAGGCTTATATAGGCCCTGGGGCCAGTAGCCTAGTACCTACCTCTGAACCTATGAACCTATGAAATGATAGGTTGTGTTTAAGCATGGTACCGGTTTAACGAAACTAATGAGTTCCACTAGAGAGTTGTTTTTTATGGACTTTGGAAGACAGAGGGTGAAATGAAGACAGAGTTATCTATGGAAAATAAAATGGTCTTAGTGTAATTAGTATTTGGAGTAGCCCTCAGAACTCAAGCTAACAGGAATTTTGGTGAAGCTGAGTTGAAGTGACCTTGGATATAGGTTTTCCAAAGCATAAATTATTTTCATCTTCCAAAGGAGTTGACCTAAAACAAATCTCTAAGGTACGAAAATGTTGACTGATTTTGGAAGAGAAATGTAATCCTTCCGGTAGACTGCTTGGATGTGTTCAGCAAGATTTCCTGTAAACCAGCTAACAGATTATGCAGAGAGGTGAGAAAGATGGAAACAAGGCATGTGAATGTGGTGGCCAACAATAATGAAGACACTGGACAGAACTACAAATATGGATTTCACTACTGTGGAGGCGCATACTCATATAGTCACTGAAGTCAAGAAATGATGCTTCAGTGTCATGGACAGAGTAGAAGTCATATTGGGTATATAAATGATGGTACTGGGGGTAAGGTGGAAAAATAGTTGCTAGTATACACATTGCATGAGTATTTTAGAGGGGGGAGAAAGACTATGTGGTTAAAAATTGGATAGATCTGTGGATGCTCCTTTTTTATTAAGAAAATCACAGTGGAGGACTTCTAAAGTATCCAAGGTAGTATTAACAAAAATGTTAGTCAGTCTCAACCATCAGTCTGTGCACTACTTAAGATTTATTTATATAACTCTTACAATGGGAAACAATGAAACTAATCTGGGAATTATCCACACATTCACCCATTTTCTAAACTATTAGCCTTGATGAAAGTAGTGGTGGTAACAAATTAAGAAGTGTTGACCATACATCCCTATCCATAGCAGTAATTTCCAGCTCTTCATGCGGCATACCCCTGCATTTCCAGGCAAGCTGAGAAGTATAATCCCTCCAGGGTATCCTCCTTTTACCCTAGAGTCTCCTCCCAAGTGAACTGTGGAGAATCCACTTTCTAAGGCTGCATCCAGGAAATATCCTTATTAGATGTCCAAGTGATTTCAACTGACTCATCTCAACATGAAGGAGAAGTAGATGTACTTTTAGATATTCTTGGTTTGCTTAGCTCCACACACTACTGTGTCCAATGGCCACTTTCCCTGCAAAGGAACATTGTAGCTGTTACTTATATCCAAAATACAACCCTTAGTCACTATCCAAAGTTCATAAACCTCCATGGTTGAGTATGGGTACACAGACTGACCTAAACTGAGAGTTTCTTCCTATGACTCGGGTTTAGTTTCAGTACGACAGCCTGGTACAACATCTGCAGTTCTGCTTTAGCTGCACCCATCTGATGGTTAGTCTCCTGATCCAAAATCTTCACTTGTGAACAAGCCTTCAAAAATACTTAAAATAAAAAAACTCAGGCAGTTGATGCCCCCTTGTCTGCAGAGAACAAGCCATTATTTTCTAAGTGAGAACACATCTGATTTGGAGGTGATGATTTTCATCCCAAATCTTTGCACTCTGCAGAAGTTTCAACTTATGTCCTCAAAGTCCATTTGCTCAAGATTAGTTTGAGTATAGATGTTCAACTGTACATTTGTTTTTTTTAATTTTTGATCACTACTATTTTTTTGGTTTTTAGTGCCTATCAGCCATCAGCCATCTGACAAACTACTGGCTCATTCTGTCTAGATGAAAGTTGTTTCCAGCCCATTCAGTCTCACAGAGTGACAGTTAATTGTTGAGGACATCATCCAGATATCTATCAAGAACTGTTTTATGCCAACCATAGCCACTCCACTAAGTGCAAACAAGTAATCACAAGTCTACTGTGCCCTCCTAGTGTGAGTGGACACTAATGGGCACCTACAGTGATGGCTACATGTTGGAGGTGCACACCACTGTGAACGTACAGTAATGGCTACATGGTCAGGGTGAACACTACAGTGCATGCACAGTGATGGCTACATGTTGGAGGTGCACACTACTGTGCACCTACAGTGATGGCTACATGTTGGAGTTGCACACCACTGTGAATGCACAGTGATGGCTACATGTTGGAGGTGAACACTACTGTCCACCTGCAGTGATGGTTACATGTTGGAGGTGCACACCACTGTGAATGTACGGTGATGGCTACATGTTGGAGGTGAACACCATTGTGCACCTACAGTGATGACTACATGTTGGAGGTTTTGTAGCTAAATGCACATTTTTGGGCCATCTTTGCATCATCTCTATCACCAAGGGTTTTTTCTTAGACAGACTTGGTTTGCCCAATCCACTAAAGACATCCTGATCCCCCCACAACCTCCAAAAGACACCTGAGCCACTAATCAAGGCTGAGTCACTGGGGCTGTAGTTAGGGCTTTATCCCCAATGCCCGTAGAGTAGACATTGTTTTGACATACTTTCCCTCCAATTATGTGCCTTAATCTGGCTCTAAAACCCAAATAAATTAGACAAAGAGAGGGTTTTGTCATTGCTGTAGTTTATGCTCTTTCTCTTAATTGTAGTGAGCATATAATGACTATGATAGAGTAAGGGGTAACTGGAGGCAAATTATGCCACAAGGTCATGCAAGGATACTTGCACTGTCAAAACAAAAACTTCTTTTTTGTGTGGTGTGATTTCAAAGGTGTATTTCTATATAAATACTTGTGCTTAGATGTTGTGTGTACTTTTTGGAATACCTCTGAGGGATTAGGGCAAATGAACTGAACCACTGCAGTGCATGTTAGACACAGTCATTTGAGCCTAAGAGGACAACATCCTTTTCAGCAATAAAGATGCAACCCTCATCTCTCCAAACCAGTAATTTTTATGACCATATGCTGTATCTTGATATCCTGTCCATGAGAATCACAAACATAATGTGAAACAAGATATACCCTTGATGGAGTTCTGCACCCACCTTGAATATATTTGACTTAGTGCCAAGAATGTGAACACAATGTTTGCTCCTCAGATACATGGACCAGATGACATACAACAATGGCCCTGTGACTCTGTACTGTTGCACTACCTCCCACAAGGCATTCTAGGATACGCAGTCATGTGATCTCTCCAAGTCCATAATATACATGTAGGCATACATGATTCTTTCACTATCTGTTCATGGTCAAATAGGTCATTCATTGATCCCCAACCAGGACAGAATCTATATTGCTTTTTCTGAATCAGCTGCTTCTCTATAGGATGCAGTCTCCCTTCCAGAACCAGTGCTTCCCAGGGAGGCTGTAAAGTGCAACACACACTTCTCTTCCCTTTATGAAATGGGTTTCCACTACTTCAGTTTGCCAATCCTGAGGTACTATCCTTGCCTTCCACTCAACACTGAAAATATACACTGTCTACAGCATCCTAACAATGTCCAGTACCTTCAGCATGTCCAGACAGATCTCATCCACTCTTGCATACTTGCCGCAGCATAACTGATTATCACTGCAGTGACCTCATCTTAAAAAAAATGGATGTATTTACTGCATCTGCTTCTAGCACCACAGACATGCACAACACAGCCTTGGATTCAGGCGTAACTTATAGAAAGTGTTCCTTCTGTTCTTTCTGCATCTCAACAGTGTGTCCAGTTAAAGTCAACATTTCTCCATCCTTGCTCAGTGCCCTGAGTTATAAGATGGTTTGCAATAACCTCTTAAAGACCACCCAAAAATCATTCTCCATTTTTTAAAAACTCATCCCACACCATAGTAATTAGATCCACTTTACATTTTCATTACAAATGCATCTTGGTTGAAAAGTTAAAACCAAAAATGATCCCATTAACAGCCAAACAGTGATTTCAAGTCACTGTGTTTAATGGGAAATGTGGTCTTAGTTTCTGAAGTCTGTATTGACATGGAGTTTTAACAAATAAAATTATTTGGGAAAGACCATGCCAATACTATGTTCCACTGCTAATTTTACAACTTATCTCACTGATGCTCTAAACTCTGTATAGCTCATATATATTGCAAGCTCCTTCCTTTACTTTACCCTTTATAATTATTACACTTTCCACACCATCATCATCAAACCCCATTTTCCTATTTTCTATATGGAGTCAAGGTGTCATGTCACTTGGTGCCATCTCTCCCTATTCAGTGGCACTCTCCAACCTTCTTTGACATTCATACCTGACTGTCGCAGGTCTTCTTTCATACAATCTAGCCACATCTTTGCTGGATTCCCTCATTTCTTCTTGCCTTCTTCCTGTCTAATCCAAATTTTCTTCACCAAGTTGTTTGCATCTTTCCTGGACATGTACCCACACCACCGTAGCCTGTTCTGTTTGAGCTTTTCTGGAATTGGAGCTACTTTGGATCTGCTCTTGTGAGTTCATTTCTTCATCTGTCCAGCAGTGTGCATCCTGTCACCTGTCTCAGACACTCCATCTCCATCACATCTAGCTTCCTCGTCTGCTCTGCCTTTACTTCCCAGGTTTCTGTACTATATAGTAGTGCTGGTCTCACCACTGTTTTATACACCTTACTTTTCAGCCTCTTTGGCATTTGTCTGTCATACACTACCCCTGGGACTATGTGCCAGTTGAATGCAGTCCCTCTGATTTTAGCTTTGACCTCCTCATTCAAACTTCTCTATCATTTTTTACCCCTTCTCTCCACACTGCTATGAGTAACCCGAGGGCCATTTCACCCCTATCCCACCCAGCATCTTTATCATATCTGCTGTGACCTCATCTGACCCTGCTGCTTTCCCTGACTTCATTTTTCTCAGTGTTGTTCTCACTTCTTCTAGGATGGGCTCCTCCTCTTCTCTCATCATAGGCTGTGTCTAGGGCAGCACAGCTTCTATGGAGTTTTCATCATTCAGAAGATTCCGGAAATACTCCTTCCATCTGCCTTTGATGTCCAGTGGACTGGTGAGCAGGTTGTTGCTGGCATCCCTTATGAAGGGTGTATGACTATCTTCTTTATCTTTCTGTCTTTGTCTTGCAACCTACTAGAGTTTTTTGTACTATACACTGAGTCACTTTACAGAAGTTGGTAGAGTTGCTCTGATGCCTTGTTCTTTGTTGAAAGTGCGAGGTGACTTTTTGTTTACTTATATTTATTAAGGTGTTTAGTCAGGCATCATACTTTTGAGTCCTGAGTAAATACTTACCAGTTTGAAAGGTTTCTCTTTCTACTTTTTTTTTTTGCAGTTTTTTCTGTGAGAGCATCCAACAAAGTGATGAATGGATTTTGTGAGAGAAGACCTGCGACAGTCAGGCATGATCATTGGAAGGTAGGAGAGTGACAATGACTTGAGACAGACAGTGACAGTTGACATGACACCCTGACCCCATGTAGAAAATGGGAACGAGGGGGATAATGATGATGATGATGATTTCTGATAGCCAGCTGGTTGTGTGAACATTGGCTTTAGGTGATGGTCACTATTGTTGTTGTGACACCCCTACCCCATGATCAAAATGGGAAAAAAGGGTTTAATACTGATTCCAGTTATGTAATGATGTGCTCAGTACTGATTTAATCCACTGACGGCCCTTTTCAGCCACAGCCTTGATCATGAAGGCAAGTAAAAATATCTGACAGTTTAACCCTCCCATAGTGCTTTGCTGTGTATACAGTCATAGTCACACCTCTCCCTAACAGCACCTATCTCTTCTCATTGTATCTTCTAGTTTTCCAAAATAAACCCACAATTCTTCCTATTTTACCTACATTTTTAATCACTACGCTTTTAACCCCCCCCCCCCCATTCCTTACATTCTGGAGAAGATACAAGAACAACCTAACTCTCTTCCTTCATGGAAAATTCTTCTTTCCTACCTACATTGTGTCAGTTTTCAGACTCCACCACCACTATCCCTCTATCTGCTACTTCTTTTTCTTTCTTGATCCCTGCTTCCCAATACCTGAAAACTGTTACATACAGATCCCTTTACTTAATTGTGGTGCTCCTGAGGATATCCTCTAGTCTTCTCCTGCTACTGAACCATCTTCCATCCTACACTGACTCTACAATAGCACTCAACATATCTCCAACTGTATTCCAAACCTATTTAATGATGCTCCTCACATTTACTCTAAATATAGACTGATTAACTCCATTTCAACTCATACCAAAACAAAATTAGGTGGAAAAGTATTCTCAAAAAAAAAAAAAAAACAAGTATCACTAATTCCCCAATATACTAAAATCCTTCTCAGGGAAGACATTCACCCTAATCCTGGCCCCACCTGTCACAATGAAGATCAAGACAATTCCCTTCCACACACTACTTTAACTCTACAATGGTCAACCCCTAGCCCTGGTAATCAAACTTTTGCTACCATAAATGTTAGAAACATAAGAAATAAAACATAACTGGACTACTCAACATACTCAACATAAACCTGATATTCTCACTGTAACTGAAACTTGGCTTAAACTCAGCATAAACAACTCTGAAATTACATCTTCCAGCTGTAATATCATCCATAATGACCATATAAAGAGGAAAGGGGATGATATTGCCTTAATATTAATATTAATATTTCCCAACAACAAGGACCTCCAAAGCTGAAATGCAAACAAACGTCAGTCACAACCAAAGTGACATATAGCTCACAACACCAGTGTGCCACCCAACAGCAGCCCCTAAGGCAAGACAATGTATCCAACACTTTAGTCATAGGTGACCCTATAGTCAGGCACACTGACGTCCCACTCACCAGGCTGAACAAGGAGAAAATTACAGTCAGCTGCCTGTCAGATGCCAGGATCCGCCACATAATGCATGCACTCAAGTCACTCCACAACAAGTACAAATATGATTCTGTCTTTGTCCATGTTGGAGTGAATGACTTGAGACATACCTCCCTGGACTACATGAAAAGAGACATGGAAGAGCTCTTGGATAATGTGGCCCTAGCAGGTATGATACTAGCCCTGAGTAGCATCCTGCCTTTGCCCAGAATGATACCACAGTATAAGGACAAAATGATTGACTTCAACAATTGACTAAGCTTCTGGTGTCATTCAAAGGGGATCCAGTATCTGTCTGCCTGGGACGACATTGTCGACAGACCATGATGCTTTGCCAGAGATGGTCTGCACCTGTCACCCCAGGGATTCAGGTTACTGGCTAAAGCTCTTGCCATCCCTATAGTGCCTTTTTTAGGCAAGGTTCAAAGGATAAAACCACCACTGTAACAGATACAAGCATGCAAAATCTGAAGGTAATGCTACTCAATGCTAGAAGTCTAAACCTCAAAATGCACTCTCTCGAGGCACTCTTAACAATGGAGAACACTGATATCTGTGCAGTAACTGAGACCTGGTTCAAGGCTCCAGACAGCACCCCTGCAATACCAGGCTACAACTCTTACCACACTTTTTGGCAACCAAACCAAGACCGAAACACTAAAGGTGGAGGAGTGGCCATATTCACCAGGGATATTCACACCTCCAGGCTAGTTGCCCAATACAATGCATCGGAAATTCTCCAGGTGCAACTAACACTAGGTAAGACTACAATCCAAACTGTAGCTTTCTACAGATCTCCCACCATGCCCCATGATTCTCACCACACCTTTCTAAACATACTGGAAAATATTAAGATACAACCAAACATCCTAATACTGGGTGATTTCAACTACCATGCCATTAACTGGCAAAACTATTCAGGTACCAACACCTTTTCCCAAAGGTTATTGGAATTCATAAATTCTAACACCCTGGATCAACTAATCCATTGTCCCACCAGGGGCTCCAATATCCTAGACCTGGTCATTATCAACATGGGAGATAGATGCTCGACACCAGTGGTCACCCTCTCATTCGTCAGATCTGACCATAAGCAAATAACCATTGACATCCCCACCCCCCAGTAAGGAAACCTCTGTAAAAAACTTCTCCAAAGCCATCTTCATGCTACTCAAGTCAGAAGTGACAAACATCATGACACCCATGCAGACTGAAGCTGAAAGTTTGACTGCTGAATCCTACACTAAGGCACTGTATGAGCACATCGACTTGTGCATGAATCGTGCCATCCCAAACAGAACCAAGACACACTCCTCTAAAAAAAGGAAACCAATCTGGTGGTTTCCTGCCATAAACAAACTATACAACAATGGAAGAAACTGTTGCAGAAAAGAGGAAAATCTCAGGATGCAAAAAACTCCCTTACCAGCCTCAGTAAGAAGCTGAGATCCCTCATAAAATCCTCCAAAAGCTAGTTACTAAAATAAAATTGCCAAAGATTCCAAAGACAACCACAAGGCATTCTATAGTTATGTCACAAATCTAAATGGCAATGCTCAGATATGCTCTGAGCTACAACAGAATGGCATTAAATATACTGATCCCAAGGATATTGCCAATATCCTGGCAGATCGATTTAGTGCCAACTTCACCCACCTCTCACCCCCTAAAGGGCCATCTCAATACCAAAAGATTGCAAATTCCAGTAATCATGGCCACACAGGTAGAAACCTCACTCTCCAAAGCTAAGAATACAGCATCCATGGGACCAGATGACATCCCGGGCTGTGTACTACATGAACTACAAAATGAACTGGAACCTCTCCCAAGTGTCATGTTTAATCATAGCCTCACCTCAGGCTTCATGCCCACTGAGTGGCGCACAGCTACAGTTAGCCCACTCCACAAGGGGGATCCACCTTGGATCCAAGGAACTATTGTCCCATCAGTCTGATGAGCCTGATCTGCAAGGGTATGGAATGCATTATCATGGAACTTATAAACAAAGACATTGGCAACCTTCAAACACTGGACCCCACCCAGTTTGGGTTCGTGAAGGGCCGATCTTGTCTCCTGAACCTGACTGACTTCTTCAAATCAGTCTCCAGAGCCGTGGATGAGGGTAAGGCTGTCCACACAGCCTATCTGGACCTTGCCAAGGCCTTCAACACCATCCCCCCAATCATAGATAAACTTACTAAGCTGGGCATAAATCCCTATGCCACTCAATGGGTTGCCAACTGGCTTACTGACAGAACTCAGACTATAAAAGTAGTCAACTCCAAATCCAGCTCCAGATAAGTGACAAGTGGAGCATCTCAGGGTTCAGTCCTGGGATCGCTGTTGTTTGGCATCTACTTCTCTGAAGTACAGGCCAACACTAAGGGACCCTGGCTAACAAAGTTCACAGATGACTGCGAACTGGGAGCCATTACTGAAGCCCCAAATGATGTGGATATTCTACAAAAGGACCTTACAGAAACAGATGCTTGGTGCCAGAGCCATGGGTTCAAGTTTAATGCCAAGAAATGTATAATTATCTTCTTTGGGAAAAACCATGTGCCCATGAATTACCACATAGGTGGTAGTACATTAAACACTGAAAGTGTGATGAGAGACTTAGGGACACAGGTGGGCAGTGGTCTCACCTTCGATAACCACATCACCACAACAGTCAGGAAATCCTTTTATGTGGCACACCTCATCACTAAGGACTTTTTATCCAGAAAAAAAGGAGGTCATTGTCCCACTGTATTCCTCCCTCATTAGACCCATAATAGAATACAACTCCCCGTTTGGCATGTACCTCACAAGATATCTGCAACAGCTGGAAAGGCCGCATAAATACCTCACTAAAAGAATCACAGGCCTAAAGCAAATGGCCTATGCTGATCATCTAAAAAACTCCAGCTATACTCTGTGGGATATTGTCTATTCAGAGGCAATCTGCTTAACATACAAGGCCATGTCAAACCCTGAGCTATTGGACATGCTCCATTTAAAGAAATACCAATCCCTCAGAGCCACACGCTCCAGGGATCTAAACCTTGTCATCACAATGAACAAAACATGCTGGAAAGATAAGTTCCTGACCCAAAGACTCCCCATACTCTGGAATAGACTGCCCATACATGTCAAGCAGAGCGCCTCCTTGGCCCTCATCAAAAGGAACCTTGATGATTGGATGGGAGATAGGAAATTCACCCTGGAGGTCACGTCAGTCACCCTGCTAGACAGGGGTCCAGGGAAGTAAATATTGTGGGAAGAAATATCCAGGGAAGTAAATATTGTGGGAAGAAATATCCAGGGAATTGTTATGGCTAGGCTTGTATAGGCCCTACGGCTGATAGCTTAGTACCAACCTATGAACATATGAACCACCACATTTCCCCTACAACAAACCAATAGCAAAATTCAATTCAGCAGAGATTCTTGTAACTTTCTTGAAATTAAACAACTTTAAACACGTGTGTATTTCTGTTCTTTACATCCCTCCTGGTGAAAATCCAGATATTTTGGAAGATATCCTACACTGGATATCCATAACAGTTCCACAAGAAATAATACTACTAGTGATGTGAATATCAGTTGGACATAAACTAACTCCCCTACAGCTAGCGTGAACTTATTTGGTTTCACACAACTAGTTAATAACCACCACATTATAGCAGGACATCAAATTCCCTATTAGACTGGATCTAGTATTGGATCCTATCAAATACACAAACTAAGGTACAATGTCTGACTGTCTCAGTGATCATCTCCCAATCTGTACAACCAGACATCTCACATATCCACCTAAACAGCAGGTTTATAAAACAACATGTAACCCAGAAATGTTCATTACTAACCTATCATCTATTAACTGGAACTTCTTAGAAATCCTCCACCTGGATGATGCTGTAAATTAATTCAATACAACTTTCCTGAATATCCTAAATAGCCTTGCATTTCCTAGAAGGAAGAGACTAAAAACAAATAATGCACTCTGAGTGTCCAGAAAGCGCAGATTATTAATGCAGGATAGAGAAAAGCATGGAAAGAACGGCAAAAATATAAAACACCTCAATAGCTTGAACATTTCAGAATGCTTTGGGATCATACTAAAAATCAAATTAATGAAGGCAAAAAATATACTATAATAGCTATCAGAATCATAATAAAACAACCCTAAAATATTCTGGACAGCCAATAAAAAAAAAATCTTGCATCCTGGCCATAAATTCAACCCCTTTCCCAATAAGTTATCAATTGAAACCACAATACAACTCGACGGTTATTTCATAGGTAGTGTAGCATCTGTAACCAAGGATTCCTGGATTTCAACATCTAATCCCAACCCTGTCCAGTGGCAGTTAATGTGACTTTCAAAGGTAGAGAAGTTTTAATGTCAAGTCTGTTTTCATTGTAAGACTATTACTTCATTTAGCAAATGTCTATCAGTGTTTGTGCTATATAATCTGAAATAAAATTTGTAAATTAAATCAAAATATCTGTAATATTATAGAAGTAAAGCATAAAACAGTATGCACATAGAGTTTTGAATGGGTTCCTATCACGTAGTCGAACTTTTATAAGTTTGAAACTCATATGGTTGAGACCATAAGTTTGAATTTGTAAAAGTTTCAGCGTTTCAATGGAAATTTCCATAAACTGAGATTTCCAATTTGTTCAATGGGGTGCGATCTCGGAGTTGGTAAATTTAAGTAGCGGGGGGTTGGGGGGGCTCAGCCCCCCATGTGGGGGTTGCAGTTTATTTTGTTTTCCATTGTTTTTTTTTTTTATCCATAGTCGATGTTTTGTAACTTCGAACATATTGGTTCAAACATTACGTGTTCGAAGTTATAAGACTTTGACTATGTGATATAGACCTGTTTTGAACAGTGTGTATGACAACTGGGGAGAAATAACCAAGTAACGGGACACTGAAATGGCTGCGTGGGAGGGGGGAACTCCATGGGGGGGGCCTCTGGGTTTGTACCCCCCTGCAAAATATTCTGCGTGTGTATATATATATATATATATATATATATATATATATATATATATATATATATACTCCATTTTAATCCCAAAACCATACTTTCCTTTCATATTTAATCTCCCTTTACTAATGAATTTTCCACTCCTCTGTCTATTTAGTTTCATTTATTTTGTCTACCAAGTTCAATCAACCCAGTGAGGAAAGAGGAGGTGTAAATACCCATTTCTGATATATTTATTTATGAATTATTTATTTTCCACCAGGTAAGAGAGCTAGTCTATAAACCATTTGTAACCCATAAACAAGGCTCGCTGTGAAACAAAGATACAGAATTAAGTGCAGGAGCATCTTCCTTCCCCAGCACAATACCCATAAAGTAATCAGTCAAAGAAATAGAAAGGACAGACAGCATCAACTAAATTCCCAGAGTCAGACTGCAATTAAAATGCTATGTCACTGAGACGTGTTTAGAAGCACAGGACGTAGTGAAAGTCTAGGAGCACACTAACAAAGTATATGGTTTAACTAAAACTCAAACCTAAACCATCCAGATCATTGGTCCAGCTATTCAAATTATTCAGCTACCAAAGCAGCTTGTTTTTTCATGAAAATTGTCAGTGGACCAGCCCATTTACCTGTTCAAATAAAGAAATAGATAGATAGATAGATAGATAGATAGATAGATAGATAGATAGATAGATAGATGATAGATAGACAGATAGATGATAGACTGATAGTTAAAAGGTATTTTCCCTGTACACATTGAACTGTTTGTGTGTGGATCACATACTGAATGTGGGAGAGATGACTGCTTCAGGCTCTCATTTGTGCTTCAGTAGTTTGCCCAAAAATATTAGAGTCTGTTTGACAGACTGGGAATGTAACTCAGATGATGAGAGATGTCTAAAAAGGCTGACCTCTGTTTAGCAAGTAGGAAACAACACTTAGTACTGAATTTGGACATAACAGAATCCATGGCTAGTCGCCGACAGTTGCAGCAGGTTCTACAGACAAAGAGGGATGTCACTAGTTCCAGTAATGGGTGAGGTGCTTGGGTTAAATTATTCCAATATAATCAAGTTGGATGTGCACTGCTTAAATGTCAGTAGAGAGGGGGTGGGGAATAAAGCCACCTGAGGGAGATAACAGTCGCATCACCACAGTAGTGATGTGTTGTCTTGTGACTGCAGTTGTTCCAGATTATCACAAGTGCCAGTACCTTTTCCTGGCAGTGGGCACAGACACTATTGCCAAGAATGATACTGCTTCAGACATAATTATGTTAACCCTGAAGTTGTAGACTGGATATTTACTTTCCTGGGAAGTCCACTCCAGCAAAGATCATAGGATGGACACCTTTTCATTTGCCATTGAACTGGGTTTATTTGGACTCGGGAGGCAAGGAGATAAGCTGGGGAAGTTTCTTATGACACCCATAAAGATATCCTGATAGGAAATGACTTTTATGATTCAACTTTGTATATTCAGTTACATGCAGCCAAATATAGAGTCCAGCACACAGGAGAAGGTATCTCTGGGGACACCTAGCAAGTACCCACAATTCAAATGGAGGGTAATGATGTGGTTGCTTCAGGAATAAATGGGGTAATAGTAGCAAGCCTAAATCAAAGCTAAATGTGTCAAATAGTGCTGGACTTACAGTGAAAGGAGCTACTTCAGGCGAATGGATAGCTGGTAGCAGTAAGCATAAATCTGAGCCACAGTTGTCAAATGACACTAGACATCCTACTGAATGAAATCTAGGGAGGATTACAAAGATCTTATCTTTTAAAACTTGAGTGAGGTACCCAAGGAGGTTAGTTACTTTCAGGTTAGAGGTAGTCTGTATCTAGAGACAAGGGGCTATTGTACATAGAATGGACTGCTGAGAGGAGGGGGGGGCTGAAGGAGGAAGTAACATGGTAGGTGGTAATCCCGAGGGCCTAGTGTTAGGCAGTTCTAGACATAGCCCATGAGATTCCTTGTTCAGGATATATGGGTATAAAGTATACAAAAAACAGTTTTTTGCAAAATTTGTATGTGCCAACCATTGGCAAAAATACCAAATATTTGGAAATGCAGATGACAAAAGTATGACTGCTGTGTGGCCATAGCCTGTTACTGAAGAACCATTTCAGAAGGTTGCCATGAATATTGTGTGGCTTCTTATTACTCCAATCTCAAGTAAGACGTATATCTTGATTGTGGTGGAGTTTGTTACTCGGTGCCCTTAGGCAGTGGTCTTGTCCTCTATTAAGGCAGAAAAGATGGAAATGCAGGGTTAAAAATGTTCATCTGGGTCAGTTTTTCATAGGGCATGTTGATGGTGGGGGAGCAAGTTTTATATTAAACCTATTTGTGAAAAAGCTGTGGGGTAAACTAGCTCCTACTTCAGCTTTTCCCATCAGGGGTCGCTACAGCAGAACATCGGTCTGCAAAATGAATGGCACTGGAGGATTTTTTTGGTGTCAAGTTGCCAGCCAGAGTAAATGATGTGGATAGATTTATCTTTCTTCCTAAGATGATGCTGTGACAATTCCTAGACCACTTTAAGCAGGAATGTGACAAGTACTAGTCCCTTTCCTCCTTCCATACTGTAATGTGCCCCAAGAATCCACAGTTATTATTTGTTTTAATCAGAGTTATTTATGATCAAAGGGTACCTTTTGAATTAATTCTAGATGAGTGTGAGAGTGAAGGTGATTTTCACAGACAGCTTGATCTGGAGGATGCAATGAATTTCCTGACTAAGCTTAGGAAGGTTATGGGGTTGTCACAGAACACTTAGCCTGAGTATGACAGCAAGACTGGATTCAATATGTTACAAGACTAACAGCACAAGAATACAGAGCTGGACAAAAGGTAATGGAGGTATTCCTGACTGGTAGAAGGTGCTTGAAGATGTGATATGACTGGACCTTTTACTGTAGTAAGGAAGGAAGGCAAGTGATGTAATTACGTGGCAAAGTTACTAGGCAGGAGACAGAAACCCAGACATTACCACAATATCATGATGTAGTCCTATAGTGACAGAGTCATTGGTAAATTGCATTTCCAGTGAGTTACAGTAGGAATCACAGAGGGATATCATCTTATATTAAACCTTCTCAATAAAGCCAGTCTGACACTTCTTTATAAAATGTAGTGCTGTTACAACAGATATTCTTTACTCAGATTCAGGAAATCTGAGCAGTGCCAGAGTTTGGAGATGTGTGCACTGCTAAGTTCACCTGTATAGGACTCATTATTAATATAAAATACAAGAATCATACTAGCCAGCACCCTTTTATTATCCAAACTATTTTACTGGTATAATTTCGCAGCTAACCTCAACAAAATTGCACAGCTGAAGCTCAGATCATAATACAATCAAACATCAAAGTTTTCAGCACAGCCAAGAAGCAATGCTCGCACGGATAATATCCTAAATACATTTTACCAAATATCTACAGTAGCAAAATTAAACTCTCACACCTCACTTTTGCACACAACATTCACTTATTAAAACAATGTCCAGCCTAGCTTTCTAAGTCCTGAGATATAGAAATAGGTTTTACTTGAAAATGAATTAAATTAATACAGATCTAGGTGACAGAGCACCTGGTGCTGATTTTTTGACATTATGGAACATTATACCTTGAAGCATGCATTAATGACATCTACACTCCTTTTAAATCATGTAAATCCTAATACAATGAAACTGCTATTTTGCCCCAAATGTGAAGTGACACAAAACTTCTGAGTACTTTTCCATCCCAGTATGAACAGCATTTACCCCTACATGTGCCCCAACATGTAGTAATAGTACTGCTAACTTGTTCAGCTATTCAGTTCACATTATATAACTGTGACTAGCTACCAAAACTAGTTAAATTTTATCACTCCTTACTCCTCCTGACCCCTTTTATTATATAACAATGTATAATATTGGCATTTGTTATTATGCCAACTTCCTGATTCTATTTTTTCTTTTATTTTTTATTTATTTATTTTTTTCTTATTCTATTCTTTAGCTTAAAATACAGTTCTTCATAACAAAGCTTCTGCTTCAAATAATTAGTATTTTTAACAGAAAGGAATTGCTTAGCTGCAATTACACCACTCAAGCTTTGAAATGAGCACTAAATGCAGGAATGGTTTCTAATTATACCTTATATATCATTAGTATGTTTGTTATATGTAATAATTATCCTATTCGTTTTATTACTGTAATATATTTGTTCCGATTAATGTGTGTTAGAGAAATATGGTCCAGCAATATTCAAACTTTATAATAATTATTTTCCATATCCTGTAGCTGTGAAATCACTCAAAGATACTTTCAGTTACTCCATATGGTTCTCCTCAGTATTGTTTAAACCATATATTTGTATCATTTGACCTTTTATAACATTCTGAAATATATCTTCAAGGTGCATAGTGAATCTATGTGTATAGGTACTGCTTTTAGTTGATTTCTTATGCACAGCTGTTACAAATGTGCCATGTTATGGACAGGTCAAAGTAATATCCAAAAAAATGAATACTAGTTCGACATGATGTTGAATGTTGACATCCTACAGAAAGGCCTCACTGAGACCAACGACTGGTGTCAGAACCATGCCCTTAAGGCCAATGCCAAAAAATGTGTCGTCATCCCCTTTGGGAAAACCTGGGTCCCATGAATTAACACATTGATGGTAGTCCACTGAACACAGAAGGCATTATAAGAGATCTGGGAACACAGGTTGACAGCAACCTCTCTTTTAACCACCACATTGCCACTGTGGTCAGAAAGTACTTCTATGTGGCACATCTCATTACTAAGGGTTTTGCATCCAGGAAGAAAGAGGTCATTGTCTCCCTCTACTCTTCCCTCATTAGGCCAATCATTGAGTACAGTGCCCCATTTGGCATGTACCTCACTAAACACCTGCAACAACTGGAGAGGCTGCAAAAGTACCTCAAAAAGACGATCCTAGGCCTTAAACATTTGTCCTATATGAACAGACTAAAAAAACTCCAGCTATTTTCTGTCTCTTATTGCCTACTTAGAGGCGATCTCTGCTTGATTTACAAAGCTATGTCTGACCCAGCTCTGTTAGAAATGCTGCATCTAAAGAAATCCCAATCCCTCCACACCACATGCACCAGAGACCTCCACCTCATTACCACAATCAACAGAACATGTTGGAGGGACAGAGTAATAACCCAGAGACTGCCCATGCTATGGAATAGAGTTCCCATACATGTAAAGCCTCACTGGCTCTCTTCAACAGAAAACTTGATGAGTGGACGAGAAATATAAAATTCACCCCAGGGATCACTCCAGTGACTTTACTTGACAGAGGCACTGGGAACTAAGGTTGGGTGGCATGATGCCAGGGTAATCCTATGGGCTAGGCTTGTAAAGGCCCCAGGGCCATTAGCTTAGTACACAACTATGAACCTATGAACTATAATGTGATGCAGCAATTTTAAACTTAAAAAAAAGTATGTAGTGCATATCACATAATCCACAAAGCTTTACAACTAATCCACTATTCCTTCAGAGAGTAAGAAAGGTTTGTCAACAATGTAGTTAAAAATAACTTTTTAAAATAAATTGTGTTCATTAAATACAAATTCATCTTCCCAAGTAAATAAAATACTTGAATAGCAATTGGCAACAAGAGTACCGATAACTATTTCCCTTCTTAGGATATAAATGTATTTGTTACATAAGAAGACATTATTTTATAAAACCAATAATAGCAGATCACACATGGTATTTATCAAAAGTTTAAATAATTAGACAATTTACTTAGCTTTGTCCTAACAAATTCATTTCTCCATTAAATATTGTAGTAAATAACAAGTCTACAGCTACTGTATTGAAGATATAGCTTTGTCACATATGTTGTTCACACCACAAGTGTACCTTATCTAAAAATCTTTACTGTTGTTAATAAAACATTTTCCTTTGTCAGAAACATTTTTCAATTTGCACTCCAAATATATGGATACTAGATCAGTTGACCACACCCTAGCTGAGATTATAGGTCTCAGAGCTTTTCCATTCCTATATGGATTTTGGTTAAAGCATAATAAATGGATATCTTCGGGTGAGGAGTATAAAAGTAATTAAGATTATCAATAATGATGGAATTCTTCAAATGTAGATCATAAATAGCAGTGTTTACTTTTGATATGATATTTGACAATTCCCACTTTTCAATTTTCTTAGAAGTGTGTCATGAAATAACTATAAACACTATCAGAAATAATACATTCTGTTTATAATCACTGTTTCCACATCTTGTTATGATTGTATCATGAACGACCAACAGAGAATTTAATGCTAGTCTCCCTGAATCAGTCAGATATGAATACTATTAATGCTTTGTTTTTCATTATATAATTGGTGCTTGTCACCCTAACAAGCCTTTTGAAAGGCATTAATTATGGGGTGAATATAGGAAATAAAAGTACTTGATTTGCATAATGGAGCTTGCTCCAACAAGGGGCTTCTCTTGAAAGTAAGTTTATAATTCAGATTTCTAGTAAATTTGACAGTTAGGTCTGGCTATTAGAAATATTGTCATCAAAGGTGGAGATAAAAGTGAAACCAATATTGAGTTATGATGCAGTTAAATTATAATCTGAGGCATTAAAAACAATGTTGCCACTGCTGGTGTGCCTTGTACTTTATTGCCAGTCCTTGGCAACTCTGTCCTGAGCTTTTTCTTTCTCCTCTTCTTCCTCTTGGTATGTTGTTTGCTGGCCTCTGACGTATTTCTAGTGGATTAGTTTGAAGTAGTCCTTTGAATTGTTCCATTAAATGGTCCAAGAGCCCAACCAATGCTTGCATCAACGTGGTTAGGTGTACAACCTGGGAAGACATTCTTGTGGTCACTGAAGCAATATTGGTGACATCTCAATCAGCTCTAGGTGATCAGATATAGTTCATGCATACCTATGCTGATGCTAATGGTGTGATGGGTAACAGTAAATTCACTCTGGGGCTTCCAACTGTGCCCCTCTTGGACAGGAGCAATTGGTGCTGATCGTGGAAATAAGGGTAGAACTTGGCTAGGCTTGTAAGAGCCCTAGGGCCATTAGTTGAGCAACTTTTTATTATCCTATCATGCTGATACTGATTTTACTGGTGGGATTGCAAAGACAAGGACCTGCGGGGGGATAGCTGGTCTTCCATCGGTGTCATAATTTAATTTACTAAACTTCAGGTTAAAGGCCTGTGATCTTTGTAACAGTTCTGAATATGGATTTCCATCATATCTTTAAAATTCTAAGCTCTCTTGGAATTACTTTTATGTTTCAATTAAACTTTTCAACTTAAACACTGCCATTGATGTTTTGTAAATGTCTGAGAGTTCTGTGCTAACAAGGAATTGTAGTTAAGTCATGAGTTCCATGAGATGAAGCACTGGCTTGGATTTTGCCTGCTCTAGGCTACTTATCTTCTATGACATTTTTACTATGTGTGCTTGCAGGACATGAAAACTAGTAACAATAAAGATGGTCCAGTTTCACCATCTCTGTTTTTGACCAGAGCAATGACAATAGAATCTCCGAATAAACATCTACACCTTTTTTTGCAATTAAGAGAAACTCTTTTCTGAATAATAATGAACTGGAAGTAAATAAAGTAAATGTGGCAGAAAATTGTACTCATGGAAGTCATGATTTTACTAACATTTTATTTGTTAGAACAACATAGAATCATAGATTCATAGAGTCTTACTAGGCTAATGAACTGAGGGGCCTATCTACGCCTAGCCAAGTTTTTCTGAAAGAATAATGATTTCCTGTATCCAAAATGGTCATTGAGGACCAGGCATTTTTAAGCTACCTCTGTCCATAAGGGACATGGGTGCCAGACCTGGTGAAAATTTCATGATCCCCATCCACACTGGTCTAGTTTGTGCTTAAACAAGGTAATAGACAAACTCAGCTTCACATGGAAGGGAAGCCTGTTCCATATGAAGAGCAGTCTCTGGGACACATATCTGTCTCTCCAGACAAAATTCAGGTCCCTAGACACTCTATTCCTGGTACTGCTTGTCTTAACCATATGCAGGAAATACATGAGCGTGGACTTTGCAGATAACCCCTCAGTAGAAGGAAAGGGCTTTAAGGTGCTCTGCATAAGGCAGGTTATGACTAATTAGCACATTTCACAGTAATAGAAAACAATTTGAGTGGACTAATGAGTTCCAGTAGGCAGTTTTTTATGGACTTTGGAAGACAGAGGGTCAAATGAAGACAGAGTTATCTATGGAAAATAAAATGGTCTTAGTGTAATTAATATTAGCCTTCAGAACTCAAGCCAATGAGAATTTTGATGAAGCTGAGTTGAAGTCTAGAAGTGACATTGGATATAGGTTCTCCAAAGCATAAATGATTTTCATCTTCCATACCATTAATGGAGCTTTTAAAAGAGTGGACCTAAACAAATCTCTAAGGTACAAAAATATTGACTGATTTTGGAAGAGAAATATAATCCTTCGAGTAGACTGCTTGAATGTGTTCAGCAAGGTTTCTTGTGAACCAGCTAAAATATTATGTAGAGAGGTAACAAATATGGAAACAAGGCATGTGAATGTGGTGACCAACACCAATGAAGGCACTGGACAGAGTTACAAATATGGATCTCACCACAGTTGAGGCTCATACTCATATAGTCACTGAAGTCAAGAAAGGATGGATCAGTGTCATGACCAGAGTAGAAGTCATATTGGGTATACAAACGATGGTACTGGGGGTAAGGTGGTAAAAGATTTGCTAGTATACACATTGCATTAGTATTTCAGAAAGGGGATAGATCTGTGTATGTTCTTTTTTATTAAGAAAAATCACAGTGGAGGACTTCATAAAGTATCCAAGGTAGTATTAACAAAAATGTTATAATCAGTCTCAACCATCAGTCTGTGCACTACTTAAGATTTATGAATATAACTCTTACAATGGAAAACAATGAAAATAATCTGGGAATTATCCACACATTCACCCATTTTCTAAACTGTTAGCCTTGATGAAAGTAGTGGTGGTAACAAATTAAAAAGTGTTGACCATACATCCCTATCCATAGCAGTAATTTCCAGCTCTTCATGCGGCATACCCCTGCATTTCCAGGCAAGCTGAGAGGTATAATCCCTCCAGGGTATCCTGGGTCTGCCCTAAAGTCTCCTCCCAAGTGGACTGTGGCAAATTCACTTCCTACGGCTCCATCCAGGAAAATATCCTTATTAAATGTCCAAGTGATTTCAACTGACTCATCCCAACATGAAGGAGGAGTAGATGTACTTTCAGATCTTCTTGGTTTGCTTAGCTCCACACACTATGGTGTCCAATGATCTTTTTCTTTTCATAGGCACATTGTAGCTGTTACTTATATCCAAAATGCAACCCTTAGTTACTATCCAAAGTTCATAACCCTCTATAGGTGAGAATGGGTACACAGACTGACCTACACTGAGAGTTTCTTCCTATGACTTGGGTTTAGTTTCACTACCACAGCCTGGTACAACACCTGTAGTACTGCTTCAGCTGCACCACCTGATGGTCATTCTCCTGATCCAAAACCTTCACTTGTGAACAAGCCTTCAAGATGCTTAAAATCAAAAACTCGGGCAGTTGGTGCCCCCTTGTCTGCAGAGAACAAGCCATTATTTTCTAAGAGGGAACCCAGCATTTGATTTGGAGGTCATGATTTTCATCCCAAATGCTTTGCTCTCAGCAAAGGTTTCCATTTATCTACTCAAAGTCCATTTGCTCAAGTTTAGTTTGAGTAAAGATGTTCAACTGTACATTTGTTTTTTCATGTTTGATCACTACTATTTTTTTGTTTTTAGTGCCAACCAGCCATCAGTCATCTGCCAAACTACTGGCTCATTATTTCTAGATGAAAGTTTTTCCCAGCCCATTCATTCCCATGGAGTGAGAGTCAGTTGTTGAGGTCATCATCCAGATATCTATCAAGAACTGTTTTATGCCAACCATAGCCCCTCCACTAAGTGGGAACAAGTAACTGCAAGACCACTGACCCCTTCCAGTGTGAGTGGACACTACTGGGCACCTACAGTAATGGCTACATGTTGGAGGTGCACACTACTGTGCACTGATAGTGATGGCTACATTTTGGAGGTGCACACTACTGTGCACCTACAGTGACGGCTACATGTTGGAGGTGCACACCACTCTGCACCTACAGTGATGGCTACATGATGGAGGTGCACACCACTTTGCACCTACAGTGATGGCTACATGTTGGAGGTGCACACCACTGTGAATGTACAGTGATGACTACATGGTTGAGGCATACCTCCCAACCATACTGAATTACTCATTTTTTACTGAGTGTTGGGGTCCAAATGAAGGGGTGCCACGATTCCTGAGTCCCCCTTCATTTCCGATTTTTTTGCTTTATTAATTTCAATTTTTCAAATATCGCGCGGTCAGAGCTGATGTCATCACATGCGCAATGACTTCAGCTCCATCTGGGCTACCAGCCAGTCAGAATTGAGCTCAAGGAGCTCATGTCATCATTTCCAGCTACAAATATGAGCAGCAATGTGGATCAACAGCAATGGCAGCATTTCCGGCAATGGATTAATGGCAGGCAGCTCATTTTCCGAGCGGGCAGCATTTCTGGCAGCAACGGGAATGTGGATTAATGGCAAGGCAGCTCATTCTGTCCGGGGAATGTAGATTAACAGGGGCAGCATTTCTAGCAGCAGCGGTTCTGTCTGGGGAATGTGGATTAACGGCGCTTATTCTGTCTGGGCAATACAAAGACTCTAGTAAGTGTGTGTGTGTGTGTGTGTGTGTGTGTGTGTGTGTGTGTGTGTGTGTGTGAATATATATATATATATATATATATATATATATATATATATATATATATACACACACACACACACACACACACACACATGCACACGGTAGTTAGTATGGGTCACTGTAACATAAGGAATCTAGTACTCCTGATAGTACTTTCACTGTAGGCCTGTGTACCATGCCTTATATTAACTCTTTGGGGACTCCAAGTTTATCAAAATGTGTAGTATTTCTTTGGCGTGTTGGCATGCTGTCTGTTACCTAGTTCTCCATCATAGCTCCACAGCTGCAGTGTACAATTCCTAAACAAGTGCATGGCTTACATCAAAATATTCATAAATCATGCATATTACATACCACATGCAGTTAAAGTAATTTGCAGTGTGCTGTTCGATTATATGCCATGTTTGTTAATTGTCTTATTTTTCATTTATAAATGTTTGCGAGTATTGTACTTTAAATTTAAAACACAGAACATTTTAATGTTGTTATCCTGGTATTCAGCCTATATTTCTTGTGAGACCTGTCCTCAAAAATAGTTTGCTGGCATTGTATGTAACTGCTGAGACTACCTACTTTTGTTTATAGAGCAGATTTACACATAAAGCCTCCTGAAAAATTGCCAAAAACATACTGAAAACTGGAAATGTTATGTATATTCACAAGACCTTGTGAACCTTACCTTGCTGCAATGCTAGCTTTCAATATTTAGATGCAAAACGATTATGATGGGAATTTATTTATTTATTTTATTTATTTTACATTTGTTTACCGGGCTGGTCTAGCTGGATATTTGTCCATTTTCAGTAGAGGCCCGGGGAGAAAAGCTCCAGCATAGGAAAAAATATCATAGCATACAGTATTTACAATAGACAGATGTTACATTTCAATCTTATAGAATAGACAATGCAATCGTGTTGAGTTTCCTGGAAAAAAAAAAAAACATTGGATAGCATATAATAAAATGATAAAGAATACCAAGAATATTTGTCTTTGTTTCTTTAGAGAGCTCCAGTTCATCAACCATTCTTTTCAGATCTGTATCAGTGTTGCCATTTTAGTGACAACCTGAAAAGTTCATATCACATTTCTCTGGTGTAGTCACATTCAGTCAAGAAAATAAATATTTGCACCACTGTCTGACAGTAAAGTGTAATCTTCCTTGTAGGTATGAAGAACAATTTTTAATAATTTAGAAGAAATTGTTAATAGAAGTATGTCATCAGAGCACTTTATACATGACAATTGTTATATATTGCACCCAAATATACCCCTGCTGGATTTTGACAAACCCACTTTCTTTGCTGTGTCTGTGCTATTACTTCTTAGAAAAATCTGAGTGCTGTCATACAAATAAAGGAAATTCAACCCACTCTGGTTGTGCTGGACTTTTTTGGGTTTACGCTGTCCTGAAACAGACAATCTTTTTGTGCTTATTCTGTTATTATACACCATTTTAATGCTTTAACTTTCTCAGAACTGAAGGAGTACAAGATATTCAAAGCACACAGTACAAAAACTCCATCAGATTGATTTGTTTTTATTTCAGAAGTTCAAATTTCAATAGTAGCTGTTACCAAAAAATTTAGTAAATATAATAACTCCTTTGCAGTCTCAGAGTATATTTTGTCATCTGTTATAATTAGCACCTTTCCCATACTACAAAAGGTTATTTGCTAAATATGGTATATTAAAGCAATGTTTAAAATGTGTCCCTGGTTTTTGACCTTTGCCCCCCCCCCAAAAAAACTGAAATTGAAATAAGTGCGAGAAGCTGTGCAAGACCACTACTGTCATTCTATTTATAGTGTTGGTGTGGAAGTAGACTTTTATGATGGAAATGTTCTGAATTGGGCAGTTTTGTCATTATTGGTTCATGCATTTTGTTTCATTGCCTACAGTACAGCCTACTGGAAAAATGTTCAAATCCGCTCTGTCAAACAAGTGTACTGTATTATACAAGAAATATAAGTTAATAAAGTCAGGAAGGTGTATTAAAGAAAAGAACACGTTTCTTGTTTTGTGTGCAAGTGGCCAATAATTTGAAAACAGCCCAAAGGTAATCTTTATCTACCATTGGCCAGATGCATTTTCTTTGGATGTGGTGTGGGTCTCAATGCTGATTCAATGAATGTGAGTTTCAAGCACGGAGAAGTTTTAATGCCAAGTATATTTTCATTGTGAGACAGTATTGCTTTGTTTATCAGATGTCTGTTAGTGTTTGTGCATTGACGTGCTGCAAAATGTAAAAATTAAATCTAAATAATCATTGTAGACGTAAAGCAGTATGCATACATTAGTGTTTATGGTAAATGGGGAGAAATAGCCAGGTAATGGGACATTGGAATGGCTGCAGGGGGACTCTGGTGCCATATTTTGGTTGTCTGTCCTTAAGTTTGCATTTGAAATTTGGTATCTCACAATTCCACTGGAGTGTGTGTGGTTATGTAATTATGTATGCAAAGTATATGTTAATCAGCATACAGATTTGTACCTATTTTTCATGGGCTTGTCCAGATTTTTGATGTTTTCAGGTTGAGAGGTATGGGTCGAGGTGAACACTGCTGTGTATGTACCTAGATGGCTACATGTTGGAGGTGCACACTACTGTGCACCAACAGTGATGGCTACATTTTGGAGGTAAACACTACTATGGACCGACAGTGATGGCTACATGTTGGAGGTGCACAATACTGTCCACCTACAGTGATGGCTACATGCTGGAGGTGCACACCACTGTGAATGCATAGTGATGGCTACATGTTGGAGGTGAACACTACTGTGCACCAACAGTGATGGCTACATTTTGGAGGTAAACACTACTATGGACCGACAGTGATGGCTACATGTTGGAGGTGCACAACCCTGTGCACCTACAGTGATGGCTACATGTTGGAGGTGCACACCACTGTGAATGTACAGTGATGGCTACATGTTGGAGGGGCACAATACGGTACACCTACAGTGATGGCTACATGTTGGAGGTGCACAATACTGTCCACCTACAGTGATGGCTACATGTTGGAGGTGCACAACCCTGTGCACCTACAGTGATGGCTACATGTTGGAGGTGCACACCACTGTGAATGTACAGTGATGGCTACATGTTGGAGGTGCACAACTCTGTGCACCTACAGTGATGGCTACATGTTAGAGTTTTTTAGCCAAATGCACATTTTTGGGTCATCTTTGTATCTTCGCTCTCCTCCAAGGGGTTTTGGATTTTCCCCTCCACTAGAGACATCCTGATCCTCGCACAACCTCCAACACACACCTGAACCACTATTCAAGGCTGAGTCACTAGGGGTGCAGTTAGGACTTTATCTCTGAAGGCCAGTAGAGTAGACAGTGTGGTGACATGTTTACCCTCCAATAATGTGCCTTAATATGTATGTAAAACCCAAATAAATTAGACAAAGAGAGGGTTTTGTCATTGCTGTAGTTTATGCTCCTTCTCTTAATTATAGTGAACATATAATGACTATGATAGAGTAAGGGGTAACTGGAGGCAAATTATGCCACAAGGTTATGCAGGGATACTTGCACTCTCAAAGCAAATACTTCTTTTTTTGTGTGGTGCGATTTCAAAAGTGTGTTCCTGTATAAATACTTGTGCTTAGATGTTGTGTGTACTTGTTGGAATACCACTGAGGAATTAGGGCAAATGAACAGAAGAACTCCAGTGCTTGTTAGAGACAGTCACTTGAGCCTAAGAGAACAACATCCTTTTCAGCAATAAAGATGTAACCCTCATCTCTCCAAACTAGTAATGTTTATGAGCATAAGCTGCATCTTAATATGCTATCCATGAAAATCACAAACATAATGTGAAACAAGATATACCCTTGATGGAGTCCTATACCCACCTTGAATATATCTGACTTAATGACAAGAATGTGAACACAATGTTTGCTCCTCAGATACAGGGAACAGATGGCATACAGCAGTGGCCCTGTGACTCTGTATTGTTGTAGTACCTCCCACAAGGCATTCTAGGATACACAGTTATGAAATCTCCCCAAGTCCATAATATACATGTAGACAGTATTGGCAGGCTGCCATGATACTTTCAATATTTGCTCATGGCCAATGAGGTCATTCATTGATCCCCAGCCAGGACAGAATCTATATTGCTTTTTCTTTGTCAGATGCTTAACTATAGGATGCAGTCTCCCTTCCAGAACCCATGCTTCCCAGGGAGGCTGTAAAGTTCAACACAC
Source organism: Protopterus annectens (assembly GCF_019279795.1). Lineage (NCBI taxonomy): Eukaryota > Metazoa > Chordata > Ceratodontiformes > Protopteridae > Protopterus > Protopterus annectens. Next base: position 1,689,605,896 of record NC_056744.1, on the reverse strand, counting down.
CCTTCTCTTCCCTTTAAAACATGGGTCCTTCTACTTCATTTTGCCCATCCTGTGGTACTATCCTTGCCTTCTACTCAACACTGAAAACACACACTGTCTACAGCATCCTAACGATGTCCAGTACTTTCATCATATCCAGACGGATCTCATCCACTCTTGCATTCTTGTTGCAGCATAACTGTTTAATCACTGCAGTGACCTCATCTGACACAAACGGATCTATGTATTCTATCTGCTTCTGGAACCACAGACATGCACAACACAGCCTTGGATTCAGGCGTAACTTATAGAAAGTGTTCCTTCTGTTCTTTCTGCAACTCAACAGTGTGTCCTGTTAAAGTCAGCATTTCTCCATCCTTGCTCAGTGTGCCCAGAGTTATAAGATGGTTTGCAATAACCTCTTTAAGGCCACTCAAAAATCATTCTCAGTGATTTAAAAACTCCTCCCACACCATAGCCGTTACATCCACTTTACATTTTCATTACAAATGCATCTTGGTTGAAAAATTAAAACCAAAAATGATCCCATTAACAGCCAAACAGTGATTTCAAGGCATTGTGTTTAATGGGAAATGTGGTCTTAGTTTCTGAAGTCTGTATTAACATGGGGTTTTAACAAATAAAATTATTTGGGAAAGACCATGCCAATACTATGTTCCACTGCTAATTTTACAATGTATCTCACCAATACTTTAAACTCTGTATAGCTCCAGTATATTGTAAGCTACTTCCTTCACTTGACCCTTTATAGTTATTACACTTTCCACATCATCAACATCAAACCCCCTTTTCCTATTTTCTATATGGAGTTGGGGTGTTGTGTCACTTGTTGCCATTTCTCCCTATTCAGTGCCACTCTCCTACTTTGACATTCATGCCTGACTGCCATGGGTCGTCTCTCATACAGTCTATCCACCCCTTTACTGGATTCCCTCATTTCTTCTTGCATTCTTCCTGTCTGTCCCAAATCTTTTAGGTTCATACTAGGCTATCTGCCCTAGGGCATTTATAAGCAGGTGTCTGGTAAGGTACATCCCAAAAGGGGCATTGTACTCAATTATGGGCCTGATGAGGGATGAGTAAAGAGGCACAATGACCTCCCCTGATCTAGATGTGAATCCTTTCATGATTAGGTGGGCTATATAAAATGTTTTTCTAACCACTTTGGCCATATGGTTGTCAAATGAGAGATTGCTATCAACTTGGGTCCCCAGGTCCCAAATTACTTCTTCTGTACTTAATGGATTACCACCTATGTCGTAATTTGTGGGCACTTTGTTTTTGCCAAAGGGGATGACTATACACTTTTTGGCATTTAGCTTGAGGCCATGGCTCTGGCACCAGTTGTCTGTTTCTATGAGGCCCTTTTGGAGGATGCTTGTGTCAGCTGGATCAAGTTGTCTGCACCTTTCCTGGACATGTACCCATACCACCGTAACCTGTTCTGTTTGAGCTTTTCTGGAATTGGAGCTACTTTGGATCTGCTCTTGTGTCCTCATTTGTTTGTCTGTCCAACTCTGTGCATCCTGCTACCTGTCTCAGGCACTCCATCTCCATCACCTCTAGCTTCCTCTTTTGCTCTGCCTTTACTGCCCAGGTTTCTGTACCATACAGTAGTACTGGTCTCACCACTGTTTTATACACCTTACTTTTCAGCCTCTTTTGCATTCGTCTGTCATACACTACCCCTGACACTATGTGCCCATTGGCTGCACCCCCCTGATTCGTCTGTCATACACTACCCCTGACACTGTGTGCCAGTTGGCCCCTCTGCTTTTAGCTTTGACCTTCTCATTCAGACTTCCCTTCTCCTCAGTCACTCCTCTCACATACTTGAAGCTGTTAATCTGGTCCACTATTTTCCCTTCCATCTTAATTTTCATCTCCTTCTGAGTTCACAGTTCCACAGCTGTGAACGTCCCCTTTATTCATATAATTGTATTTATTCTCCAGTCATTGGTTTTATGCCTTCTCTCCACACTGCTATGAGTAACTCGAGAGCCATTTCACCCCTATCCCACCTAGCATCTTAATCATATCTGCTGTGACCTCATCTGACCCTGCTGCTTTCCCTGACTTCATTTTCCTCAGTGTTCTTACTTCTTCTAGGATGGGCTCCTCCTCTTCTCTCATCATAGGCTGTGTCTAGGGCAGCACAACGTCTATGGAGTTTTCTTTATTCATAAGATTCCAGAAGTACTCCTTCCATCTGCCTTTGATGTCCTGTGGACTGGTGAGCAGGTCATTGATGGCATCCCTTATGAAGGGTGTCTGAATATCTTATTTATCTTTCTGTCTTTGCCTTGCAACCTGATAGAGTTTCTTTGTGTCATCCACTGAGTCACTTTACAGAAGTTGGTAGAGTGTATTTGATGCCTTGTTCTTTGCTGAAAGTGAGAAAAGTGACATTTGTTTACTTACATTTATCAAGGTGTTTAGTCAGGCATCATACTTTTGAATTCTGCACAAATACTTACCAGTTTGAAAGGTTTCTCTTTCTACTTTTTTTCTTTTGCAGTTTTTTCTGCGAGGGCATCCAGCAAAGTGATGAATGGATTTTGTGAGGGAAGACCTGTGACAGTCAGGTATGATCATTGGAAGGTAGGTGAGTGACAATGACTTGAGACAGACAGTGACAGTTGACATGACACCCTGACCCCATGTAGAAAATGGGAACAAGGGGGATAATGATGATGATGATGATTTCTGAGAGCCAGCTGGTTGTGTGAACATTGGCTTTAGGTGATGGTCACTATTGTTGTTGTGACACCCCTACCTCATGATCAAAATGGGAAAAAAGGGTTTAATACTGATTCCAATTATGTAATGATGTGCTCAGTACTGAATTCATCCACTGACGGCCGTATTCACCCACAGCCTTGATCATGAAGGCAAGTAACATATCTGCCAGTTTAACCCTCCCACAGTGCTTTGCTGTCTATACATTCATATTCACACTCACACCCCTCCCCTAACAGCACCTGTCTGTTCTCATTGTATCTTCTACTTTTCCAAAATAAACCCACAATTCTTCCTATTTTACCTACATTCTTAATCACTGCCCTTTTAACCCACCCCCCATTCCTTACATTATGGAGAAAATACTAGAAAACCCAACTCTCTTTCTTAATACTTCTTTCCCTCCTACCTTCTGTCAGCTTTCAGACTCAACCACCACTATCCTTCTATCCTGCTACTTCTTTTTCCTTCTTCATCCCTACTTCCTCACTACCTGATAACTATTACATACAGATCTCTTTACTTAATCATGGTGCTCCTCAGGATATCCTCTATTCTTCTCCTCCTGCTACTGAGCCATCTTTCATCCTACGTTGACTCTATAATAGCACTCAACATATCTCCAACTGTGTTCTAACCACCTATTCATACTTCCTCTCAACATTCTCCAAACATCCTGACAAACCTATTTAATGACACCCCCTCACCTTTATTCCAAATATAGACTGATTAACTCCATTTCAACTCTTACCAAAACAACATTAGGTGGAAAAATATTTACCAAAAACAAGTATCAATAATTCCCCAATATAGTAAAATCCATCTCAGGGAATATGTTCACCCTAGTCCTGGCCCCACCTGTAACAATGAAGGTCAAGACAATTCTCTTCCACACACTACTCTAACCCTACAGTGGTCAATCCCTAACCCTGGCAATCTAACTTTGCCTAACATAAATGTTAGAAACATAAGAAATAAAATTGCTGAAGTACATATCTGTAGTACTCAACATACTCAACATAAACCTGATATTATTGCTGTAATTGAAACTTGGCTTAAACCAGCATAAACAACTCCAAAATTACATCTTCCAGCTGTAATATCATCCATAATGACCAAATAAAGAGGAAAGATGATGGTATTGCCTTAATCTTTCACAACAACTACATTTCCCCCTACAACAAACCAATAGCAAAATTCAATTCAGCAGAGATGTTTGTAACTTTCTTGAAATTAAACAACTTTAAACATGTATATATTTCTGTTCTTTACATCCCTCCTGATTACAATCCAGATATTTTAGAAGATTTCCTACACTGGATATCCATAACCATTCCACTAGAAATAATACTAGTGATGTGAATGTCAGTTATTCGGACATAAACTAACTCCCCTACATCTAGCATGAACTTATTTGGTTTCAAACAACTAATTAATAGCCACACACAGTATAGTAGGACATCAAATTCCCTATTAGACTGGATCTAGTATTGGACCCTATCAAATACACAAACTAAGGTACAATGTCTGACTGTCTCAGTGATCATTTCCCAATCTATGCAACCAGACATCTCACATATCCATGTAGACAGCAGGTTTATAAAACAACATGTAACCTTTGTAAGTTTAACCCAGAAATGTTCATTACTAACCTATTATCTATTAACTGGAACTTCCTAGAAATCCTCCACTTGGATGATGCTGTAAAGAATTCAATGCAACTTTCCTGAATATCCTAAATAGCCTTGCATTTTCTAGAAGGAAGAGATTAAAAACAAATAATGCACTCTGGCTGTCCAGAAAGAGCAGAATGTTAATGCAGGATAGAGAAAAGCATAGAAAGAATGGCAAAAATATAAAACACCTCAATATCTTGAAAACTTCAGAATGCTTTCCAATCATACTAAAAAGCATATTAATGAACACAAAAAACTATACTATAATAGCTATCAGAATAATAGTAAAACAACCCTAAAATATTCTGGACAGCCATTAAAAAAATCTTGCATCCTGGCCATAAATTCAACCCTAACCCCTTTCCCAATAAGTTATCAATTGAAACCATAACACAACTCAACTGTTATTTCATAGGTAGTGTAGCATCTCTAACCAAGGACTCCTCAACATCTAATCCCAACCCTGCCCAGTGGCGAGATAACATCACATCTACTTTCACCTTCAAACCTGTGCCCACATCCTATATAAAATGTCTCTTAAACAAACTCAAGCCAGCTGATGACCTTCCAAGTGAATACCTTACAATATCAGCTGATAGCATTGCCTACCCTATCTTAATACTTATAAATAGGTCAGTTCAGGAATTCCATGTTTCCCCTCTCTGCAAAAATTCACACATTATCCCTCTGCACAAAGGAAGAAATTAAACAGACATTACTAACTCTAAACCTATAACAATCTTACTCCCCAAAATACTTGAAAAATGTATTAAAAAACAAATGCTAAACTGTCTGCTGAAGGAAGAACTCTTGTTCCCCACACAACATGGCTTCCATCCTTCCCATATTAACACTGCACATCTAACATATACAGATACTGTCAATAAAGCTAGAGATAATGACAAAGTAGTCTCCTTAGTTCTAGACTTGCCTATAAAGCCTTCGGCACAGTTTGTCACAGCAAACGTCTACTTCAGATGTCCTCATTAGATCTCTCTCAACCCACCCTTCCATGGTTCAAAACCTACCTGTCTTATAGGTGTCAAGCAGTAAAATGGCAATCCACCTTCTCTCCATACCCCCAGTCACCCCAGTTTACCACAAGGCTCTGTTCTTGGTCCCCTCCTCTTTGACATTCTCACCAACACCTTCCACACATCCACTCAACAGGCATCCCTAACACGGTATGCAGATGACTCCACATTCATCTGCACATCTGACATTGAGGCACACCCCCAAAAAAACTACTCAGTAAGCTTTAACAACATCTGAAACATGGCATTGTAACTTACAACTATTGCTCAACCCTGAAAAAAAAAACTACTACTTTTTTCCCCAAATCCTTCTCCCATGAAAAAATAAAATTTAAAGTTCTTTCACAATAATACAACCACTGAGGTCACTTTTTGTAGTAAATTATTAGGGATATTATTAGGGATAGTAGTGGATGATAATCTTATATTTGACCTGCATATACAAAATTGCTTAAGAAAAACTCATCAGAAACTAGGGATGCTTTGACCCAAGTAATACTACAGCTGCCACTACTTATGTCCTCCCCACTCTTCTTTATGGTGCTCCTAGTCTTACTAATCTCCACGCATCACAAGAATCAAAACTTGAGAAATGCTACTGTGACACCCCTGACGCTGGCAATAGTAATCAAGGAGCCTCAATCCTCGCCACTGGCACCAGTGGGGGATGTACACTGGAGGATGACAAGTACACACACAGTAAAGTGCAATTTCCCTTAAGAGACCACAGTGCCCACAGTCAGTCTGGGGCTGGTTACTTCCTTTTCTGCAGATCACCAAAAAGATTCCCCACTAGCACAGCTGTAGAGTTGAAATCTCAGCTGAGCGGCCAAGCCAAGACCTCCAGCCCCCTCTCTGTCTAACCAGTGCTTTGTGTCCCTGCCCAAGTAGCTGATACACACACTGTTTGAGGTTTCATTTATATACACAGACATAAATGCTTAACTCAACAATATATTCACATATACTTTCATTTGCCTTGCATCTATGCTGAAGAAACTTTTTCTTATAAGCTTCAGGTGTTAACACTCTAATAAACAATTTTTAACAGTATTATAATTTAAGCAATCAATATCAGACAACTTAGAAATATCAGTTACAGCTTTACCATGGATTAAGGGGGTTAGTAGCCATACCCATAGCCCTTGGTCAACATTATATTGTTTACATACCCTATCAAACATATGAATGAAACTATCAAAATTATCACACTTTGTAAATTGTGGAAGAAATTTACTGACCTTTGTTGCTTCTGGGGTTCAGTTATTACCTTCCCCATTACCTCCATGACCCTGGCATCTCCTTTTCATGTTGCCTCTTCCTCTCCTTTTCCTCAGCTTCCAGATGTCGCAGTCTCTCACCTGATTCTATTTCCAAATGTTTAGCCTCCAGTTCAAGAGTCTTTACCTTCAGATGGATTTTAAGTCCTCTGTGGAAAGGTTGAACTATCCATTTTCTGAGAGTTGTATCCCTAAGGCCAGTCTGGTTGTCCTCCTGGTTGCTGGTCTGTGATTCAACTGTGGGTAAGGCTGCAATTATTTCTGCTTTAGTCAGGTTGGCATGCCCCAATCCATTGGCTTTGCACATCTCAGCCAACTGGCTCCTTTTCAACTTGCCATACTTCTCTGTTGACTAACTAAGTTAACAAAAAAATAAATAAATAAAACTATTGTGATATGAAACTCTGAATGTTCACTGTGTGGCTGATTGAGAGTACAAACACCTTCTTTAGTGATCATTGTTTACAGACAACAGGAGTTCAAAATCCACATCACTGAATCCCAGTATGTGATGTGGTGGTCCAACCACTGCCAGTCAATAAATGTGATACCCCACCACTGACAGCAGTAATCAAGGAGCCTCAATTCTCACCACTGGCACCAGTGGGGGACATACATTGGGAGGATGACAAGTACACACACACACACACACACACACACACACACACATACACACAGTAAAGTGCAATTTCCCTTAAGAGCAGACAGAGACCACAGTCAGTCTGTGGCTGTTTTTTTTTTCCTCTTTTTCCAGATCCCCAATAAGACTCCCCAGTGGCACAGCTAGACAGTTGAGATCTCAGCTGAGTGGCAAAGCCAAGACCAGCACCCTCTATATCCAACCAATGCTTTGCGACTTTGCCCAAGTAGCTGACACACACACTCTTTGGGGTTTCATTTACACACACACACACACACACACACACACACACACACACACACACACACACACACACACTCGGGAAAGACTGGTACTGGTTTACTAGCTATGCCCCCTTTTGCCCAGGCTATAGGGTAGTTACCACTGCCACCAACCAGCTCCTTATCAGCTACTTTAAGGCCCTTAAAAAAGTGTCCAATCTTACTGTGTAATGCTACTATCAATACAAATGGTAGTTTGACCAAGAGTGAGGCTATTCGGAGTGGCCTACACAGTGTCACCAAACAAATATGCAAGTACTCTCAGAAAGTAAATATCACAAGACAGATAAACCACAATAAAAGGTTTAAATATATTTAATAATAAATAATAAAATAACAAGAAAATAGTATATATTTATAGTGATATCAGAATTCAAATCACAGGAATTTTTTAAAACAACATTGCAGGACAGTCTCTAATAAATAAAGAAAAAACATCTAAATTGAGCTTTGCTATATTCCTGACTATATATAAGAAAATTACTATTCCCTAGACTTACTTAATTAGAGCACCAAGGCAGATGTGTGGTGAATAGATCTTGTCAGGTCCAAGACAGAATACGAAATGCAGTCTCCCTCTCAGAGAGAGCTTAAATTAATATCTTAAATATTACTGCTGGGATAGCTTGCAGAATGACATAATTTCTTGGCATCTGACTCTGTCCCAGGTAAACCCCCCCCCACTGCTGAAAGCTAGCAGTATTTAGCATCTACCAATGAATATACATACACAAGGCTTTTCCTCAGATTGTGGTACTTGCTGGAAGTCATAAATCAAAACACTTCCGAGACAATACAGAAAGTTCCATAGTTCTAGACATTGTGTCTGTTACTGCACTGAACCTTAAAGATAACATCTTTTTATGGCCTCGCTATAAAGTAAATCCATTTCAGCTATTTTTCAGATGTTAACCTTCTGTATTCTAGTTTCCACTTTTAAAATATATACATCTAAACAGTTACAATAGTGCAGGTACATTTCTGTTCTATTCCAGTAGGGCATGCTGTGGTTACATTTTAAGCACTTTGCAAAAACCTTTTCAACACACCACACACCTGTACCAGCAGTTTGATATAAACCTGACATACAGTTTTAATATATTTGTAACACAAGTATCTTATATGAATTGTGTTGATATTCACAAATGACACATAACCATTTACAAAATTCCAGACAGCTGTAGTGGCAGTATCTCCCTTTGTTACATTTCTATATAAATCATGTTGATATTCACTGATGACATATAATTATTTACGAAATTCCAGATAGCTGGGCTGGCAGTACCTCCTTTCATACAAGTTGCTAAATTTGCAGGAAATACCCATTTCAGAACCCTGCAGTATATAGCACAGTTAACACATAAACAGCCTAAATTGATTAGAACTACCCCATCAACTAACACATACACAGCTTCTTACTACCAATAAAATTATCCAGAATCCATCTGCTTGTCCAGCACTAAATAACATTCTATATAACTATGCTTTTAGTCAGTCATTATGATTCAGTGACCAAAATCTCCTGTCTGTCCACCAATCTGCTGGGTGTTGTCTGTACTCATACAATGCTTCTAAGGCCTGTAATTCCTTATCTCTATCCATCAGGTCAATAGCCTCCCTCCCTCCCATCCTTGAAACCCATTCTGAAAGACTTGCTAGCCAAAAGTTAGCAGTGATCTTCTTGCTCAATACTAGGATAAACTATATCCAGGAAACTATGGACAAATACCTACTCTTGCATTACTTCACTCAACTCCTTACTTCTATGAGTTTTACCCAGGCTTTCTGTCTAAATATACCATAAGCCTGCTTTTCTCACTTAGTACTGCAATTCCTGTTTGTGTTATACTAATTCACCTTTAATTTCTCTATAAACAGGCTAAACCTTTTCTGACTGTTAGATCATTGTCATATAACTTGCATCTACTCTTAGCGAATGTTTTCATACTATGCCTAATTTGGTATAATTATTTAAACTGTATTTGCTTTGTATTATTTTTAATGTCTGTAAAACTATTATTCTTAAAATGTTTTGAAATACTTTGGAGCTTTTCTCCCCATCTTCTACTGAAAATGAACTCCTACCAAGTCAGACTTTCCTGGTAATCAAATGTCAATAAACACTGAGCAAAAAAAAAAAAAAGGCTGTGAGTTGATAAAACATTTTGTGCTATAGTCTTGAGTTTGATCCCCTTAATGTCCGCTATGGGTCCACATGACAGTACAGGCCTACCATCATCAATTGAATATTATCACACATTCAAGTTCCCCCAGACACACACAAGCAAGTGCACTACTTACATTTCACATTGCTCTCCATCCACAATCACAGTTGGAATCCTTCCAGCAACCAGTAAAAATGTTACAGTAATTAAAGCAGCACTCCGTTATGCTGCGACAGGGTGACAGCATGTCATCCCGTACAGAAGATACGAAATGTATGCATTGCTAACTATAAACTGGCTCTGCAACCATCTACATGTTTCATACAGGAGAAAAGCACTTCTGACGTGCAGGACAAGAAGTAGCTATTCCCCACAGTACAATGCTGGTTTTCATTTTCTGCCAAATAAGTGAGTAGTGTCTCCTCCCAGCATGCACATACACAAACACACACCCACAAAAAGATACCTTCTTACACACACACACACGCACACACACACACGCACACACACACACACACACACACACACACACACACACACACACACACACACACACACACACACACACACACACACACACACCAGTACCTGCGCAGGCAGATATACAATTGTAGTTCTGATGTTACTGTGCCTTTTCCTTTTAGGCTTGTCCTGTACAAGTAGCAGCTTGGATGTAGCTGAGAAGCAGACAGTAAAAACCTGGGAAATCAGAAGTAGCTTCTTACTGAGCACCAAAACACATACTGCATTAATACCGTTTTCAACTGTGCTGTTTTTACTAAATCTACACAGGGAACCACAAAACAGACCTATCATCTGTCATGACCTTGTGTTTAAGGATCACCAGTTTGCCCTTTGTTCAGTACTCTGAAACACATTTTTGGTGGTGTCTTGAACTCTGAGACAGATAATCTTGATCACAGAGTAGCAGATTCATTACCATACTGTTTTAAGCTGTATCCACTGACTTGTAAGATATTATTCAAAACAAATTGAAGTGTGGGTCTTACTATTGAGCTCTGAAGGACCCTGCTTTGTAGCAGAGGATTTAAAACTACACTATCACATGTAATTTTTTGGGGAATGGTTTTAAAAGTAGGTATAACATGACAAAGTACTGGTTGGGGAAACCCATCTTTTGAATTTGGTTCAGCAGACCACCATTACTGACAAGAGCAAATGTCTTAGACCTATGATAAGGCCCTGATTAGTATTATCAAAAATTATGTTTAGGCTAACAAGAGCAGTTTTGGTACCAAGACTCTGTCTGTATACAATTCTACATATTATTGCTTATTATCATATGAACAGCCATCTGCCAGGAAGAGTGAAAACTTCCTAAGATTCTTAAAGTAGATCTTCCTTTATGTCATATATCTATACTACTGCCAGCAGGAAAAAAATATTCAGACAATGAAATTGTCAACCAAATTTATTTATTTATTTATTTATATTTGTTGACTGGGAGTGTCCTACTGGACGTAGGTCCATTTTCAGCGGAGGCCCGGGGTGAAAAGCTCCACAGTTAAAATAAACTGACAGTAGTTACATTGGATTACATACCAATTAACAATTTACATAGCAACTACTTGCAACATATTTACAGATGAAGAACATAGTACATCAGTAGACAACTAGAATCTTTATCTGTGAAGTACATAACAGACATTAATAAATGTTACAAGAAGAAGTTCCTGCTGTATAACAAGTAATGGCTTATGAGCATCTGAGCTTGCTATAATCAAGGTAGTTAGTGGAGTGGAAAGAAAGGTAGTGGTTGGATGGGGAGGGTGATATAAACAAATACAAATATATATATACAAAGATATATACAAATACAAAAAAGGAAGGGGTAATTAGTCTTACACTTCCTCTATGGTGATTTGGAGGCAAGAATAATTAGTAAGGGGGTTTGGGGACAAAGCCTACTGTATAAGAGGAGGCAATAGTGACGTTCCTTACAGGAAAATGCTGACTCCATTTGAACAGTTCATGTTGTACTTCCATTGCATGCATATTTCTTCCTGTGAACACCTGTACCAAATGACAGATACTGATTGCCATTGTTAAAATACAGTCCTATCCCTCACTTTTCAGTAATGTAGAGTCAGCCATGGCAACAGTACTAGGCTACTAGCAGCAACTATGGCACACATTGGATGCATGTATTCATACCTATGGATGCAGTAACTTTAAGCCTGCCTGTTATTTATGCATACTAATACTGAGATTGCCATATCTCAGACAAAAGGGAATACTCGGAGACACATCAACCTCTTACTTAGTAGATATATATTAATAGATGTAGGGAAACTGAGTGGATACACATTTGTGTTATATGCAATTCAACTACACATTTTGATTGAGAACACAAGTTTTCAACAAGACCTTTGTGTGAAAATAATTGATCTAAACACAATATACATGAACAAAGAACATTGACAACATACTCATTTGACAAGAAGAATTGTTGTCTGTTTTGTTGTGTAAAACGTTAACTAAAAGTGTTTATATATTGGGGCAAGATCTCCTTCACCGCTTGAAATTATATACATCGACTCTTTGGTCACACCAATTCTTAGAAGGGAAAACTCTCTCAAAACCAATGAATCACTACCAATGAACATTTAGACATGGCACCAGCAGTGATTTACAAAGAAATAACACTGATCCTTGCTATGTACTGGACATATGTGCCACTAGACGCACTTCTTATAGTGTTCCCTTTGAAGATACTTAGTTCCCTACAGCATATTTCCTAACTGTATCTGCCAGTACTTCTAATCTGATGTTCAAATGTGTTTAGATAATTATTTTCCCACAAATGTGTTGTTGATCAAAATGGTTAAGATATTTATTTATAGACATAAGGGCACCGGGTTCGATTTTACTCCTGATGGAAATTGGCTAGGCTTAAAATGACCCACATGGTCAGCTATCCAAGTGCTTACCCATGAACCTATGAAGCTATGAAAATGTGCAGGTGAATTATGTGTGTCACAGAAATTTGCATTCTGAAGACATAACAAGGGGACATAGGGAAAAAAATGTAATAATTGTGTTTCATATGATTCACATAATCACAGTTTAGAAAGCTGCTGTAAGCAACAACCTTAGCTTATTAAAATACAGAGGAGATCCCTGAAAAACTCAATTACAGGATTATTAACTTGATCCAAGAGCCATTTACAATCCTAGGATTCTGCAGATGGATAATAAATGATTACTTGAAAAAAGTGAAAGATAAATATTTATGTTGGCCTACAGGAATATATGCTATGCTTTATCACAAAGTTCACTGTTTTATGCAGCCTTGTAAATAAGCAGGCTTATATAACAAATAAAATGACTCATTGATATTAGTGACTCTCATTCTCCTGAAAATTCTATGCTACAGACATGCCAAAGGCAAAATATTGATGCAGAGTTTATGCATACAGTTTCCTAACTTGCTCTCCAAAGGGATGCCTTCATTGAACAATAAAGTGAAGTAAAAGAGTGTTGTAGACTTTCATAGCAAGTACCTACAGAGAATCACAACAGACAGTTTATACATTTGGAATGTACATACAGACCAGATTATATGATCCATAAAGCACAGCATGTTTCAAGTATACTTACTTAGTTTATAGAAGAAAATAAAAGTGGTATTAAATATGGACTTGTTTCAAAGGACAGTCCATCTGCTGTTAAAACAACTTTCATGCATCTTGGTATTTGTTTAAAAGTAACCATGTACTATAAGCAAAACAGGATAGGAAAAGGATCTGAAAAAAAAACAATGTGAAACATCAAGGTCTAGGCAGCCATCTTTTCTTCAGAGCTGCTGCTGTTTTAATTTCTTCTGAACTGTTAGTTGTATCATGGATAGCACATAAATGCATATAAAACATACAATAGGCCTTTCCTTGTGTGCAGCACATAGTTTATTTCAGTCAGTTCTTAATATCAGAATCTGCCTGTAGTACAAATTGTGATTCAGAGTTTCACCTATGTTGTAAAATACTGGTATTTCTTTTCAGTCTTTGGAAACCCAGGTAATAACTTTTTCATTAAATATAGTAAAAACCTGCCCAACCTACCAGTGCCCATATGTATAAAATATGATATGCGGACAAGTGTACTATAAAATTATCAAAACAAGGCATCCCTTCCTTACAGTACATTTCTGTGTTGTTGATATTGCAATATGTATGAGTGAAATTTCTGCTATGCTACTGAAGCCACATTAGAAAAATGAACCTTTGTTAACTGTTCTGCAAGCAACAGTGAACTGAGCAGCAGTCTCTACTGATTTATGCACTGTGAGGCACTTCATCTAGCTTAGTGTAGCAAAAAGAAAAATTAAAACACAATTTTAGGTGGCATACAGACAAATAGATGGAAAGAGAGAGAGAAAGAAACTGAGATGTACAAAAAGCGCACACACAAATACACGTGCACACATTGTCCCAAAAATCAGTGTAGTTCATTTTCTCAGTTTCTGAAGTACAGTTTGTACTACAGGCAGATGTTAATATTAACAATTGGCTGAACTATACTCTGTGCTGTACACAATTTCTTTTTAGACTTCTATAAGACTCTTTAATGCCTGTAATAGTTTAACATGCTGTTGCATACTCACTTAACTGTTCTGTTACCTTATCCATATGGACATCCATAAAAACTGACTCTTGGTCCATGGGTCTAACTAAATCTCCTGTTGGAACAACAGCTGGGAAATAGCCATTGGCTGTTGAAGGGAGGCCCTTAAAATAATTTGCAGCTGTTGAACATAGCATGCTACGAGCCCTGAAAGTAGAGATCTTTTTCTGGGACAGACTATTGCTCTGCTGTACTTGATTAACAATAACAACTCATTTCAGTTTATAATTATATACATGCATCTGATCTAAGTGATCTATCATCTAACTGACAATATACATACCACCAAGAGAAAGAAGAAAAGTACTTCTTTCAGCCAGTGAACGAAATAGGCTGCCAATGCCAAGCAATAAAAAAATCCACCACAGTTAGTCAAATAAATCCTCAAGGCTCAAGTCCACAACCAAAACTGGCTGCAACTGTTTGCTTCTCACTCTTTTCCCAGCACATAAAGCACGGGAAGAGAGCGAGAACCATCAGCAGCCATTTAGCCCATCCACGTCATGTACGTGCCTGCAGACGTGGCAGTCCGAACCCCTTCCAATTCTATGCAGTTCCAAACCGCATAGACTGCTGGGCATCACCCTGATGCCTTAATTGGCTCTCCGGACTGCATCTCCAAGTAGAAAGAGAAAAAAAAAAACATATTTTTTTAAAACCGCCGCAACCCGGAATTCGACAGTGCGTATGCTCGTCAGTCGGCGTAAAGCAAGCAGCCGGCTGACAGAGATGAAAGACAGACAGTAAAAATAAAAAAAAGTACTTTTTTTCTTTTTTCCTTTTCTTGCTGAGGGGGCTGCAGTCCGGCAGTCCGATGGCACGAGCTGCCCCTGGCGAGTTGGGGTGTGATAGTTGAGGATGGTAAAGAATGTGAAATTGAAGTATTCCACTGCTTCATTTAGTGGGAGAGATTTTAGAGATCTACTATCCCAACTCTTTGGAAGAAATTTCACACTATACCTATTCACAAAGGGTGTAAGTCTGTTGAAATTTCTAACTATTGCCCCATTGCTATACTCTCTCCCCTCTCCAAAATTCTTGAGTACTGTGTGAATAAGCAACTTATGTCTGATCTCTGTCATAAAAATCTTATCACCCCTACCCAGCATGGCTTCCGCCCCATCACAGCACTACAACAGCTCTCATCTCCTTTACTAACTCCATCTCCGTAGCCAGAGACAACAATAAGCTTGTGTTCTGCCTATTCCTAGAGCTCTCTAAAGCTTCTGATACTGTCTCCCACCCTATCCTTCTCTCTAAACTGGCTGAACTTAATCTATCCCCTTCTACTATCTCTTGGTTTGCTAGCTACCTCTCTAACAGACAGAAATCGGTCAGATGGCTCAATAGCCTATCACCTTTTCCCCACATAAAATGGGTGTCCCACAAGGCTCTATTCTTAGTCCTCTTCTCTTTAACATCATTACTAACCAGCTACATAAATCCTGTCCTCAGTCTTCCCTTATACAATATGCTGATGACTCAACTATCATCTCCATTAATGACAACCTTTCTGCCTGTATTCACTCACTCAGACCTCATTCAAACTTGCTGAATCTTGGCTTTCTAGCAACCAACTGATACTGAATCCCAAAAAGACAAAACTTCTCCTGTTTCTACATAAATCTCTTAATCATCTCAAATCCTGTTTTTCAATCTCTTCTGTGAATAACACTACTATTTCACTTGACTCTCACACAAAGCTCCTAGGAGTAATTACTGATGATCAACTTAAATTTGACCTCCATGTACACCATTCTATAAAGAAAACCCATCAAAAACCAGCCCTACTCTATAGACACCGAAGGTTCCTTACTCCTAACTCCAGAATTTCACTTTCCCAGACTTTTCTCCTACCTAACCTCTTCTACTTCCATCAAATGCTTACTAACCTACAGTCATCTCTCCTATCTAAACTGGTAGCCACATAGAATAAAGTTGCTAGATTTGCACCAAATATGCCACCTAAATCTCACAACTATCTTGCTCTTAAAACTCTTAATTGGCTAGAATTTCCCAACCACCTCTTACTTACTCAACTACTTATCATCCACTCTGTCCTAAACAAACTATCCTCCTGCCCTAGCATATGCTCTATCATCTCTTTCTATAACCCACTATGTTCCCTTAGGAGCTCTGACCTAGGGCTCCTACAAGTCTACAAACCCAAAAAAACAATTGGACAAAACCTCTATAGCTACCTTCCTGCACTAGCATGGAATAAGCTTCCTATGCCCCTTACAAATATAACCCTATGCATGTTTTCAAGACTGCCCTTAAAAATCACCTAATTACTGCTTGGAAATGTAACTGCAATCACCCCACTTAATATTTTTCCTTCAGTTCTCCCTCCCTCTCTTCTCACTCCCTCTTCACTTGCCACCCCTTCCTCTCCCTACAACTTACTACTTACTTCATTTCTCTGCTTGGTACTATTTTTACTACCTACTGCTCACCGTTACACCTGCCAACCCTTACCCCTGTACTATTTTTACTACCTACTTCTCACCTGCCAACCCTTACCCCCTGTACTATTTTTACCACCTACTTCTCACCTTTACACCTGCCAACCCTTACCCCTGTACTATTTTTACTACCTACTTCTCACCTGCCAACCCTTACCCCTGTACTATTTTTACTACCTACTTCTCACCTGCCATCCCTTACCCCCTGTACTGTTTTTGATACCTCTTACTCCTCTCTCTCTCCATGGTTTCTCACAACATAATAGCTAATACTTGATCCTAGACATCTCCTCTTCCTTATCTCTCCTTCCTCTTGCTAACCACTTCTTTACTTACTTCTCATCTTCTTCTGCCCTGCTTACAGAGTTCTTTTTTAATTATGTTCTAAGTTCCACTACTGATAAACTTGATTTTGTACTTTTTATGAAACTTACTTTTTCTCAAAACTATACTGTGCATTTTATCATTTGTTAGGTCTGTATTTGAGAATTTACATATATTATTACTGTTTAAAACTTGTTCTTTGGAGATTTTCTCCCCAGGCCTCTACTGAAAAAGGGCACAAGCTCAGACAGACTAACTCGGTCATCAAATGTCAAATAAATAAATAAACAAATAAAATACTTTCTGCTTGTTCTATAGTGATGAACCTACATTTCTCAGTACCACATTTACATGGCTTCCTGTTTTTTTAATATTTCCAAATGCTTTGGGTTTCTAATACCATGAGAAGTATGGACCCCATTCCAAAGTCAGGTCTATATCAGAACATCGAAGTTTTAAAACTTCAAATGTTCCAATATCGACCCATTTTGAGCAAACGCTAAAAATAGTGAAGCTGCAGAACACCAAATTCTTTCCTAGGGAAAGAATTTGGTTGGCCGGTTCTGTGGCTTCGCTATTTTCAGCGCTGTGGTGGAAATTTACGGGTCGGGTTCAGGTAACTGTGTGATTGTGTGGTTTTTAGGATTAGGGCATGGGTTAGGTGAGTTAGGGGTGGGTTAAGTGAGTTAGGGTTAGGGCGCAGGTTAGGTGAATTAGGGTTAGGGGCAGGTTAAGTTAGTTAGGGTTAGGGGCGGGTTAAGTGAGTTAGGGTGCGGGTTAGGTGAGTGTGCGATAGTGACGGACCTTAGGGTTAGGGTTTGGGTTAAGGTAAGTGGATAGATAGTAGTGTCTGTATAGTTTAGTGTAGGGTTAGTTATAGGATTATAAGTGTATGTGTGCGCATTAATGTTTTTTAGGTGTGCTTGTGTTGTGTGTATGTCTTTCGGAATAGCAAATTTTTTCCCAAGGAAAAAACTTTGTTGTTCTGAATGTTCGATATTATGTGGTTTAGATATTTTAGGTTCGATCAAATAGCATTCACTATTTTCATCTTTCGATAACATGATATAAACGCCCAAAGTCAAGGTACAATTAGAGTTTATAATAATAATTGTGCTTCTGTCTTTGGTGTTTCCTAAGAGTACTCTTCTCAGCATTTGCAAGGTACCCAGAATAAATTCCTTTGCCAATACATAGGCAGTTATATTTACCCATAATGCACTAGTTTATACTTGCATGCTCTCATTACTCAGGACACTATGGCTGAGATTTAGAAAGGTTACTGCTAGAGGGAAGTCATTTTTATCACTGGAAGTAGCATTGTTTGATTCTTAGACATCCCAAGACCAGTGATTACTTTGAAGAGGTGCAGTGCCATGGTGGGCTGCCTCTGACTTACTGTAAATGCTAGTGAGACAGTCAGAAGAAAGGCATGCGATAGTTAGTCATTTACTCTCCCTCAGAAATGCCTGCTATAAGTGCTTTACCCAGCCAAGCATTTCACAGAAGCACAAGGATGTGTAAATCCTTACCATCACCAGCAGTGATTAAGCTCATGTTTACCCATTGCTTTCAATGGGTGATTACCCAGCCAAGCATTTCACAGAAGCACAAGGATGTGTAAATCCTTACCATCACCAGCAGTGATTAAGCTCATGTTTACCCATTGCTTTCAATGGGTGATTACCCAGCCAAGCATTTCACAGAAGCACAAGGATGTGTAAATCCTTACCATCACCAGCAGTGATTAAGCTCATGTTTACCCATTGCTTTCAATGGGTGATTATCCAGCCAAGCATTTCACAGAAGCACAAGGATGTGTAAATCCTCACCATCACCAGCAGTGATTAAGCTCATGTTTACCCATTGCTTTCAATGGGTGATTACCCAGCCAAGCATTTCACAGAAGCACAAGGATGTGTAAATCCTTACCATCACCAGCAGTGATTAAGCTCATGTTTACCCATTGCTTTCAATGGGTGATTACCCAGCCAAGCATTTCACAGAAGCACAAGGATGTGTAAATCCTTACCATCACCAGCAGTGATTAAGCTCATGTTTACCCATTGCTTTCAATGGGTGATTACCCAGCCAAGCATTTCACAGAAGCACAAGGATGTGTAAATCCTTACCATCACCAGCAGTGATTAAGCTCATGTTTACCCATTGCTTTCAATGGGTAATTACCCAACCAAGCATTTCACAGAAGCACAAGGATGTGTAAATCCTTACCATCACCAGCAGTGATTAAGCTCATGTTTACCCATTGCTTTCAATGGGTAATTACCCAGCCAAGCATTTCACAGAAGCACAAGGATGTGTAAATCCTTACCATCACCAGCAGTGATTAAGCTCATGTTTACCCATTGCTTTTAATGGGTGAGATTGCTTTAGAGGTAAGTGATAGGGAGTTTAGTGGACAGGTAGTGTGGGGGAATTGTGTGTGTGTGTGTGTGTGTGTGTGTGTGTGTGTGTGTGTGTGTGTGTGTGTGTGTGTGTGTGTGTGTGTGTGTATGTGTGTGTGTGTATCGCAGTGTGAGTGTAAGATTAGATATGAGTGGAGTCTGGATATTGTGTGTGTGTGTGTGTGTGTGTGTGTGTGTGTGTGTGTGTGTGTGTGTGTGTGTGTGTGTGTGTGTGTGTGTGTATCTCTGTGTGAGTGTAAGATTAGGTATGAGTGGAGTCTGGTTACTGTGTGTGTGTGTGTGTGTGTGTGTGTGTGTGTGTGTGTGTGTGTGTGTGTGTGTGTGTGTGTGTGTGTGTGTGTGTGTGTGTGTAGAGAATGGTGAGGAGCTGCCCCTAGACTAGCGAGCATAGGATGTAATATGGGAGAATTCTTGACACTAAGGAAACTTAAGCCTTGTAATGTTAAATACAGATAAAGTTAAAAGAACAACAGATTTTTCAGCAGAGAAGGCATATTTGAAGGGACTTTAGACCCAGGGACATTTTTTAAATAATACCTGAATCCACTTATAACATTAACTGAACACAGGTCTTGCATCAGCTGAATTTTCTAATTAATAAAAAGTATGAAACTCTAATGGCTGCCATTATATATTGACTGTAACGGTCATGATGTACATTAGCAGGGCTCAAGACTTCCACACAAAGCCAAAGGGAACCCTATAGATACCAGGGAGTATTTTTAAACAGTGCTCTAATCCAAATAAAGAATTAATTGGCAGTATGTTTAAACAGTGCTCTAATCCACATAAAGAGTTAATTGGGAGTATGTTTAAACAGTGCTCTAATCCACATAAAGAGTTAATTGGGAGTATTTTAAACAGTGCTCTAATCCACATAAAGAGTTAATTGGGAGTATGTGTAAACAGTGCTCTAATCCACATGAAGAGTTAACTGGGAGTATGTTTAAACAGTGCTCTAATCCACATAAAGAGTTAATTGGGAGTATGTTTAAACAGTGCTCTAATCCACATAAAGAGTTAATTGGGAGTATGTTTAAACAGTGCTCTAATCCACATAAAGAGTTAATTGGGAGTATGTTTAAACAGTGCTCTAATCCACATAAAGAGTTAATTGGCAGTATGTTTAAACAGTGCTCTAATCCACATAAAGAGTTAATTGGGAGTATTTTTAAACAGTGCTCTAATCCACATAAAGAGTTAATTGGCAGTATGTTTAAACAGTGCTCTAATCCACATAAAGAGTTAATTGGGAGTATTTTTAAACAGTGCTCTAATCCATATAAAGAGTTAATTGGGAGTATGTGTAAACAGTGCTCTAATCCACATGAAGAGTTAACTGGGAGTATGTTTAAACAGTGCTCTAATCCACATAAAGAGTTAATTGGGAGTATGTTTAAACAGTGCTCTAATCCACATAAAGAGTTAATTGGGAGTATGTTTAAACAGTGCTCTAATCCACATAAAGAGTTAAATGGGAGTATGTTTAAACAGTGCTCTAATCCACATAAAGAGTTAATTGGGAGTATGTTTAAACAGTGCTCTAATCCACATAAAGAGTTAATTGGGAGTATGTATAAACAGTGCTCTAATCCACATAAAGAGTTAATTGGGAGTATGTTTAAACAGTGCTCTAATCCACATAAAGAGTTAATTGGGAGTATGTTTAAACAGTGCTCTAATCCACATAAAGAGTTAATTGGGAGTATTTTAAACAGTGCTCTAATCCACATAAAGAGTTAATTGGGAGTATTTTTAAACAGTGCTCTAATCCACATAAAGAGTTAATTGGGAGTATGTTTAAACAGTGCTCTAATCCACATAAAGAGTTAATTGGGAGTATGTTTAAACAGTGCTCTAATGCACATGAAGAGTTAATTGGGAGTATGTTTAAACAGTGCTCTAATCCACATAAAGAGTTAATTGGGAGTATGTTTAAACAGTGCTCTAATCCACATAAAGAGTTAATTGGGAGTATGTTTAAACAGTGCTCTAGTCCACATGAAGAGTTAATTGGGAGTATTTTTAAACAGTGCTCTAATCCATATAAAGAGTTAATTGGACAACAGATCTTAGATCCAAATGCAGTAACTGAATAAGAAGAATGAAACTATAATGTCTGGCATTATTGAATGACTGAATCACTTAGGTTCATAGGTGGGTACTAGGCTATCTGCCCAAAGGCATTTATAAGCCTAGCCAGAATGTGTTGGCTTTCGCCACCTCATTAGATTAGTTCCCTGTACCTCTGTCCAGCAAAGCCACTGAAGTGATCCCCATGTAAACTTTCTGTTTCCCATCCACTCATCAAAGTTTCTCTTGAATAGTGTTAGCGAGGCGCTCTGCCTAATGTAGATTGGAATCTAGTTCCAAAGCATGGGTAGTCTCTGGGACAGGAATCGATCCCTCCATCACATCCTATTTATTGTTGTGGTGAGTTTTAGATCCCGAGAGCATGTGGCTCGAGGGGATAAGGTTTTCTTTAGATGGAGCATGTCCATCAATTCTGGGTTGGACATGGCCTTGTATGTCAGGCAGATATCACCTTTGAGTAGGCAGTATGCAACCGAGTACAGCTGGAGTTTCTTCAGTCGAGCTGCATAGGGCATCTGTTTGAGGCCAGTGATCCTCTTGATGAGGTACTTCTGCGGTCTTTCCAGCTGTTGCAGGTGTCTTGTAAGGTACATCCCAAATGGGGCATTGTACTCTATGATGGGTCTGATGAGTGATGAGTAGAGGGGCACAATGACAATGTTTGATCTGGATGTGAACCCTTTTGTGATTAGGTGGGCCACGTAGAAAGATTTTCTAACCACTTTGGCAATGTGATTATCAAAGGTGAGATTTCTATCTACTTCGGTCCCCAGATCCTATATTACGTCTTCTGTATTTAGGGGACTACCACCTATGTGGTAGTTTGTGAGCACTTTGTTTTTTCCATAGGGGATGACTATGCACTTTATGGCATTTATCTTGAGGCCATGATTTTGACACCAGGTATCTGTCTCAGTGAGACCCTTTTGGAGGATGTCTGTGTCAGCCGGAGAGTCAATTATAGCCCCTAGTTTGCAGTCATCTGGGAACTTGGCCAGCCATAGTCCTCCTGTGCTTGCTTGTACTTCTGAGAAGTATATGCCAAACAAGAGGGGACCTAGGACTGAGCCCTGGAGAAAGCTACTTGTAACCGGTTTAGAGCTGGACTAGCTCCCACAACTCTCACCATGTGGGTTCTGTCCATGAGCCATTTGGCAACCCATCTTGTAACATAAGGGTTTATGTTCAGGCTGGTGAGCTTGTCTATAATACCAGAAGGGGGAATGGTGTTGAAGGCCTTAGCGATGTCTAGGTAGGCTGTGTGTACTACCTTTCCCTCTTCTATAGCCTTAGTAACTGTCTCAAAGAAGTCCACCAGGTTTATGAGGCAAGATCTGCCCTTAACAAAGCTGAACTGGGTAGGGTCCAGTGTTTGGAGGTTCCCAATATGTCTGTTAATGAGTTCCATGATGATGCACTCCATAGCCTTGCAGACCAAGCTAGTCAGGCTTATAGGGCGATAGTTCCCGGGGTCTGTTGTGGCTCCACCTTTGTGGAGTGGAATAGCCATTGCCAAGCACCACTCTATGGGTACATAGCCTGTGGAGAGGCTGAGTTTGAACAGTGTGTTTAGATGAGGGGTTAGTTCATCTTTGAGCTCATGTAGGACGCAGTCTGGGATACCATCTGGTCCCATTGATGCTGTGTTTTTGGCTTTGGAGAGGGCTGTTTTAACCCGAGTGTCTGTAATTTCAGGGAATCTACATTCTTCTGGTATGATTATGGGCTCTTTTGGGGGTAGGAGGGGGGTGAAGTTTGCGCTGAACCTGTCTGCTAGGATGTTAGCGATATTGGTCGGTTCAGTGTATTTTGTGTCATTCTGCACTAACTCCGAGCAAATCTGAGCATTGCCACTTAGATTCCTGACATAGCTAAAGAATGCCTTGTGGTTATCTTTGGAGTCCTTGGCAATTTTTCTTTCAAAGCTCACCTTGGATGATTTTATGAGGGATTGTAGTTTCTTGCTGATACTAATCAAGGATGTCTTCCCTTCTTGGGATTTTGCTCTTTTCTGTACTAGTTTCCTCCTTCTATTGTATAGCGTGTTTATGGCAGGAGTTCACCAGACTGGTTTCCTTTTGTTGGAGGAGTGAGTCTTGGTTTTGCTTGGGATGGCACGATCCATGCATTCTTGTAGGTGCTCGTAGAATGCATTAGTAAAGGATTTTGCAGCTTGGACAGTATTATCCTTCAGCATAGGGGCTTTGAAACTTTCCACCTTGGTCTTAAGTAACGTGAAGTTTGCTTTTGAAAAGTTTTTCACAGTGGTTTCCTTGTCCGGGGGTGGGGGCAGAGTGTGGATATCCAAAGTGATTTGTTATGGTCAGATCTAACCAGCGAGGGGTTGACCTCCAGTGTGGAACATCGGTCGCCCATGTTGGTGATGACCAGGTCCAATATGTTATCACCTCTGGTGGGTGTGTTGACCAGTTGAACCAGGATGTTTGAGTTTATAAATTCTAGGAAGTGTTGGGCAAGGGAGTTAGTACTTAAGTAGTTCTCCAAGTTAATGTTTGGGTAATTGAAATCACCCAATATTAGGGTGTTTGGTAGGACTTTATGTTTCCCAATGTTTCCAGAAATGCAGTTTCCAGAACTTATGATTTGTAAGGGACAGTGACACCACCAGGAGCACTCTTTTAAATCAGGAACAGGTAATATGTGTGGTGGTGTATCTGTGTGTTTGTGTTTAGATGTGTGCACCTGTTCATAAGGGAATGAATGGGGGGGGACGCCAATGCTAACATGATGCATCAGACACTAGCAGTCATTACCAGCAGGGCAGTAATAGTGACCCTTTTAGTGCTTGTGGTAATCACCAAGTGATTTCAAATCAATGCAAATTAGCTGATAATGAGGTCTTTCTTCACTGTGACCCATTTTTCTAAAGCCTTACCACTCATGGCTGGTCGGTCTTCGAATCCTGGCCTATAATCATTAGAAGTAGCTATTTAAATTATTAATGATATTTTTGTCTATTTTTGGTTTCTATATCTGTTTTTCTTGCTTCTGCTTCCTTAATTCTTGGTACTGGATGATCCAATATGATGAGAAATTCTTCTTTTTTAGTAAATATTTTTGGTTCATGTTCCATGCTTCTCAGCTACCTGACTGTTGTAGTGTTTACATAATACCCAATGAACAATCAGGTCACAATGTTGTGTTGTTCAGTAATAAGTATATCACACCCAGTAACAAGATGTGCAACTGTTTCTAGTATTCTAGAAAATATGACTAAGATGACATCTAGTGTTCTAGTATTTCTGTACTGCAGAACTTGCATTTTATCTTATACACTTAGTAAACCACCACGTACGTAGCCGGTGTCTTCAGCTGCCATTATTTGTTTTTCATAATTTAGGTTAAATTCCCTTCTCAATTAACCATTCATGCATCAAATCATGTTGTTCCAAGAGCTCTGCATACTTGATACTACAATTGTACGATTGTGGGATTTCTGATTTTCTTTCTGTTTCTCTATGTCCTGTTCTTTATATTGTTTCTTTTCTTTATTGGCACTTTCTGTTGCTGCCTGATTTTTGTCTGCTTCTACTTTAATTTCCACTCCCACTCCTTTCCAAAATTGCTTCTTCTGGTCTGAGCAAAGTTGCCACCTTAGTCTTGTTTTCTTCATGGTTTAGAATTTTCTCTGTTTGGATCTATTGATGTCAACAAATATGCCTGCAGTTTCATAAGTGCAGACCTATAGAGTCAATGTCATGGAGAACTATACTTACTTCAAAATGGGGAAGGGAGGTTATATAATCTTGCCAGGCATTGTTTTTATTTATTATTTGATAAGTATGAGGCATTTTTTATTTTCTTGCGTAAATGATCCAATGATGTTTGGGACAAGTCAATCACAACTAAGCTGTAAGTCAGAATAGGAAGAACAAAATGATTTATATCTTGAAATGTATTCATAGATGTCAAGGCAGTTTTTTTGGGATGAGCTTTAGACTTCTAAATTATTCCTTACTAGTTTTTGTTCTCATTTGTTCATGTTTTATTGATGATCCTTCATTTTATCGCTGATCCCTCATAGGTTCATAGGTTCATAGGTTGGTACTAGGCTATCAGCCCTAGGGCCTATACAAGCCTAGCCATAACAATTCCCTGGCTATTTCTTCCCACATTATTTACTTTCCTGGACCCCTGTCTAGCAGGGCGACTGACGTGATCCCTGGGGTGAATTTCCTTTCTCCCATCCAATCGTCAAGGTTCCTCTTGAAGAGGTCCAAAGAGGCACTCTGCTTTACATGTATGGGCAATCTATTCCAGAGTCTGGGGAGTCTCTGGGTCAGGAATCTATCCTTCCAGCATGTTTTGTTTATTGTGATGACAAGGTTTAGATCCCTGGAGCGTGTAGCTCTGAGGGATTGGGATTTCTTTAAGTGTAGCATGTCCAACAGCTCTGGGTTTGACATGGCCTTGTATGTTAAGCAGAGATCGCCTCTGAGTAGACAATATGCGACAGAGTATAGCTGGAGTTTTTTAAGGCGGTCAGCGTAGGGCATCTGCTTTAGGCCTGTGATTCTTTTAGTGAGGTATTTCTGAGGCCTTTCCAGTTGTTGCAGATGTCTTGAGAGGTATATACCAAATGGGGCATTGTATTCTATAATGGGTCTAATGAGGGATGAGTACAGTAGGACAATGACCTCCTTTTTTCTGGATGAAAAGCCCTTCGTGATGAGGTGTTCCACATAGAAGGATTTCCTGACTGTTGTGGCGTTGTGGTTATCGAAGGTGAAACCACTGTCCACCTGTGTCCCTAAGTCTCTTATCACACTTTCTGTGTTTAGTGTACTGCCACCTATATGGTAATTCATGGATACATGTTTTTTTCCCAAAGGGGATAACAATACATTTCTTGGCATTGAGCTTGAGCCCATGGCTCTGGCACCAAGCATCTGTTCCTGTAAGGCCCTTTTGTAGAGTATCCACATCATTTGGGGATTCAATAATGGCTCCCAGTTTGCAGTCATCTGCAAACTTTGTTAGCCAGAGTCCCTTAGTGTTAACCTGTACTTCAGAGAAGTAGATGCCAAACAAGAGCGGCCCCAGGACTGAACCCTGACGTACTCCACTTGTCACTTGTCTGGAGCTGGATTTGGGGTCGGCTACTTTTACAGTGTGGGTTCTATCAGTAAGCCATTTAGCAACCCATTGGGTGACATAGGGATTAATGCCCAACTTAGTAAGTTTATCTATGATTCCAGAGTGGGGGATGGTGTCAAAGGCCTTGGCAAGGTCTAGATAGGCTGTGTGGACCACCTTACCCTTGTCCATGGCTCTGGAGACTGATTCAAAGAAGTCAATCAGGTTCAGGAGACAAGATCGGCCCTTCACAAACCCAAACTGGGTGGGGTCCAGTGTTTGAAGGTTGCCAATGTCTTTGTTTATAAGTTCCATGATAATACGTTCCATGGCCTTGCAGATAAGGCTTGTCAGACTGATGGGATGGTAGTTTCCAGGATCCAAGGTGGATCCTCCCTTGTGGATTGGGATAACTGTAGCTCTGCGCCACTCAGTGGGCACAAAACCTGAGGTGAGGCTATGATTAAACATGACACTTAGGTGAGGTGCCAGTTCATATTGTAGTTCATGTAGTACACAGCCCGCGATGTCATCTGGTCCCATGGATGCTGTATTCTTGGCTTTAGAGAGTGCGTTTTGTACCTGTGTGGCCATTATTACTGGAATTTGGCAATCTTCCGGTATTGAGATGGGCCATTTAGGGGGTGAGAGGGGGGTGAAGTTGGCTCTGAATCGATCTGCCAGGATATTGGCAATATCCTTCAGATCAGTATATTTAATGCCATTCTGTTTTAGTTCAGAGCAGATCTGAGCATTGCCATTTAGATTCTTGACATAGTTATAGAATGCTTTGTGGTTGTCTTTGGAATCTTTGGCAATTTTATTTTCGTAACTAGCTTTGGAGGATTTTATGAGGCATCTCAGTTTCGTTCTGAGGCTAGTAAGGGAGTTTTTTGCATCCTGGGATTTTCCTCTTTTCTGCAAAAGTTTCTTCCTTTTGTTGTAAAGTTTGTTTATGGCAGGGGACCACCAGATTGGCTTCCTTTTTTGGATGAGAGCATTTTGGTTCTATTTGGGATGGCACAATTCATGCATGAGTGGATGTGCTCGTACAGTGCCTTAGTGTAGGATTCAGCAGTTGGACTTTCAGTTCCCGTCTGCATGGGTGTCATGAAGTTTGTCACTTCTGACTTGAGTAGCATGAAGTTGGCTTTGGAGAAGTGTTTTATGGTGGTTTCTTTACTGGGGGGTGGGGTGGTATGTGGATGTTAAGGGTGATTAGCTTATGGTCAGACCTGACTAACGAGGGGGGTGACCATAGGTATGGAGCATTGATTTCCCATGTTGGTAATGACCAGGTCTAGGATATTGGAGCCCCTGGTGGGACTATGGATTAGTTGATCCAGGGCGTTGGAATTTATGAATTCCAAGAACCGTTGCGCAAAGGTGTTGGGACATGAGTAGTTTTCCCAGTTAATGGCAGGGTAGTTAAACTCACCCAGTATTAGGGTGTTTGGTTCTATCTTAATATTTTCCAGTATGTTTAGAAAGGTGTAGTGAGAATCTTGGGGTATGGTGGGGGATCTGTAGCAAGCTACAATTTGGATTGCAGTCTTACCTAGTGTTAGTTGCACTTGGAGAATTTCAGACACATTGTGTTGGCCAACTAGCCTGGTGGTGTGAATATCCTTGGTGAATATTGACACTCCTCCACCTTTAGTGTTTCGGTCCTGGTTTGGTGGCCGAAAGGTGTGGTAAGAGTTGTAGCCTGGTATTGCAGGGGTGCTCTCTGGAGCCTTGAACCAGGTCTCAGTTACTGCACAGATATCGATGTTCTCCATTTTTAGGAGTGCCTCGAGAGAGTGCATTTTGAGGTTTAGACTTCTAGCATTAGGTAGCATTACCTTCAGATTTTGCATGCTTGTACCTGTTACGGTGGTGGTTTTGTCCTTTGAAGTTTGCCTAAAAAAGGCACTATAGGGGTGGCAGAGCCTTAGCCAGTAACCTGAATCCCAGGGGCGACAGGTGCAGACCATCTCTGGCAAAGCATCGTGGTCTGTCAATCATGTCATCCCAGGCAGACAGATACTGGATCCCCTTTGAATGACACCATAAGCTTAGCCAATTGTTGAAGTCAATCATTTTATCCTTATATTGTGGCATCATTCTGGGCG
Source organism: Protopterus annectens (assembly GCF_019279795.1). NCBI lineage: Eukaryota > Metazoa > Chordata > Ceratodontiformes > Protopteridae > Protopterus > Protopterus annectens. Next base: position 1,689,576,917 of record NC_056744.1, on the reverse strand, counting down.
AAGGCAGGATGCTACTCAGGGCTAGGGTCATACCTGCCTGGGCCACATGATCCGAGAGCTCTTCCATGTCTCTTTTCATGTAGTCCAGGGAGGTACGTCACAAGTCATTCACTCCAACATGGACAATGACAGAGTCATATTTGTACTTGTTGTGGAGTGACTTGAGTGCATGCGTTATGTGGCGGATCCTGGCACCCGACAGGCAGCTGACTGTAATTTCCGCCTTATTCAACCTGGTGAGAGGGACATCAGTGTGCCGGACTATTGAATCACCTATGACTAAAGTGTTAGGTACATTGTCTTGCCTTAGGGGCTGTTGCTGGGTGGCACACTGGTGTTGTGAACTATGTGACACATTGGTTGTGATTGGTGTTTGTTTGCGTTTCAGCTTCAGAGGTCTTTGTTGCTTGGGCAGGTTACAGTTAAGGGCCCCTGCATATGTGGATTTAGTGTTGCTATATGTGGGTGTTGGTGGTGCGGGTTTACAAGGGCTATGTGTTGCTTGAGGTGTAGTGTGGGTGTTAACCTTCTGCTCTTGACTGTTTAGCACAATCTTGGGTGGAGAGAGCTTTGCTTCCATTTTGGCTATGTAAGTGCATCTCTCACAGGTTGTAGTGTTGGGTGGTAGGAGAAGAGGGTTGTCTGTGTATATGAGGCAATTGCTGCATTGCCCCAGTATGCCCAGATTCACCAGGTGGACAGGAGAAATCACCGGAAGCTGACCCTTGGACATGCCTGGTTTGGGGCTTTTTTTTCTTTGTAAAGTATAGGAGCTGTTTCCTTAGCAAGGTACTTTGCAATTATAGGCTGTTTAGTGCTTACTATTAATTTCTCCTTGTTAACAAGGAGAGTTCAGTGTTTGTATGAGTTTAAGGCTTCCTAGTGCTTTCCAGCAAGTATTAGAGAAAGTGCTAGTCACAGGGATGCTTAAAGGTAAGATTGAAAAGAATGCACTCTGCAGTGTGCACTAGAGAAGTTAGATGTGAAAGTAGGTAACTTGAGTTTTACCTGTTTAAAAAGTTAAGGTTTAGTGGAGAGTTACTATTTTTAAAACAGCAAGATGGATTGAAAGGGGTGGTCACTTTTGTATTTTGGTGCTATGAAATACTGTAGGATGGCCAATAAATTTAAATAATTGAAGGGGTGGGATTTCAAAAATGATGATTTTGTGATTACTCACATAAGCCACTGAAAGTAGAGAGAAATGAGATATATGGTCAGATTAACATAAGAGGCGGGCAACTAGAAAGACAGTGGTATTTAACAAGACAACTTAAATCGGTGGGAGGGCGGGAAAAAATTCTGCCTGACTCAGAACAGAGAGAGCTGTGGTCTCTTTTGAAGTTTTAATATGCTGTTAAAACAGAATGCAAGCAAAACACAAGGTAAAGAAAACAAACTACAGTATTCAAAATATAGAAAGGCAATACAGTAATACAAAAAATAAAAGCAAACTAACCTTTCCTTCACAGCAAAGTGTAGCAGAGTCTGGATGAGCCTTTCTGGTAAATCTATTCCCAAATACTTGTACACACCCTCCTGTTCCACTTGGTTTATATCACTTCACTGACCGAGGTTGACATTTCTCCATTTTCAGTAATCTTTTGAGGTTCAGCTTTCCAAAGCCTCACATCTACAGACGTTCTAATATCTACACTCTCTCTAGAGTAACAACCTTGCAACATTGTGTCTTTCAATATACAGACTCCCACGTATAAGCTTATGTAGACCCCAACAAGCTATGCGACTATTTCTAATTCTGTACTGCAAAAGAAAAACTTGTATACTTTACCACAACAACAGACCCTTTCATTCATGTTCATCTGTCATGACATATGGGTCCTCGGAGCAGCTTGTTGGATCCAGTCTTCCAATGTCAGTGCCCCAGCCTTGAGCTCCTTAAACCTTTCTCCTTGTAATGCACCTGCCTCCTAACGTACATCAGATCTCGACTGATAACCGAGAACCAGGAGATGAATGAGACTAGGAAAACAGTCCAATAAAAGGTGCAAGCCTTCAGGTCTTACCAGAAAAGGATGTGGATGGTGGGAGGGCTGTAATACTGGACAGATGTGCATGAAAGGATAAATTGTTATGGTATGTACATAACTTCTGTACCCTATTCTTTCAGTTCATCTTATGCAACATATGGGTCAGAGTCCCCAGTTCAATTCTTCTTAGATGGTGTCATGAGATGAGACATTTTAAAATGGCAGAGATGAAGGAAGCTCTGGCTCTGGAGAGGCAATCCGCCTTGTAATGACTATTAAAGAAATGCATGGCAGAACAAGGAGCAGCATTGCAAATATCAGCGATCCAAGGGGCTCGAAGACACGCTGTGGAAGTAACTATGGCCCTACTGGGGTACAGTCTGTGTTAAGTTGGTCCAGAGATCAAAAGGGTTCGAAGATACACTGTGGAAATAACTATGGCCCTAGTGGGGTACGGTCTGTGTTAAGTTGGTTCAGCGATCAAAGGGGTTCGAAGACATGCTGTAAAAGTAACTACAGCCCTAGTGGGGTACAGTCTCTGTTAAGTTGGTTCAGCAATCAAAGGGGTTTGAAGACATGCTCTGGAAGTAACTACGGCCCTAGTGGGGTACAGTCTGTGTTTAGTTGGTTCAGCTATCTAAGGGGTTCGAAGACATGCTGTGGAAGTAACTATGGCCCTAGTGGGGTATGGTCTGTTCAGTGATCAAAGGGGTTCGAAGACACGCTGTGGAAGTAACTACAGCCCTAGTGGGGTATAGTCTGTGTTAAGTTGATTCAGCGATCAAAGGGGTTCGAGACACACTGTAGAAGTAACTATGGCCCTAGTGGGGTACGGTCTGTGTTAAGTTGGTTCATCAATCAAAGGGGTTCGAAGACACGCTGTGGAAGTAACTACGGCCCTAGTGGGGTACGGTCTGTGTTAAGTTGGTTCAGCGATCAAAGGGGTTTGAAGACATGATGTGGAAGTAACTACAGCCCTAGTGGGGTATGGTCTGTGTTTAGTTGGTTCAGCGATCAAAGGGGTTCGAAGACATGCTGTGGAAGTAACTATGGCCCTAGTGGGGTATGGTCTGTGTTAAGTTGGTTCAGTGATCAAAGGGGTTCGAAGACACGCTGTGGAAGTAACTACAGCCCTAGCGGGGTACGGTCTGTGTTAAGTTGGTTCAATGATCAAAGGGGTTCGAAGACACACTGTGGAAGTAACTACGGCCCTAGTGGGGTACGGTCTGTGTTAAGTTGGTTCAGCGATCAAAGGGGTTCGAAGACACGATGTGGACGTAACTACGGCCCTAGTGGTGTACGGTCTGTGTTAAGTTTGTTCAGCGATAAAAGGGGTTTGAAGACACAATGTGGAAGTAACTATGGCCCTAGTGGGGTACAGTCTGTGTTAAGTTGGTAAGGCCTCTTTCTGATTAGTATAAATGAAGGAAATACACACCAATGGTCACCTTCAAAGGGAGACTTTGGAAACCTTATGTCCCTGCTTATTAATGCAAAGGAAATAGAGATAAGCATCTTTCCTGAATAGTTTAGTTCTGTAAAGGTAAAAGTGTAACCATCTGTGAATAGTTTAGTTCTGTATATGCAAAAGTGTACCTGAATATCTTCAAAAAGCAAAATGTATTAACAGTTGTTGTTGTAGTTTAGAACAGGCAGATGAATAGGCTTTGGAAGATTTTACACAGTAGCTACTTTTGGAGCAAAGGAATAATTTGTCCCAAGAGACACTATGTTTTTATGAAAAATTGTATAAGGAGAGGAAAAAGACAAGGCCTGCAGCTCTGATATCCAGCAGCTAGGAAATTCACCTGAGCAGTGGAAGCCAGCTCAAAGGAAGCTTTACTTCAATTTTCCAGTACAAAATTCAGATCCCATGGAGGTACATGATCTTTAATACAATGTCTAAAGAGAAAGATCCCTTTTAAAAATGTATTGCACAACTTACATTTGGCTAAAGAAAGGCCCTTGAACCACCATGAAAAGAATAAATAGCTCCTAATTGCACCCGGATAGTGGAAAAATTGACACTCTTCTGAAAAATATCCTGCAAAAAACAGAGAATGTCAGGTAATGATGCACAAAGGGGGGGTCAATGTCTTGACTATCAGCTGAAATAACAAATCACTGCCATTAATTTCAAAAGATCCTTTCAGTAGAATCTTTCTAGGATGCCCTAAGTATTCAGACCACATCTTCCATGACAGTATGATCTGTGGTCATTTTCAGAACTGGAGAAAACAGGCAATTAGCTTTGATTTGGAATGTCTATGTTACAATTGCCAGATAAGTAAGTGACTGAATCCAGAATGGGGTCCAGAAGCCAAGGGGAATTTAGAAGATAAGGTTTCAGAAAAGGGAATTAGATTTGACTAGGACAGAATGGGGGTATGAGGATGGCAGTTGTTATCCACCTTATTGCTTTCTGGATGAATCTGGGAATCAATGTGGGGATAAGGGTAAAGTGGTCCCAGAGATCATTGTTGAAACAGAGCATCCCTGAATGGCTGTCTTAGATTTATAGATTAGTACTAGGCTAACTGCCATTGTGGGCCATTTAAGCCTATCCAATTTCTCCATAAGAGAATCAAACCCTGCACCTTGTGTTTGTAAGGTAAATACCTTAATGATTATGGCAACCTCCCACCCCAAAATTCCATTGAAATTCCCTGACCAGGAATCAAACCCATGTTATGGTGGTAAGACTGCCAAATCCTAACTACTACAGCACCAGGGATCCCCCTAAAGCTTAATGTGCATGGAATATCCTGTATTTGAACCCAGAACCATGTGTATTGCAGTCCTACACTTACACCTGTTGCCACAAGAAGGTCATGGAGGGGGATCAAGACATAGAACCTAATGAATTTGTAGTTCTGGGGAGAGACACAAAGATTGCAGCAGGGGGTACCACAGTGATGAGAGATCTGGCTGCCTACCACTAGAATGACAGACCACTCATGAAGCATGAGGAGAGAAATGCTGAGCCTCTCAACTGGACAACTAGTAATCCCAGGGATGTGTGATGCAACAAGATATTGATTAGAGGCCATTTCCCATTGTCAAATCCTCACTGCTTCCTGACATAGTGGATAGAATATAGTTCCCACCTGTTGTTTGCTATATCAAACTACAGTCATACTGTCAGTTTGGATGGAAATAACTTAGGGAAGGTGGTTCTGCAGTTCCTGCAACACAAGAAGGACTGCCCTGAACTCCAGGACATTTATGCAAAGGTTAGCGTCTAATTTTTGACCATTGACCTCAGACTAGCTTCCTTTCATAATGCCACCCTCCCCAGGGAGGACACATCTGTAGTCTCTGTAGCCACTGGAGGGGGAGTTACAAATGATTTCCCTTTGGACACTAGGGAAGATTTGAGCAACCATTTCAAATGAGACTTGCAAGAATCCATGGTGTTAATGGTTTTAGATAGGGGATGAAGATGACACCATTGAGCTTGTAACAGCCATTGTAGGATTCTCATGTAAAATCGTGCAAGGTGAAGCATTAGAATAGAAGAAGCCATGATTCCCAGTCTGCTCAAGATCAGAGCACAGGAGGTTTAGGATTGAGAAAATGGACTGAGCTATCTATCTCATATGATTTTCACGTTCTTGCAGAAGAGAAATTATGATCTAGTAGTATTTAGGTTACAGCCTATGAAAGTGATGACATGGGAAGGAATTAAATTTGAGTTCTGAAGGTTGAATAATATTCCCAGGGAAGGAACATAGACTAAGAAAGTAATTATTTGTTTGAATCAGGAAGTCCAACGAGAGGGCAGCCAGGAGTCAATCATCTAAGTATCTGAAAATCCTGAACCCTAGAAGTTGTAGATGAGCAGCTATGATGGCCATGCATTTGTTGAACACCTTCAGGGTGTGGGGAGACTAAATGGCCAGATTCTGAAATGGTAATGACTGGCTCCTACTAAGAAGTGTAAAAAACTGCTTGACTACTTTGCAACTTTGATGTGAAGATAAGCATCATGGAGATCTACTGAGCACATCCGGTCATGCTCCCTGATGTAGGGAAGCGTTGCACCACAACCATTCTTGTGATTCCTTCAAACAGATGTGTTTAGAAGTCTTAGATCCAAAATAAGTCTGACGTCCAGAGTTTTCCTGGGAGACAAAAAGAATCTTGAATAAAAGCCTGACCCACTCTGGTCTGGAGGGACAACTTAAATGGATCTTTTTTCCAATAGAGTGAGAACCTCTCTGGTGGCCTGTTTTACCTGATGGGATGGGACATCCAGTATTGACTCAGTCCACTAGGCCAATACCAGCCCACCAGGCCAGTACCAGCCTGGGGGGCTGTGGTGGAGAGACAGAAAATGAATGCAGTAGCCTCTTGATATAATCTCTTACCCACTTGTCCTACAGGATGGCTTGCCATGTAGTAGGGTGGTGGAACGGATGGCTGCATGACTGCCTCCACAGTGGAGCAGTCAGGCAACCCTGCAAGGATGCTGCTGTTGCTTTCTGTCTGTAAACAGCCCATGGTATCTCTAGTTTTGCACACATACTCTGCCTCTGGACCAATGTCCACTGAAGGGGCTACCTCTGCAGAAGTTGTCCCTATCTGATGGCAAGTCATACTGCTGATGTTTTGACTTTCAGAACCAAAGTTAACAAACCCCTTTCTGATTCCCCTATATGCTCTTTGTGGGGCTTTGAACTTGACTCCAGTAGCAGACAATGCCCTTCTGGCCTGCTCACACTTTCGTTCAGAGATGGTCCAGATAGAGATGAATTGTCATATGAGGCATTCATGAAGGATGCCTTGAAGTTGTCCACAAAGTCACACAGGTGCAGCCATTCATGGCATCCCATGGCAATGCCTGAACTGGCTGACTTGGCCATTCCATTCTCCTCTTTGCCCATAAGGCATATTAAGACATTACAGCTGTTTGACATAGTAGAGACAGTTGTTTCCAGTTGCTAACTAGTGTTGGCTGTCAGTGGATTCTTCAGAGTTGATATGGCGTGCTGATCCACATCCCTCTGGAATCTATTTATATGATTGGCACAGTTCAGTGCCCTCAGCACAAAAGTGCCCAAAGAATATGTTTACTTCCCCAAGCTATCCATCACTATTAGGTGGTGGATGGAATGTAAATCACTCTATAGTTCCCTTTTCATAGTCACTGTTACAATGATGGAGTCTACTCCTGGAAATTTAGCCTAACACTGTCAGTCTTTAGGAGGCCTGGGTATCCTGCTAGGCTTCTTAGGACTGACTTTCAGATGTCTGGATTCTGCCAGATCTATAAGCTTGTTGACTGGGAGAATTACCCAAGATGTAGAGATGCTGCAAGAACCATAAGCATTGATGAGAACTATCTCATCCTGAGAGGGAGTTTACAGGTCAAGCTTCCCCTGGTGCATAAACTTCAGGATATCACCAAATGATATTTATTTCAGAGGAGAATATGGGAAACCCTCACAATCCTTCAATTCAGAATCTGATGTGGGATACTCTGATGGGGGGGACTAGGAGCTTCCTTTTGTATATTCTGTTTTTGGTGCATCAGTGATGTCTTCATCTGACTCCTCAGAGGACTGAAGCTGTTGTTGAGCAGAGGGATACAGACTTACTGTTTGGATCCAACTACTGGTCCCCTGAAAAGGAGGGGGAAGCAAGAGGGGAAGGGAGTTTCTGGGTGGATTCAATCTTGGGTGGGGCTGAGTGTAGGTCCCAATTAGGGAAAGTATCATCCTCCCCAACATCTTAAACACTGATCCAACCTCAGAATGATCTGAAGACCATTGAAGAGACATCTGTGCCAACATGGGCACATGTATACAGACTACCTAATAAACAAGGAACATATATATATATATATGGTCAGATCACAAAACAAGCCCCAACAGCTGTAGAGTCGTCACACTATTTTAATAAAAATTCACAATTAAAATAACTTGAAGCGCTTTTCATCTGCCAAATAGCAGACTTCATCATAAAATGATTGGGGCAAAATGTGTAGATCCAAAGAACTTTGGTGTGGAAGGTGTGGGAATGACTCTAAACTCCATCTAGGCCCTCAGGAACCTCTGCATCAAGCAGTCTATATCAGCTTCAGAGGTACTGCTGTAACACCTTAAGGATTTGTCTGATAAAGGTCTAGATGGAGGGTTCTGGCCTGATTTTTCTTCTAAAACTTCTTTCCTTACAAAATCCAATAAAATTATCAGCTCCAGTGGAACCAGATTTGATGAAATCGGATTCAATGAAGGAGTGTAAGTTGGTCTCTTAGCCAAAGAAACATCAAAACCTGGTTGCTTTGAAGCCAAGGTAAGCAGCAATGTAACCACCTGTCTCTCTTTTTGGACCTGAGTCTTAGGTTTTGATATGCTTATCAACATGATTCTTTGATTTAGAAGACTCGCTGAAGAATTTTGAAATTGTAGTAGAAAATGAACTTAGAAAGGGTGTTTTGGGCAATAAATTTTGTCCAATTTAACACCTGATGAAAGAAAGGTGATGAACAACCTTAAGAGTAAATACAAAAAAACAGTGCACCAGGGTGACACACAATAGCGTTTAATAGTACAAAAATAAAAAACTGAACAGAGGTAAGTGCTTTCACAACAGTAGTTGCTTCATCAGACACAGTTAAAATGCACTTCAGCTCTTAAATAACAGCTTAGTCATCAATTAAGCAGAATCAGTGATGTCACAATTAGCTACTATTTAAAGAGACAGCAAAAAATATATATACACATCTCTATTTTAAAAAACATATTATCTTAAAACAGCGAATATAAAATATATAAATGTAGATATTTCTAATAAACCACTAAAAACCTTTTATAAACATAAGAAGTATGTGTGTGTGTGTGTGTGTGTGTGTGTGTGTGTGTGTGTATATATATATATATATATATATATATATATATATATATATATATATATATATATATATATATATATATGGTTCCCTATCAGAAGCCTGAAACACTATAAGCCTGAAAATCAAAATCCTAAAAACTAAAGCCTGAAAATTCAAAATCCCGAAAGCCCAAAATCCTGAAACTCAAAATCCTGAAAACACAAATAACGCTAATATGTCACTATAAAGACACTAATATCTACCAACTGACCCTGACCCTAACCCTAACCCTAAGGTCCGTCACTATCGCACACTCACCTGACCCGCGTCCTAACCCTAACTCATTTAAACCGCCCCTAACCCCAATATTTGTCACTATTGCATACATGCCTAACCTGCGCCCTAACCCTAACTCACTTAAACCGCCCCTAACCCTAACATAAAACCAACCGCACACTCACCTGAACCCAACGCATGACCTAACACCACAGGGCTAACAATAGCAAAGCCACAATGACGTCAGTATGTCCATTTTGTGTTTTCAGGATTTTGGGTTTTCGGGATTTTGAATTTTCAGGCTTTAGTTTTCAGGATTTTGATTTTCAGGCTTATAGTGTTTCAGGCTTCTGATAGGGAACCATACATATATATATATATATATATATATATATATATATATATATATATATCACCATAAAAATGTTAAGAATAAAATAAAACATATTAAAATAGATCAATGCTTAAGACGTCTTGCTTTTAAAAAAGGGATTAAAGAAGAAGTCCCATTAAGCCCTGGACAGCGTTCAGCATCAAGTTTTAAAATCCATCTTTGCTCATGGCTTTCTGTAACATTTTCAATGTCTCCTCCTCTCAAATTTCTATGAAAATGTTGTAAAACAAAGAATTTAAAAGAATGGGAAGCGTCTGTACGCATAACATGATTAGCAAGGGCATTAGATTGTTTATTATTTCTAATATCACAAATGTGTTCTAGAATACTGTCTTTTAATGGCCTGTTAGTTTTGCCCACATAAAATGCTGGGCATTGCTGACAGAAACTAAAATAAACAACATCTGTGGTTTTGCAGTCTGAATACTGTTTAGAATGTAAAGTAAAATGCCTCGTTGGATGTGTATATGTACTTTTGTTAAAAATATGGGGACAGGCGCTACAAGTTCTACAGGGAAAAGTACCCTGTCTAACAGATTTACTTGTGCCTTTATATGTATCTCTATTGCACAAGTGCTGCTTCAGTGACTTTTTGCTTCTAAAACTAAAATGAGGGGTACTTCCAATTATACCAACCAGATTAGGAACATCTTGTAGTAAATGCCAGTGTCTCCTAATAATGTCGGTATATTGATTAATGTTACTAGCAAATTGAAAAACAATTCTAAAAACATTATTGCCAGAAGATTCAGTGTCTATATTACCACTATTAGTACTAGAATGAAAGTACGGTCTACATCTAGTGTGTCTCTGTTGCCAAGCATCAGAAATAGTTTGATCAATATCTCCTGCTTGATATCCCCTTTCCAAAAATTCAATTTTTAGTTTTTTGAGAACAGTAGCTGCATCTTCATCATTGCCATGTAATCTTAAAGTTCTAAAAACTTGGCCCTTAAGTACATTCCTGGGTATATGCCTAGGATGCATGCTGGATTTATGTAATACTGTATTTGTTCTGGTGGGTTTAAAATAGATATTGCTGCTTAAATGATTAGATCAAATCTTAGTGATATGTACGTCAAGAAAATTAATTAATAACTGTTGCAGAAATCTGGTAAGAAAATTTCAAAAGAGAGTAACCACACTGTTAGGGTCATGAGAACTGATAAGGGTGGAGGTACGGTTTTAATGAATAAGATTGATTGTGAGGCCAGAATGTTAAACTTGCTTGGTAACACTCAGATATTATCACACTAAATTATTTGTAACTGGAAGACTTTATTGACGAACATGACTTCAACTTTCTCCACAATGACATACCTAGAGTGGCACCAATTTTCTGTATCCCAAAAGTCCATAAAAATGTCATGGGCCCACCTTTACATCCTATTGTAGCAGCAGACGGATCAGTTACAGCTCCCCTTTCTAAGTTTTTGGATGTAAAGTTAAAAAGTATACATTTGGGGGATTTTAATGTCCTTAAGAGCTCTTTGGACTTTTTACGAAATGTGAAACAGTGACAGTTCAGTGAAACATTGAAATGTGTGACTATTGATGTTGTTGATTTATGTACTTGCATTCCACATACATTAGGACTGCAATGGTTTGAGAAAGCTCTAAGAGTGTTTGGTCATTTTATGGATAAAGAGGTCCACACTTATTTGACTTTGATAGAATTAGTATTAAAAACAACTATATTTTCTTTGAAAGTGAATTTTCCACCAGTTTTCCAGTGTTGCTATGGGGGCACATTGTGCCCCATTATATGCAAATCTGATTTTGATGTATTAGAAACATATACACATTTTTAATTCGCCATACAAGGAGTGTTGGACACTCTATAAATGTTTTCTGGATGATATAATAATTTTTGGATAGACACTGAAGATAAACTGATGGACTTTTTTGAGTATATTTCTGGCACCACTTCTTTCTAACAGTTTACACATCAATAAAGTAAACTATTCAGATGTTGCAATTGAGAAATTTAAGGTGATTTTAAGTCCAAAATATATAGAAAACCTACCTACTCAAATTTGTTTCTTCACTTTATCAGCTTCCATCCTTACCACCAAAAGGTTGGTGTGGTTAAGGGACAGTATTTGTAGGATGTGTTCAAATGATTTAGAATTTTTTGATGAGTGCAAGACATTATCCAATATATTTGTTGACTGTGGATATCCCATTGAGATGGTCAAAAAGGTACTTGATGAAGTAGTGGATGGTAGATAGGGTAGATTTAAGCCCATTTTAGCTGATGCCCTTATTACTGTGAACACCAACATAGATACACAGGGCGGTGTCCAACACACTAATATAGAGCCATCTCTGGTTAAAGCCTTTATTACTGAATTTAATGGGGACTCTAAGACAATTAGAAACATTTTGAAAAGAGAATGGCACAAATTTTCCCAATTATTGGCTATGAGTCCCATCTTTTATACTCCTTTTAAAATTATTTATAGTAAGGGCCCTAATGTAAAATATTATCTTAAGTGTACTGGTACAGTAAATACAAATAGTTGATCTACTGGTACCTTTAAGTGTGGGGCTTGTCCGCAGTGTAGACATATCGTTAACAGGGAAATACTGTTTCTATCAGCTAGAGATTATTACTTTTCCAGCAATGTACATAGTTCATGTGCTTCTTTTGGCCTGATGTACAATGTGCTGTGTAGTCAATGTACTGCCTTCTACATAGGGAAAACTGAGAGAAAATTAAAAAGAATGTATGAATACATGAATGATATTCATACCAAAAATACTAGATGTATTCTTTACAAACACACTTGCACCTGCGTAGGAGCCACGTTTTCATTTTTTGTGGTGAAAGAAATACTTAAGGGCCTGAGAGGAGGACCTTAGGAAACTACGATCGAGTATAGGGAGGCATTCTGGTAGATTTTACTGGAGGCTAATAAACATCCTGGTTTAAATGAGGTTATTTCTCTAGCTCCAGTTTTAAAATTACATGCTGCCAGGTTATAATACACCATGTGAATACACTTCCTTTATACAAATGATTATTTTAAATTAAGTTACAATTTTTACTGGTGTTGTTGTTTGTCTTTCGGCTTTTCCCAGTTAGGGCTCGCCACAGCAGAACTCCGGTCTGTTAATGATTGGCAGTTGTTTTTTTGTGGTGTCGAGTTGCCAGCCTGATGCCCAACCTTCAACGAATACATGTCTTTCGAACACCCACTCGACCGTGGGGCTGCACCACCACGGAATTACAATTTTTACTGGTGTAAGGAATGTTTTTCAAAATGACCACTAGAGGGTGTTTTATTATTGGAAAAATATTTTAATGACTGATTTTATTTACTTGTTAAAAGAGTCTTATGTATTATTTTAAGTATAAAACCTTTTAAGAAATATGGATATTTGTTTTCTAAGTTTTATATAATAAATATGTGCTTATTTATGTACGTATACATATACTTATGTGATACAATTTTACATATATATATATATATATATATATATATATATATATATATATATAGTTTTTTAAACTTGTCACAATTAGATATTTTAATTAGCTGCACTGTCATTGGAGGGGCATTATTCACTCAGAAGTATTTAAACCTGCTGTTTGCGAGTTATATTCACTTATGCATCTGAGGAAGTCTGGATAGACGAAAACATACTTGTGGATATAAGCGTTTATGTTTTATTTTGTGGTGTGCTCTCTGAATAAACCTGTGTGCTGTATTTTGTTGGGCACCTGTGCTGAATTCTCACAGTTCTGGTAGCACTCTTAAATGCACATGCATCACAAGTTTTGCCCATGTGGATACTGTTGCCAGCTGGAACATGACCTTGCTTTTTTGTGTGTCCATCAGGTCAACTGTTTTACAGTATGAAGCACTTCCTCAGATACATCTCTTTGAAACTCCACCACATGATCCAGGTAATAAAATGACATCAAGAAACATTTGAAGATCTTCTATATGTGCTTCCCTAAGTGGTCCACCGTCCTAGACTCCTTATCTTTTGAGAGGACCACAGGGCTCTAAGGTGTAGGAACTTTGTAGAGCAGTTGCTGGCACTAAGTACCCGACTTAATAGTCTATGGACAGAGACACTATTCTCTTGAAAGGTGCAAGAGACAGATTATTTTTATTTCTTTTTTTTTTTTTTTGTAGGGACTAAGACTATCATATCCAAATTGTCACAGGAAGTATTTTTGACAACTCTAAAAATGCTGGCCAAAACAAGAAACTATAAGATGACTACAGGGCAGACAGGAAGGCCTTCTGTTGTTGGGAGGACATAGGATCAGCCTCTCTGATGCCTTATTTCCAGGACCTCCCTAAATTTGGGGTAATCCGGAGGAGACACAAGGAAGTCCGTATTCTCCTCACTCCAATCAACTGTCAGCTGTAGAAAATCTCTGTGGGATAATCTATGTGCTGCTTCTTGAAGCAAATATTTGTAGCCAAATTAAGGAGCTCAACAGAAGGTTTCTCCTATTTGTTCTCCTTCCATGTTTTTGGCTTAGGGTTAAGCAACTGTGGAGGTGAGTCAGAAAGAGGACGACTTTTCTCCTGGTTTCCAAAACTGTCAGTGGGAGTTGCTCAATTACATTCTGTTCCACATGAGGATAACAGTCTAATTTCTTTTAGGGATACATTTCAAATTTCTCAAATGACATTTTCTAAAATGCAAAGAAAGCCTCATTACATGGGGTTGAATGACAGTCTGCAGGGTTTAAGACTCAGCAGAAGATAAAACTGGCACCAGTAAAGGGTATGATGTGGAGGGACACTAGATCAAGGATGAGTCGATGCTCATAAGTAAGAAGGAAATCAGAATCTACATCAGTCCTGAAGCAACTGCAGCCAGACTCCACTCCCATCAACACCACAGGACTGGACATTAGCAATGAAAACAAAGGGAGCCTAAAGCACCAAAGCCTCAAGTTCAATAACTGACCCAGGAGTTCCCATCAAGAGTGAGACCACTGACTGTAAATTCAATACAGAAAGATATGTCAACACTGGCAATAGCAGTGCAGAGACAGTTCACATTATATTTGATAATGATGCCTCAGTAACTGACAGGCCTCTGTGCATCAGTAGCTAAGTAACACCAGCTGATGCCAACCTTTTTAAGGCTGGTGTCACATGCAGGGGCAAATGAAGAAAAACTTGGTCCTGACATGTGGAGTATAGGTGGTGGTTGATTTTCTAATCCTAAAATAATAATAAAAAAAAAATCTGTGGTATCCCTCAAATTCTCGGAAAACCCAGTATATAACCTATACTGGGTCCAAAACAAACCAAGAAGAAACTTCACAGTGTTGAGCATGAACATCACACCCTCCACACTGTGAAGTCTCTTCTTGGATTTATTTTCTAACCTAAGTCAAAAAAGTGGAAGGAGAACAAACAGGAGAAACTTTCTGTTGAGCTCCTTAATTTGCCTCCAAATATTTGCTGCAAATAAAAGAAAGTACAACATGTGCTGGACCTCACCTCAACATTGAAGGTCAGGGGATTGAGGATACCCGTACTATGGCAAGTTTCTTCCATGCACCAAGTATCAGCTACAAATGAAAGAGAATTAGCCTGCCCACTACAGCTGTGGCGACTTCTCTTTGACCTTTATAGTTATAGAGGAGACAGGGTTTTCAAGTGTTTTAATGATAACCTTCTTATCTGAAATCTTTATACCTTTTAATACCTCCTCAGATACAGTGGTCACTTATGCGTCTCTCTCTTTTTTTAAGAGCTTGCACACCAGGCACTTTTGCTGACTTTGAAATTGAGGAATCAGTTTATCTTGAGACTGAAGATGTGCTAGGTTTGATCAAACCCTTTTTGGTCATATATTTACACTGAAAAATGTCTTGCAGAAATACTATTATAATCCATCCTTCCTTTAAAAGTGTTGTGAAAGAGGAGAAA
The DNA here is from genome assembly GCF_019279795.1 of Protopterus annectens. Classification (NCBI taxonomy): domain Eukaryota; kingdom Metazoa; phylum Chordata; order Ceratodontiformes; family Protopteridae; genus Protopterus; species Protopterus annectens. Next base: position 1,689,561,509 of record NC_056744.1, on the reverse strand, counting down.
AGTGTAAATTTCACATTTGGAGGGGATATGGCTTTCTTCTACAGGAACATCATACTTATCAAAGTATAAGACAGGCTGCCGAAGGACTTTCACTTAAAGGTAACTCCTGTGGAGCACAAGCTTCTTGATTAAACAAGGGCAGTGAACTAAATACAGTAATAAATTGCAATTGTTTAATGCTGTCGGCAACTAATATATTCTCAGAGAAAAGAGGGAAATGAACACTAAAACTGAGAAATGGAAGAAAAAATTCTATTTAGGCAGATAAACAACATACTAAACATTCTGTATTACAAAGGAATGACACAATGTCTTACCTTGTTTGTTAGCCCACTGTGAACCCTTTTCAGCCATAAGGACAACGGTACATAAACCTTTATCGACAGTAAACACATGATTTTGAAAGGACAGAAATGAGAATAATGAAAATAGCCAATAAGAGGGAAGCAACAACAACAGCCGAAAACTAAGATACTCAAGTCAGCCTAGTTCTAATAGTAAAACAATTTCTGACAGAACAATTCTAAAGAATAATACACCTAACAGAAAAGAACAGTGAATGACAAAGTAATCTATCAAAAGAGAATGATGAATACATCAGAGAAAAACTCACAATGCTTTTCACGTTGTTTGAGAAGAAGCAGCTTTGAACCATTAAGAGATTGCCTCAGCAACTTATACAACAAAAACTGCAGAGAGGGAGTTCTGTGTGATGCATTGCGAGGGACAGGGGAGGTGCTCAGCAAACTTACAAAGTTTGGACAGTCAGGCTATACTAACACTTGTGGGATTAGTCCTATGAGGTGCAGTGAATAGACTGTCCATGCATAACTTATAAGATCAAGCCATACACTTTAAATAAAAACAGTATATCAATAAACATTTACCATTTTCTGAAAAGAAATTGATGAATCCCAATATCAACACATTGGGAAACAGGAGAAAATACAACAGATGTATGGTATTTCAAGAAAGGACTGCACAGTGAACAAGGGGCAGAAAGGATAACATTATGACAAAGTGAAAGGACACTGGATTTTTTTATGTGTCATTACCCATAACACACTAAAACAGACTGTGATGCAGGAAATTGGAGGATGTTTTAAGTATGTAAGGAATACTTTTAAACAATAGGATGAAGATCCTTGGGACATTTCAGGATGAGCATACAGAGGTACTGGCTGTGTCTAGAAGAAGTGAAAACAAGAAAGGCGTAGCAATTTTTTTTCTTCAAAGTACAAAGTGCATGTTTTTGAATTATCTGCTTGGTTTCTCACAGTCCCCAGGGATAAGTTTCAATCCTGGCCTCTGGTTATGTCTTCTGTGCTATCTGCATGGTTCTCATGCACCGTGTAGGTTTCCTCCAGATACTCCATTTCCTTCCAAGGGTCTAACTAGCCATGAATTAGCCAAGATTAAATGCCTTTCATTATATGACAAGTAAATGACCGATAACCGATTTCACTAGCTCTGACGTAATTCTGGCAAACACACAACATTCTTTTGAGAGGAACCTAGTAGGATGGAAAGGAGCAATGGAACCATGACTGACTCAGGAAGAGAAACCTGGGGCATGCCTCTAAACTGCTCCACATTTGGCAGAACACTCTCATTTTAGACTACAAAAGTATGCCTGATCCACTGTTGCACTATGACCTTACATGGCTCTGAGTTCTGCTCTTTCACTGGATCAACTCTACAGCCAATGAAAGAGGTACTTCTTGGGCTTGTCAGAATCAAAATAGACCTACAGTAGGCATGTCTAGAATTTAGCATTGAAATTGTCACTTCAAAAAGCCCCAAATGTTGGCAGTGGTGGTAGCTACAGTGCAGGGTATAGTGGTCTTCTTGTTTATAATACACAGGCAATGTTTTTGGCAGAGCCTTTGGATTGTGGATGGAGGTTTTCCTTCAATTTGTTTTTTTAGTACCTGCAAGTAATAGTTTTCACATTAACAGGAGCTGAATTATTAACTTGGTGAGGTAAAACATGACCTTTTTAGTGATTTTTTTATCTGCAGGTCAAAATGAAAAGCCTAGCAGTTTCTTTCACAGTTTCCCACAGCTGTGTGTGTGTGTGTGCGTGTATTTGTTTATGTATGTTGCAGGGTGTATGGGTGAGCAAATGTGTGAGAGGGTGTCTAGGAGTATGTGTACATGGGTGTCGGAGTGTGCATTATGTGTGTGTAAGGTGTGGTGCCTCTCCTATCATGACAAATGGGCTGTTAGGGTGTGCAATTCAGAGATGTCATAATGAGCCACTACTGAGGTCTTTTTTTATTGCATCTATACCATGTCTCTGAATTAGAATTTCTCTCTGTCATGTTATTTGATCAACCCATATTGGGCAATTAGTGTGGGTGCAGATAAATTCTCTGAATCCCAGGATTTGTTCCTCTACTTCTGTGCTACTGCAGATCTCAGAGTGATGTACTGCACATTCACACTGCATGCCCATGCTGACGCTTGCACAGTTCATTACTGAAATACAGATTTCTATTCTGTTTTTCTTATTTATTTTTGTGCTGTGAATCTGAAGTTGCAGGCACTTGTGACTTAAATGTTCACAGCAAGTATCCTGATACATACATGAAACATCTGATCCTAATGTGTAAGCTGCTTTCACTCAACTGTATGATCCACAGACTACACCAAGTGCATGTTAGACATCAGGACTGACTGTTTCAGGTTTTTACTCACAATGAAAGAAAAACAAGAAATAAAACAAAAAAGTGTCTCACAATGAATATCAGACATTCATGACAAAAGTGTATAATTATCTGCATTTACTTGGGAGTTTGCTATTCCTTGATTTGCATTTGTTGTTGTTTTCTTATGTTTTCAAATATTTGTAATTTTGTGTGTCTGTGTCTGACTTTGAAGAGGGTGGAAGATCTCTGCTGTCATCTGCAGGTTTTCTTTGCAATAGCTGTATGGTATCTCAAGTTAGCGACAACAGAAATAGAATGAGAATTAGCCTGCACATTACAGGTGAGACAGACTTCTCTGTGACCTTTGTAGTTATACAAAAGACAGGCTTTTCAATTTCTTTAACAAGAACCTTATTATCTGCCAGTATGTATTTATATTTGACCTTTGTGGTAATTTTATGTGATATAAAATTAGGTCTGGTGCATCTTTCCTGATATCTTTGCCCAGTTAGCATGCACATGTTGAATATTAATACACACAAGTTAAAAACACTTCTCTCCCACTGAGTCCAGCTAAAATCCAGCATCTACTCTTTGCACACTTCTTTGGCATTTTTATCTAGTTAGCCTTCCTCAACATACACCATATTAAGGCTGAATGAACCCCATAGATGCTTTGTTTAGAAATTTGTCTTTCTTGCTCTTGCATCATTTTGCCTATAACATTTGAATGTTTTTTCTTTTTTCTTGCTTGCCAAAAATACAACTGTAGCTCTGTTTTTATTTCCCACCCACAAGAATCAGAAATCTATTTGAGCTCTAAGAATTCACAGCTCATTTACACTCTACTGTTATTTACAGCTGCATTATTTTCCTCCCTGTAGTTTGAAAGTAACGAAACCCAATAACTGCAGAGAGCAATTTTACTAATCAGTTGAGCTTTGAAAAGCAAGGAAGTGCGAAATTCTGGCCGACTAAGTGAAGGAAGATGGGAAAATCAAAGAAACTGAAACTCACGAAATTCCACATTTTTAAATGATGTGATATCTTAGCTAATCATTTACAGTTCAGAAAGCACTTCACTATTATACCATGACCCCCCATTAATATTCCAAAATGTGCATGCTGATTGGCCAGCGTGCACGTTGTAAATAGAGTTATACTAATGGAAAAAGGTCCGGTCGCCCGGACTTTTTCCATTAGTATAAGTCTCTTTTAAAACACTGTCTCGCTATGTTAAAAGAGTTTAACATAGCGACACAGGTTTAAAAAAAGCAACGGAGATATCCGTTGCTTTTTTTAAAGCTGTCTCGCTATGTTAAACTCCTTTAAAATAGCAAGACAGTGTGTAAAAAGCAACGGAGATCTTGCTTTCTCCGTTGCTTTTTATTTAAAACCTGTCTCGCTATGTTAAATGGGTTTAACATAGCGTGACAGCTTTAAAATAAGCAACGGAGATCTCCATTGCTTATTTTAAAGCTGTCTCGCTATGTTAAACCCATTTAACATAGCGAGACAGGTTTTAAAAAAAAGCAATGGAGAAAGCAAGATCTCCGTTGCTTTTTACTGTTTCGCTATGTTAAATGGGTTTAACATAGTGAGACAGCTTTAAAATAAGCAACGGAAGTTGCTTATTTTAAAGCTGTCTCGCTATGTTAAACCCATTTAACATAGCAAAACAGTAAAAAGCAATGGAAATCTTGCTTTCTCCGTTGCTTTTGCCCACAGCTCTGATGTACTGCGTAGGCATGCGCAGTACATCAGAACTGCCGTGGATACCAGACAGCTGCAGAAGGGCAGCAAGGAGGCATTATACAATGCCATTATTTAAGAAAAGTAATTATTTCTTTTCTTAAATAATGTCATAGTATAATAGCAATAACCCACTTCTGGGTGTGGGTAATGATGGATTTACCCACGGTTGTCTTTGTTTGGTGGGTAAATCCAGCATTACCCACACCCAGGCGTGGGTTATTGATATAATAATTGTCAGACATACCTAGTTGTTCACTACTTCTTTTCTATGTGAATACAACTGTGATCTGACATGAGAGACTAGGGCAAATTAATCTCATCAGCTTTGCACTTACACCACATTATGAACCAAATGTAGCTTTCATAGACACCAAGATCAAATTAGCATGTCTATACTCACGAGGACATTCAGAGGTGGGAAGAAGAAAGTTAGTGATAAGGAGCTATTGTACTACTGGCATATTTGACTGGCATGAAACATAAAGAGAAGGCAAGACATTTTCTTAGTATCTTCTTATAGTCGTGCTTTAGGAGAATGATCCTCTTCTTTATTTCATAAAACAGTTACAAAATACAGTTTACACATTAACCCTGTTAACTCTTAGACATGAATAACTAAGTTACAATAATTAGCAATTGCTGGCTTCTGTTTGGCAGACTTTTATTACCTTCCAACATGTTCTCAAGAAACTCACTTTTTTAAAGCTGCAGTCACTCTAAATCTCATAAAGGAACAGATCCCACTTTAAAGCAATAGTTAAACAACCAGTGTGCTGTATTACATATCCTTTCCCCAGCTCAGACTCAGGGGTTCAAGTGACCTTCAGCATTAATGCAAGTAACAGTCATGCTTATTGCCCAGAGTTGACTAACATTGTCACATTTCAGGAAGAAGGCACTCCCAATCATCATTGTAAATGAATACTTTAGCATACTGGGTACAGGGTTGTAATCCTTCTCCCATTATTCTTCAGAATGGGCCTGGGATTTCACAGATCCTCCACATAACTTCTTTCTTAGTTCTGTTACCACATCCTTTCCAACCAATTACCATCTCCCAGGTAAACATGAAAAAGGTCCCTGTTTTGCATGCTGGTTCCCTTACTGCTTTATTTTGACAGAATGATAGAGTCCTAACCATCCATACCCCCAAGATGAGGCTCTATGTTGGCAAAACAGCTTGGACTTGTAGAAACCTCCTGCACTCTGACTCTAAACTGGCTCCCTGTTGAAGTGTCAGCACTTGTAATGCCAAGTGCTGACATGCAGAAAAAAGACTGAAAATGCAGAAGATGGAACCTCAGACATCACTCTTCTCCTTTAAACTTCTTTTTGTGGGGTCAGGGCACCCATGTAACCTCAATATGGGGTCAAGGATCTTGCACCCCTACTCCTCCTCCAAACTTATATATACTTACTCTGAGACTGCCATGCCTCAGAGAAAAGGGAATATTCTGTGAAATGGCATCTCAGACATAGTATGCACAAGTCTGTTCTTTGGGCATTCAGCCTCAGCATTTTGAGACTCACTAAAGTGGGTCCTGACATTTCAAACAGTTATCTTCTAAATCTTCACAGATGTCTTGTTACCAGATTTATTCTTGTTATATTGTTTCCTCTATTTTGTATGTTGGCTACAGCTGTGTTTTTTTTTTCTTTTCAAACTCGTGTCATACCATCCTATAATACAGATATATGAGCATCAAAATAGGGAAAATTATGTGGCTCATGTGGAACGAGAGTGTCCTGAATCACAATCCATATCCATCGTCTGGCTTTTTTATACAGGATCCTTCCAGTACATTTAATTAGGATTAGTGTGATTAATATTTACAATTACAGGCCCTTGTTTTTGTCATTGTCTTTTGACTTGTATTCCAAAAGGTTACATTACCACCCATTTGGTAGTTAATGATACCACATATACTGAGCCTGTGGACATAGCTAACCTGTTAGCCAACAGGTCCTGTGAAAAAACTACTATACCCACCTGCAGCAAAAATATCAAAACAAACCTCAAAAGTTCTGGGCTGGAATAAATAACCTCCTTTGCCCAGGCCATACCACCACTCCTACCCCATCGTCGGCCCTTGACAAAATACCAGAGGAAATTGCTAACTCTTTCAATAGCTTCTTTACTGAGAGTATCCAGGCACTAACCACCCAACTCACTCCCATCTGCCCTAACCCCCCACCTTTTCCTACCTGCTTTAACTCCAGCAATGCTACAGACAGCTCAAATCTTCTCAATATTCATTGCTCCTTTAGCTTCCAACCCATCCCTACTCCCCTCATCCAAGCCCTTCTCAAAAACTAAATCCCAATACACTAGCTGCTGACCTCCTCCCTGCTGAGTACTTGCAAATAGCCGCAAATGCCATAACACTCCCTGTCTCTATCCTCATTAATAGATCCATTTCCGAGGCAACCATTCCATCAATATGGAAAATATCACATGTAATACCCCTCCATAAAGGAGGTAGTTCCATAGAACTGTCCAATATTAGACCTATAGCCATTCTGTCATCACTAGTACAAATCTTGGAAAAATGTGTAAATTAACAACTCATGTACTACCTCAACCAAAACAAACTGCTGGCAGACTCTCAGCATGGCTTCAGACCATACCATAGTACCACTTTGGCTCTCTTATCTTTTTCTAATGTCATCAACCTTAATCGAAACAACAGCAAACTATCAGCAGCACTCTTTCTTGACCTTTCAAAGGCCTTCGATATGGTTAACCATCAGTTACTTCTCAGTACCTTGAAAGCTGTCTTCTTAGACCATCACTCACTGCAATGGTTTCAGTCCTGCCTAATTGGTAGACAGCAGGCTGTCCTATGGCAGGATAAGCTGTCATCTCATCTCCCAATCATCCTAGGAGTCCCCCAGGACTCAATACTAGGACCCCTCCTCTTCTCTATCTTCATTAACGACCTTCATACCACCATCCCAAACACACACTGTATCCAATATGCAGATGATTCAACCTTGATATGCTTTGCCTCCTCTCAAACAAATCTCATATCCCTAACCCAGAATACCTTTAACAACATTGAAAACTGGCTAACTAATCACCAACTGCTCCTGAATCCTAACAAAACCAAGTTGCTACTTTTCTCCCCTACCCGTAGGTCCACTCCTCCATTCTTCACTATTAAGTCTAACAATGGCACCATCATCTTGCCAGATGACCAAACTAAGCACTTGGGAGTACTAAAAGACAACAATCTTACATTTGATGTGCACATTGACCACACTATTAAGTCCATTAACAAAAAACTTGGCTCCCTTTACAAATTAAAACCTTTCCTCACCCCTTTTGCTAGGGTTGCTATAACATGTACCCATCTTCTCTCCACTCTGCTTTATTCCTCTCCGGTATTTACCAACCTATCTAAAACTGACCTCAACAAACTATCCTCCTGTTACTACCATATAGCTAGATTTGCCACTGGTATGGCATATAGGACTCAGCACTGGAACAACTTGACTGGCTGGAATTTCCTTCCCTTTTGCAGTTCAGTCAGCTTATAGTAGTGCACAAAGTACTCAACCTACCTGATAATACCCCGGCTCTTAAAAATGTTATCAGCCCTCATAATGTTCTCAGGCCACTTCGATCATCGAATAAACTATTGGTCCTAACCTTAAAAATCCAACAACACAGCAGGGGATTCTCTACTTGCTAACTCTGTTGGTAAAATTTGGAACCTACTTCCTGCAGATCTTACCCAGAATCCTCTTTACCCCTGTTTAAAAAAGGCCTCAAAAATACTTTAAATCACACTGGCTCTGCCCCTCCATAAACCCTGACTAACCCAACCCAACAAATTGGTGTTTCTCTACTTAACTGCTTATTAGCAAGTCAACCATTCTACTGATCAAATGAATTATGTTATAATGTGCAGATTTGCTTGTTTGGGGTCTATATCAGAAACCCGAAAGACAAATTCAGCGAATCTGTGTACATCGACACATAAAGATCGATGTACGAAATGACCGCACTCTGTAAACGGTGAAAGGGAGAATGGCGAACGGATTTCCTCAGATAGCAGGGTGATCGTGGGGATGAGGGAGTAAATCCTTTTCCCCACTGTAGTGTGGTCTCAGAATTGGTATATTTAAGTAGGGGGGTGTGGGAAGTGCAGGGGGCTTGCCCCCCTGCAAAAATGTTTTAAAAGTGTTTTTACTTAGGTTTATTTGGGTTGGGTTTATCTTACCTGTATGGCGCTGCTGCTTCCGGTATCATTGGCATTCTCTCTTTCGGCATTTATGGTGTTTGCTCTTTGCAGTCATCGACCTTTATGTGTCAATGAACTCAGATTCGCTGACTTCATCTTTCGGGTTTATAATATAGACCCACTTGTTTGTACCTGTGTTAAACCTTTAGTATGCTGTATCATATTCCTACTGTGTTAAACCTTGTGAAATGATGTATCCTTATTCTGTTCTTGCTCTGTTTTATTATTGTATTACTATTTGTTTTTGGGACGATAAGTGGAGCTTTTCTCCCCGGGCCTCCACTGAAAATGGACATGTACCAGTGAGGCTATCCCGGTCAACAAATGTAAAATAAATAAAACAAATAAATAAACTTCCCTCCCCTGTCCCCACCACACAAACTGTATGACATCACTACCATCTGTCCTCTACCTTGCATTTCTATTGATCAGGTCATAAATACCCTCTCTACAGCCAAAAACACAGCATCTATGGGACCTGACAACATCCCAGGCTGCATCCTACATGAGTTCAAACAAGAATTAGCAACACCACTGGGTGCTCTTTTCAATCATAGTTTAAGGACTGGCTTCATCCCAGCTAAATGGAAAATGACCACCATTACACCCTTGCACAGAGGTGGTGTTTTGACTGACCCTGGGAACTACAGACCAATTAGCCTGATTAGCCTTATCTGCAAGGCCATGCAGTGAATCATCATGGACTTTATTAACAGTATTAACAGATATAGGTAATCTCCAAACACTTGACCCTAGTCATTTTGGATTTGTCAAAGGGAGTTCATGCCTGTTAAACCTGGTGGACTTCTTCAACACAGTCACCAAGGACCTGAATGAGGGGAAATCCATGCATATAGTGTACCTAGATTTACCCAAGGCTTTTGACACTAACCCCCACTTAGGCATCATTGACAAACTCACCCAGCTAGGTATCAATCCTTATATCATTAGATAGGTCACTAACTAGTTCACTAACAGAGCCCATAGTCAAAACAGGGGAATCCACCTCCAACAGCAGACCTGTAACCAGTGGCATTCTACAGGGATCAGTCCTGGGACCTCTACTGTTTGGAATCTATTTCTCCAAAGTACAAGCTAAAACTAAAAGTTTGCGGCTGGCAAAGTTTGCTGATGACTGCAAACTGAAAGTGGTTATAGAATCTGCAAACTATGTTAACATCCTACAAGAAGGTCTCACATAAACAAATGATTGTTGCCAAAATCATGGCCTTAAACTCAATGCAAAAATGTATTACCATCCCTTTTGGTAAGTGTGATGTTCCTGCTAACTACCACATCAATAACAACACCCTAAGTACTCACTCAGTGGTGGGAGACCTGGGCATACAGGCTGACAGCAATCTTAACTTTGATCACCATGTCTCCACAGTGGTAAGAAGGGCATTCTATATTGCTCATCTCATATAAAGATTCCTCATAAGGAAAATTCAAGGTCTTCAGCATCTGTCCTATGTGGATCATCTGAAATAACTGTCACTTTATACTGTTTCATACAGACTACTCAAAGGTGATCTATGCCTTGCATATAAGGCAATCTTTGACTCTGCTTTATTGGAAACTATGCATATCCACAAGTCAAATGGTACATGGGTTGCTTGTTCTAAAGACTTTAACCTTTGTGTGACATTAACAGAACCGGCTGGAGGGACAGATTTGTCTACCACAGATTACCACACCTTTGGAACAGACTTTCACTTCATGTCAAAAAAGCACCTCATTGGCCCTCTTCAAATGCAATCAGGATGAGTGGATGGATAACTGTAAATTCACCCTGGGGGGGTTTCACCTGTATCCCTCTTGGACAGGGGCAATTGGTGCTGACTGTGGAAATAATGGTAGAACTTAGCTAGGCTTGTAATGGTCCTAGAGCAATTAGCCTAGTAACTTCCTATGATATCTTTTTTAATTTCTACAATTATTTTGGGCTTCTAATACCATGCCGGGAATGGACTTCATTCCCAAGTCAAACTATGATTAATGTTCATGAAATTTGTATAATTTCAGTCCTTGATATCAGCCAAAAGTGTGCTTCTCAACACCTGCAATGTTCCCAGTAATGACTCCTACAATTTGTACAGGGTTACATGTATTGGTGACATATCTAAATACAATAGTAGATTTTATTTTATAAGACCCATTGCTCGCACTACTACTGGAACATTCTGGGTATCTTCTTCCACATTGCTCTTATTTTTGCCTGCAAATCTTCATATTTTATGACTTTATACCTATGACCTAATCTGTTGAGCAGGCAACTTAATGGGTTATCGGTAAGACAAAAGAGCAGCAATGAGAGGGAGTCACCCTGGAATATCACCCTTTGAATTTTTTTCCCCGGAATAATAATTTTTCCTTTATCATGGCTTAATTGCAAAGTAGTTTGTCACTGTTTCATGGTCACTGTGATGTAGTTTATCAGTGCAGGGTGTTTCTAATACATTTTTAAGCACTCTTTTATCCATGAATGTGGGATACTGTCAAATGCTTTTTTGTAGTCTGTCCATGCCATATTTATATTCTTCCCCTTTTTACAGTTCTCCACTATGACTTTATTTAACAACAAATGATCCTTTGTTCCATATGACTTTCTTTTATTACTCTTTTGTTCCACTGCCATAATTGAGTTTTCTTCTAAATGACTATAAACTGTCGGCATCAATTCCAGTGTATAGTTTATTCGTTGTCAGAAGGCAAGGTATTGGTCTATAATTTTTAAGGTAGGTTGAGGTTCACTCTTAAATAAGCGCACTGTTTTTCCTGTTGTTAACCAGGCTGGTGTTTGTCCACTGCGCATATAAACAGTTCTCACTCATGGCTAAATCTTCATGCAAAGATGTTAAGATGTTTAGCCAGAAATTAGGTACTGCATCTGGGCCTGGGGTTTACAATAAGAGGTATATTTTAACTCTGTTTCAGTATCTCTGGCCATTACTTCATCCCATTTCATATCCTGCACATTTAAACTTCTTATTCTTTCTTTTACTTCTTGTATCCATTTAGCATTTTTATTATGTTCCACAGAATCCTCATAAATACATCTCAAAAATATTTCTATTTCTTCTTTTTTGGTGATCTTTCAATTCCTTTTACCTTGTTTCCCAGTTTTCTGTAAAAGTTTTTGGGTCATCAATAAATTGCTAATTTTGTACTTTTCCTTTAAATTTATATGTATCTCTTCTAAGTTTTTATACCTTGCTGGTATTTTTAATTTATTATTTGCAAGATTGCATGATTAATCCTGATCTGCTATAATACTGTGCATTGCTTTTATCACATCTTTCTGAGTATTTTTGTTGATCTGTTCCCTCTTCTATACTCCTCTAACAGTGACACTTATTGTCTTAATTGCTTTATACTTTTCACAATTCAATTCTTCCATGATGGTATTCAATTTCTCCCCTTCCTTTCCCTTATTACCCTGTGTTCTTGTGGTAGAATTGTATCGGTTATTAATTTGGCTGTAGAGTAATATATCCTATTTACTTCTGTTACACTGCATGGATCTCTGGTGACAGTCCTAATTACTGCGTTCATTTGTTTTATCACATTTCTAACTTTTTGGTTTAACTGACCTTCTGCAGTCTATTTCTTTCATTGATCTTAATATGTCTATCTCTATTAAATTAAGCAACTCTTCTCTTAGCTAAGTATCTTCTAAACTGAGGGCACATTTTTTGTTCTCCATTTCCTGTGGGCATTCTACAGAAAGTTCTATACCATCTTCCTGTGACACATTCTCTTCAATTTCATCCTGTCG
>NC_056744.1:1689545492-1689548578 GCF_019279795.1 Protopterus annectens | reverse complement strand
CTTCTTTTGTTTCTGAACCAACTTATGCATCACTCATGTTGCATAACTTTCTGTAATCAGCAAAAAAGGCAAACATTTCCTGCATAACCTTCTACTATGTCACTTAATATCACACTTTCTAAGCTTCTGCTTTGTGTCAAATTTTTTTTTATATGACTGCACTATTCATTAACTAAGAAAAAATCCAAGCTGAAACATTTGGAAGATAAGTCTTTCGTCAGTTCTTCCCCACAGAGGGAACAAATTAATTAACATTGATCATGAATCATCGCTTACCTTATACACACTGACTGCCTCGTGCAGGAACACAAAACTGTGACATGAATGTCTGGGAACACACAGGACACAGATAAATGCCTCATCCTCCTGGCAGAACAACTCCAGTCTCCGTCTGTGCTCACCACAGAACTGCTCTGTTCCCCCATTTGTAGCACACAGATTCTGCATCTCTTTCTCCCTGCAGTCTGTTTCCTGCATTGAACACCCCAGCTTCAGTTCCTAGGATCTTTGAACCATGCTGACCAACTTTCAGTTCACTCTGGATGTTTTCAATGGGAAGTTCCTTTCTATACTCGGAAGAGGAAAGCTTTGTTACACTATATAAAATCCAGTTAACAGAGACCCTATTCAGTTGGTGTCAACAATATAGAATCAATAGGGTTTCAGGCAAACTGACCAATTTAAGCGATACTCACAGCCCACATTCTGCAAGCCATGTTAGTAACAACAAGAAATTCCAGGTTCATTTTCAGAGCACAGGAAGTAGAATGTGTTGAGACGTGACCGCCTCCATTTAAAGGGGCAATGCAAAATGTAGTTCAGATGTTTTACTTTCTGAGATGGAATGGCAGTCTTTTAAGCAGCTACTTTTAATTTTAATGTTCAGACTTTTAGAAATACCTAGTAAATTTTGACTTAAAAGGCAACAAAATTATGTATTTTAATAACATTTTATGTATATATATATATATATATATATATATATATATATATATATATATATATATATATATATATATATATATATAGGTTTCATAGGTTGATACTAGGCTATCTGCCCTAGGGCATTTATAAGCCTAGCCAGACTGTGTTTGGCTTTCGCCACCCTTTTAGATTAGTTGACTGTGCCTCTGTATAGTAGGTCACTGAAGATAGCCCTTTTGAGGTTAGTTTACTGTGCCTCTGTCTAGTAGGGACACAGAAGAGATCCCAGGGGTAAACCTACGATCTCCCATCCACTCGTCAAGATTTCTCTTGAAGAGGGTCATTGAGGGACTCTGCCTAACATGGATTGGGATTTTGTTCCAGAGTGAGGGGAGCCTCTGGGATATGAATCTGTCCCTCCAGCATGTCCTATTTATTTCTGTGCTGAGGTTTAAGTCCCTGGAGCGTGTAGCTCTAAGGGATTTGGATTTCCTGAGGTGAAGCATGCCCATTAATTCTGGGTTGGACATGGCTTTATACGTCGGGCACAGATCGCCTCTGAGTACGTGGTAAGCAACTGAGTAGAGCTGGAGTTTCTTTAGCCTAACTGCTTAGGGCATCTGTTTGAGTCCCTTGATCCTCTTGGTGAGGTACTTTTGGGGTCTTTCCAGTTGCTGCAGGTGTTGAGTAAGGTACATCCCAAATGGGGCATTGTATTCAATTATGGGCTTGATGAGTGATGAGTCGAGGGGCACAATGACCTCTCTTGATCTAGATGTGAACCCTTTCGTGATAAGGTGGGCTATATAGAAGGTCTTTCTAACCACTTTGGCTACGTGATTGTCAAAGGAGAGATCTACTTGGGTCCCCAAATCCATAATTACTTCTTCTGTACTTAATGGATTACCACCTATGTGGTAATTTGTGGGCACTTTGTTTTTCCCAAAGGGGATGACTATGCACTTTTTGGCATTTAGCTTTAGGCCATGGCTCTGGCACCAGTTATCCTTCTCTGTGAGACCCTTTTGGAGGATGCTTGTGTCAGTCGGCTAGTCGATTATGGCACCCAGTTTGCAGTCATCTGCGAACTTGGTCAGCCATAGTCCTCCCATGTTAGCCTGTACCTCAGAGAAATATATACCGAACAAGAGAGGTCCCAAGACTGAGCCTTGTGGGGTGCCACTTGTAACTGGTTTAGAGTCTGACATGGCAACTGCAATTCTCACCATGTAGGTTCTATCCCTGAGCCAGTTTGGAACCCATCTTGTGACATAGGGATTGATATTTAAGCTGGTGAGCTTATTTATGATGCCCGAGTGGGGTATTGTGTCAAAGGCTTTTGCGAGGTCCAGGTAGGCTGTGTGGACTACCTTCCCTTCATCTGTGGCCTTGTTGACTGTTTCAAAGAAGTCAACCAGATTCAAGAGGCAAGATCTGCCCTTAACAAAGCTGAATAGGGTAGGATCCAGTGTTTGCAGGTTCCCAATGTCTTTGTTTATGAGTTTCATGATGATACGCTCCATAGTTTTGCAGATCAGGCTAGTCAGGCTTGTAGGGTGATAGTTTCCGGGGTCTGTTGCGGCACAACCTTTGTTGAGTGGGACCACTGTTGCTGTACGCCATTCCTTGGGTACATATCCTGTAGTAAGGTTGAGATTGAACAGTGACTTTATGTGAGGGTTCAGTTCTTCTTGGAGTTCATGTAAGACGCAGCCCGGGACACCGTCTGGTCTCATTGATGCTGTGTTTTTTGCTTTGGCGAGGGCATCTCTCACCTGTGCATCTGTGATGACAGGGAGGCTACACTCTGTTGGGATATACATTTGCTCTTTAGGGGGGGAAGGGGGGGAGAAGTTTGCACTGAACCTGTCTGCCAGGATGTTGGCAATGTCTGTGGGTTCGGTGTATTTTTTGTCATTTTGAACTAACTCAGAGCATATCTGGGAGATGCCACCCAGGTTCCTGACATAACTAAAGAAGGCCTTGTGATTATCTTTAGCATCTTGTGCAATTTTTCTTTCGAAGCTGGCCTTAGATGATTTTATGAGGGATCGTAGTTTCTTGCTAGTACTGATCAGAGATGTCTTCCCTTTTTGGGATTTTGTTCTATCATGTAGTAGCTTCCTCCTTCTGTTGTATAGCTTATTTATGGCTGGGGTCCA
>NC_056744.1:1689500492-1689540492 GCF_019279795.1 Protopterus annectens | reverse complement strand
AGGAAATGACTTTTATGATTCAGCTTTGTATATTCAGTTACGTTCAGCCAAATATAGAGACCAGCACATATGGGAAGGTATCTCTGGGGATACCTAGCAAGTACCCACAACTCGAATGCAGGATAATGATGTGGTTGCTTCAGGAATAAATGTTGTAATAGTAGCAAGCCTTAATCAATGCTAAATGTGTCAAAGGGTGCCATACTTACAGTGAAAGGAGCTACTTCAGGGGAAGGGATAGTTGGTAGCAGTAAGCATAAATCACACAGTTGTCAAATGATACTAGATATCCTACTGAAAGAAATCTAGGGAGGATTACAAAGAGGGACAGAGAAGGAGTTATGACAGGCATACCTCTCAGATCTTATCTTATAAAACTTGAGTGAGGTACTCAAGGAGTTTAGTGACTCTCAGGTTAGAGGGAGTCTGTATCCAGAGAAAAAGGTCTGTTGTACAGAGAATTGACTGTTGAATGGGTTGGGGCTGCAGGGGAAAGTAACACAGTAGGTGGTAGTCCCAAGGGCCTACTGTTAGGCACTTCTAGCTATAGCACATAAGATTTCTTGTTTGCAAAATTTTATGGACAGACATTGGAAAAATACCAAATATTTGAAAATGCAGATGACAAAAGTAAGACTGCTCTGTTTCAGAAGGTCAACATGGATATTGTGTGGCTTCTTGTTACTCCAATCTCTTCAGTAAGAGGTATATCTTGATGGTGGTGGAGTGTATTACCAGGTGCCCTTAGGAGGTGGCCTTGTCCTCTATTAAGACAGAAAAGATGGAAATGCAGTGTTAAAAATGTTCATCTGGGTCAGTTTTTCATAGAACATACTGATGGGTGGGGGAGCTAGTTTTATATTAAACCTATTTGTGAAAAAGCTGTGGGGTAAACTGTTAAAAACTACCTCCTACCTCTTCTTCTTCATCTTTCGGCTTTTCCCGTCAGTGGTCACCACAGTGGAACATCAGTCCACAGAATGAATGGGAGTGCAGGTTTTTTACTGTGTCGAGTTGCCAGCCCAGTGCTGAATAAATGATGTGGATAGATTTATCTTTCTTCCTAAGATGATGCTGTGACAATTCCTAGACCACTTTAAGCAGAAATGTGACAAGTACTAGCTCCTTTCTACCCTCCATACTGTAATGTGCCCCTAGAATCCATGGTTATTTTTTTTTAATCTGAGTTATTTATTATCCAAAGGTAAAAGGAGCCTTTTGAATTAATTCTGATTAGTATGAGAGTGAGGGTGATTTTCACAGAGAGCATGATGTACAGGATGCAAAGAATTTCCTGACTAAGCTTAGGAAACTTATGGGGTTGATACAGGAGCACTTAGTCCAAATACAACAGCAAGACTGGATTCAATATGCTACGAGACTAACAGCACAAGAATATAGAGCTGGACAAAAGGTAATGGAGGTATTCCTGACTGGTGGAGGGTGCTTGAAGACGTGATAGGATTGAACCTTTTACTGTAGTAAGGAAGGAAGGCAAGTGATGTTAATTATGAGACAAAGTTACTAGGCAGGAGACAGAAACCCAGACATTACCACAGTATCATGATGTAGTCCTACAGTGACAGAGAGTCATTGGTAAATTGTATTTGCAGTGAGTTACAGGAGGAATCAGAGAGGGACATCATCTTATATTAAACCTTCTCAATAAAGCTCAGTCTGACATCTCTGCATAAAATATAGTGCTGTTACAACAGATATTCTTTACTCAGACTCAGGAAATCTGAGTTTGCTAGAGTTTGGAGATGTGTATACTGCTAAGTTCAACTGTATAGGACTCATTATCAATATAAAAGACAAGAATCACACTAACTAGCACCCTTTTATTACCAAAACTATTTTACTGGTATAATTTCTCAGCTAACTTAAAAAAAATTGTACAGCTGAAGCTCAGATCATCATACGATCAAACATCAAAGTTTTCAGTACAGCTTAGAAGCAATGCTCACACACATAATATCCTAAATAAAAAAGTAAAGTCTTTCGGCTTTTCCCAGTTAGCGGTCTCCACAGTGGAACTCTGGTCTGCTAATGATTGGCAGTGGATTTTTACGGTGCCAAGTTGCCAGCCCGATGCCCAACCTTCAAAGAAGGCACATCTATTCATGCACGCACCTACCTGCATGCCTTTAAATGTCACTTGACCGCTGGGAGGACATGCAGACTCTACACAGAAGGAACTCCAGATGAGAATCAAATGGGAAAACCTCTTGCTGTGAGGCAACAACGCTAACCGCTGCACCACCACAGCCTACATTTTAGCAAATATCTACAATAGCAAAATTAAACTCTCACACCTCATTTTATACACAACATTCTCTGATTAAAACAATGCCCAGCCTAGCTTGCAAAGTCCTGAGATCTACAAATAGATTTTACTTGAAAACAAATGAAAATAATACAGACCTGGGTGACAGAGCACCTAGTGCTGATTTTTGACATTATGGAGCACTACACCTTGAAACGTGTTATTGACAACTACACTCCATTTAAATCATCATGCAAATCCTAATACAATGAAACTGATATTTTGCCCCAAATGTAAAGTGACATAAAACTTCGGAGTACTTTTCCAGCACAGTATGAACAGCATGTACCCCTATATGTGCCCCCCAACATGTAGTAATAGTACTGCTAACTTGTTAAGCTATTCAGTTCATGTTATGTAACTGTGACTGGCTACCAAAGCCAGTTACATTTTATCACACTTCTCTCCTCCTGACCTCTTTTCACTCCTCTTACTCTTGGCCCCTTTTATTATATAACAATTTTATAATATTGGCATTTATGGCATGGTATTATGCCAACTTTCTAACTCATTCTATTTTTTTTTTTTTTTGACTTATTCTATTCTTTAGCTTAAAATCCAGTTCTTCATAGCAAAGCTTCTGCTTCAAATAATTAGTATTTGTAAAATAAAAGAATTGTTTATTTGTTATTATACCATTCAAGCCTTGAAATGAGCACTAAATGTGGGAATGGTTTCTAATTATACCTTGTATATCATTTGTATGTTTGTTATAGGTAATAACTATCCTATTTGGTTCAATACTTTAATATATATGTTCAGACTAAAGTGATGGAGAAATATAGTCCAGCAATATTCAAACTTTAGAAAAATTCTTGTCCATATCCTCAAGCTGTAAAATCACTCATAGACATTTTCATTAACTCCATATGGTTCTCCTCTCTATTATTTAAACCATATATTCAGATCATTTGACCTTTTATAACATTCTGAAATCTATTTTTAAGGAGATACTGGTTCTCTGCATATAGGTATTGTTTTTAGCTGATTTTTTATGCAAAGCTGTTACAATTGTGCAATGTTGTGGATGGGTCAAAGTAATATGCAAAAATGAATATTATACTAAGATGCAGCAATTTTAATCTTTAAAAAAGTATGTAGTGCATATCAAATAATCCACAAACCTTTGCAACTAATCCATTATTCCTTCACAGAGTAGGAAAATTGCATCAACAATGTAGTTATAAAAAATAACTTTTTTAAAAAATAAATTTTATTCATTAAAAACAAATTCCATCTTCCAAAATAAATAAAATACTTGCATAGTAATTGGCAACAGGAGTACTCATAACTACTCCCCTTCTTAGGATGTAAATGTATTTGTTAGATAAGAAGACATTATTTTATAAAACCAATAATAGCAGATCACATAGTAGTCATAAAAACTATGAATAATTAGATTATTTAATTAACTTTATACTATAAGATTCAACTCCCATATTAGATATTGTAGTAAATAAGTCTACAGCTAGTGTATTGAAAATATAACTTTGTCACTTATGTTGTTCACACCATGAGTATACCTTAACTAAAAATCTTTACTGTTGTTAATAAAAACATTTTCCTTCAGCAGAAACATTTTTCAATTTACATTCCAAAAATATGGGTGTTAGATCAGTTGACCCCTTCCAAACTGAGATTATAGGTCTCACTGTTGGCTTTTCCATGTCTATATAGATTTTGGTTAAATCATAATAAATGGGCATCTTTGGGTGAGGAGAATAAAATAAATTAAGATTATCAGTGATGATGTAAGTCTTCAAATGCAGATCATAAATAACAATGTTTACTCTTGCTATGATATTTGACAATTCATGCTTTTCAATTTTCTTATAAGTATTTGTGCTATAAAATAATCATAAACACTATTAAAAAGAATAATTTCTGTTTATAATCACTGTTTCCACATCTTGATCAGTGCCTTTTATGATTATTTCATGTACAACCAACAGAGAATTTAATGCTAGTCTCCATGAATCAGTCAGATATGAATACTATTAATGCCTTGTTTTTCATTATATACTTGGTGCTTGTCACCCTAACAAGCCTTTTGAAAGGCATTAATTATGGGGTGATTATAGGAAATAAAAGTACTTGATTTGCATAATGGAACTTGCTCCAATAAATGAGCTTCTCTTGAATTAAGTTTTTAAATCAAATTTCTAGTAAACTTTATCATTTCAATCTGGCTATTAGAAATGTCATCACAGCTGAAAAATAAAAGTGAAACCCATGTTCAAAACATTGAGTTCTAATGTAGTTAAATTATAATCTGAGGCATTAAAAACAATGTTGCCACTACTGGTATGCCTTGTAATTTATTCCCGGTCCTTGGCAGCTCTGTCCTGAGCTTTTTCTTCCTCCTCTTCTTCCTCTTGGTATGTTGTTGGTTGGTCTCTGAGGCATTGCTAGTGGATTAGTTTGAAGTAGTCCTTTGAATTGTTCCACTAAAGGGTCCAAGAGCCAGACCAATGCTAGCATCAACATGATTAGGTGTACAACCTCAGAAGACGTTCTTATGGTCACTGAACAATGTTGGTGACATCTCAGTTAGCGTCATGTGATCAGATGTAGTTCCTGCATACTGATGGCCATGCTAATGCTGTGACAATGATGTTGATGTTATTGGTGTGATTGCAAAGGCAAGGACCAGGGTGGGGGATAGCTGGTCTTAAAATTATTTAAATATTGTGTTAACTTCCCTTTCTTTGTAGCAATAAGTTTTTGTTAAAGTATCAGTAAAACATCCATCATATCAAAGGATCATAGGATCATAGCAGGTTACTAGGCTAATGGCCATGGGGCCCTTACAACCCTAGCCAAGAGTTTATCCCCAAAAATCAACCTCAGTCAGCACCTGTTACCCCTGTCAATGAGGGACACAGGTGGAACCCCTGGGACAAATTTGTGGTTTCCCATCCACTCATCAAGGCTGCACTTGAAGAGGGTCAGTAAGGTACTCTGTTTGACATGTATGGGAAGTTTATTCCAGAGATGCGGCAGCCTCTGGGAGACAAAGCTGTCTCTCCACCAGATTTTGTTAATGTCGCATATTAGATTTAGGCCTTTCAAGCTGGTAATGCACAAGGAGTTAAACTTTCAGATATGGAGCATCTCTAGTAGGGCAGGGTCTGAGATTGTCTTGTAGGCCAGACACAAACCACTTCTGAGCAATCTGTATGATACCGAGTAGAGTGATAGTGATTTGAGCCTGTCCACATAGGACAGGTGTTGGAGCCCATGGAATTTCTTTGTGAGTTATTTCTGTGGCCTTTCCAGCTGGTGCAGGTTTTTGGAGAGGTACATACCAAATGGGACATTGTATTCAATTATTGACCTAATGAGGGAGGAGTACAGAGAAGTAATAACCTCATTTTTTTCTAGATGCAATCTCTTTACTTATGAGATAAACCAAATGAAAGGCGTTTTTGACCACTGCTGCTACATGATGGTCGAATGAGAGATTGTTGACAACCTTTGTACCCAGGTCTCTCACCACAGGTTGTGTGTTTAGGGTGTTGCTGTTGATGTCTTAATCAGTAGGGGCCGTGTTTCTGCTGAATTGTATGATAATATGTTTTTTGCTTATAACTTAAGGCCAAGACTTTGGCACCAGTCATTTGCTGCTGTGAGACCCTCTTGTAATATGTTAACATCATTTGGAGAGTCAATGACAGCACCCAGCGATAGTTGTCCACAAACTTGGTCAGCCAAAGGCCTTTTGTCTTTGCCTGGACCTCTGAGAAGTAAATGCCAAAGAGTAGGGGTCCAGGACAGATCCCTGGGGAACACCACTAGTGATATGTCTGATGTCAGAGGTGGAGGCACCTATTTTGACACTGCGGGTCCTATCAGTGAGCCAGTTGACCACTCACCTGATGAGATAGGGATTTACTCCAAATTGTGTTAGCTTTTTGATGATGTCAGAGTGAGGGATTGTGTCAAAGGCTTTGGCCAAGTCAAGGTAAGCTGTATGTACTGACTTTCCTTCATCCAGAGCCTTAGTGACAGTCTCAGAGAATTCAACCAGATTCAACAGGCAAGATCTGCCCTTGATAAATCAGAACTGGGTGGGGTCAAGTGCTTGGAGATTGCCTATGTCCTTGTTTATGAGATCCATAATAATACAATCCATGGCTTTACAGATAAGACTTGTCAAACTAATGGGGGTAATGCTTTCCAGGGTCAGTAGTGGCACCACCTTTGTGCAAGGGGATGACAATGGCAGTTCTCCACTCTGCTGAAATGAAGCCTATACTTAGGCTGTGGTTGAATAGGGTGCACAATGGCAAAGCTAGTTCTTGCTGGAGATGGTGCAGAATACAGCCTGGGATATTATCAGGTCCCATGGAAGCTGTGTTCTTTGCCTTGGATAGGGCCCTTAACACTTGATCTGTGCAGATGTGAGCTGTGGGACAAGTATTGGGGATGTCAAATGGGCCTTTGGGGGGACAGGGAGGTGAAATTTGAGCTGAACCCCTCTGCTCGCAAGTTGTCTATGTCAACAGGATCAGTGTAAGTGATACCATTAAGTATTAATTTGGAACATACCTGGGCTTTGCCATGAAGGTTCCTGACATAACTGAAAAAGGTGTTGTTGTTTCCCTTTGTTTCAGAGGCTAGTTTTGATTCATAATTGGCTTTGGAGGTTTTTGCTTGTGCTCCAATTTGCTTATTGAGGCTAAGGAGGGAGTTTTTTCCCGTTGTGAATTTGTGCCTTTTTCCCCTTGGACAACAGTTTTTTTCCTTTTGTTGTAAAGCCTGTTGATTGAGAATGTGCACCAGGTAGGTTTGTGTTTCCTTGAAGAGCAGATTCAATCAACATACAGCTTCTTATTTACTGCACTTAGCTCATTAATGATAGAGTGGTATCTAACACTTTTATTTCATTGAACAAATGTTATTCCATGGATTCATGCTCATCCGTCAGTGTCGTAAGTTCATTTACGAAATTTCAGGTTAAAGGCCAGTGATCTTTGTAACAGTTCTGAATATGGATTTCCATCATATCTTTAAGATTTGAAGCCCTCTGGGAATTACTTTTATGTTTCAATTAAACTTTTCAACTTAAACACTGCCATCAATGTTTTGTAAATGTCTGAGATTTCTGTGCTAACAAGGAATTGTAGTTAAGTCATGAGTTCCATGAGATGAAGCACTGGCTAGGATTTTGCCTGCTTTTGGCTACTTATATTCTAGGACATTTTTTCACTAAGTGTGCTTGCAGGACATGGAAACTGCTAATGATACAGAAAATTTAGTTTCACCATCACTGTTTTTACCAAAGCACTGACAATAGAATCTCTGAAGAAACATCTACATTTGTTTTTGCAGTTAAGAAAAACTCTTTTCTGAATAATAATGAACTGGAAGTGAATGAAGTAAATATAGTAGAAAACTGTACTCAAGAAAGTCATGATTTTACTAACATTTCATTTGTTAGGACAACACAGATTCATAGATTCTTACTAGGCTAGTGAACTGAGGGGCCTTTCTAAGCCCAGCCACGTTTTCCCAAAGAATAATGATATTCTGTATCCAAACAGGACACTGAGGACCACGCATTTACAAGCTACCTCTGCCATAAGGGACATGGGTGCAGGCCTGGTGCAAATTTCCTGTTCCCCATTCACTAGTCTAGTTTGCACTCAAACAGGGTAATAGACAAACACAGCTTTGCATTGAAGGGAAGCCTGTTCCATAGGAGTGTCAGTCTCTGAGGCATATACCTGTCTCTCCAGACAAAATTCAGGTCCCAAGACCTTGTATTTCTGGTACTGTTTGACTTAGGAATATGCAGGAGATACATAAGTGTGGGGTTTGCAGATGCCTCTTAAGCCATGGAGATCACCCCTCAGCAATCTATAGGAGACTGAGTAGAAGGAAAGGGCTTTAAGGTGCTCTGCATAAGGCAGGTTGTGACTGATTATTTCACAATAACAGAAAACAAAGTATGCAAGAACAGAGAAGGTGTTTACATCAGCATTTACAATATTTAAAAACTAGGTAACAGTTCCCATGCCTGTCCTTGTGGTATTTAATGGCATAATAACAGCAGCTACAACTTGATTATATTTTAATACTGTAATTAAGGTGAAACTTACTAAAAGTATGTGTTTAAGAAAGGGAGAGTAACTGAGGAGATATTATAAAAGTCAAGAAAGAACAGGATAGTGTCATGGGCATAGAGAAGGTAAAATGAGGAGAAGAAATTATACAATCACTCAGCTCTCCTTGTCAATAAGGAGGAATTAATCATAGGCACTAAACAGCCTATAATTGCGTATAGTTCATAGTTTAGTACTAAGCTAATTGCCCTTGCGAGCCATTTTAAGCCTAGCCAATTATCCCTTGTGAGCCTCAAACCCTGCACCTTGTGTTTGTAAGGCAAACACCTTAGTCATTAAGCCACACTCCCAACTTGCAAAGTACCTTGCAAAGATAAGGGAAAACAGCTCTTAAACTTTACAAAAAAGCACCTAAACAGGCATGTCCAAGGGTCAGCTTCCGGTGATTTCTCCTGTCCACCTGGTGAATCTGGGTATACTGGGGCAATGCAGCAACTGCCTCATGTGCACAGACAATCCTGTCCTCCTACCACCCAACACTACAACCTGCGAGAGATGCACTTACATAGCCAAACTGGAAGCAAAGCTCTCTCCGACCAAGATTGTGCTAGACAGTCAAGAGAAGAAGGTTAACACCTGCATTACACCTCAAGCAACTCATAGCCCTTCAAAACCCACACAATCAACACCCACACATAGCAACACTAAACCCACATATGCAGAGGCCCTTAACATTAACCTGCCCAAGAAAAAAGGACCTCCAAAGCTGAAACGTAAAAAAACACCAGTCACAACCAAAGTGACACATAGCTCACAACACCAGTGTGCCACCCAACAACAGCTCCTAAGGCAAGACAATGTACCCAACACTTTAGTCACAGGTGACTCTATAGTCAGGCACACTGATGTCCCACTCACCAGGCTGAACAAGGAGAAATTTACAGTCAGCTGCCTGTCAGGTGCCAGGATCCGCCACATAACGCATACACTGAAGTCACTCCACAACAAGTACAAATACGACTCTGTCATTGTTCATGCTGGAGTGAATGACTTGAGATGTACCTCCCTGGACTACATGAAAAGAGACATGGAAGAGCTCTTGGATCATGTGACCCAGGCAGGTATGACACTAGCCCTGAGTAGCATCCTGCCTTCACCCAGAATGATACCAGAGTATAAGGACAAAATGATTGACTTCAATAATTGGCTAAGCTTCTGGTGTCATTCAAAGGGGATCCAGTATTTGTCTGCCTGGGAAGACATGATCGACAAACCAGGATGCTTTGCCAGAGATGGTCTGCACCTGTCACCCCCTGGGATTCAGGTTACTGGATAAAGCTCTTGCCACCCCTATAGTGCCTTTTTTAGGCAAGGTTCAAAGGATAAAACCACCACTGTAACAGATACAAGCATGCAAAATCTGAAGGTAATGCTACTCAGTGCTAGAAGTCTAAACCTCAAAATGCACTCTCTTGAGGCACTCCTAAAAATGGAGAACATTGATATCTGTGCAGTAACTGATACCTGGTTCAAGGCTCCAGAGAGCACCCTTGCAATACCAGGATACAATTCTTACCACACTTTCTCAGCCACAAAACCAAGACCGAAACACTAAAGGTGGAGGAGTGTCCATATTCACCAAGGACATTCACACCTGTTGCCCAACACAATGCATCTGAAATTCTCCAGGTGCAACTAACACTAGGTAAGACTGCAATCCAAATTGTAGCTTGCTACAGATCCCCCACCATGATCTAAGATTCTCACTACATCTTTCTAAACATACCGGAAAATATTCAGATACAACCAAACACCCTAATACTGGGTGATTTCAACTACCCTGCCATTAACTGGGAAAACTACTCGGGTACCAACTCCTTCTTCCAATGGTTCTTGGAATTCATAAATTTCAATGCTCTGGATCAACTAATCCATTGTCCCAACAGGGGCTCCAATATCCTAGACCTGGTCATTAAAAACATAGGAGATAGATGCTCCACATCAGTGGTCACCCCCTCATTGGTCAGGTCTGACCATAAGCAAATCATCCTTGACATCCACATCCCACCCCACCCCCCAGTAAGGAAACCTCCTTAAAAAACTTCTCCAAAGCCAACTTCATGCTACTGAAGTCAGAAGTGACAAACTTTACAACACCCATGAAGACGGGATCTGGAAGTTCAACTGCAGAATCCTACACTAAGGCACTGTATGAGCACATCCACTCATGCATAAATCATGCCATACCAAATAGAACCAAGATGCTCTTCTCCAAAAAAAGGAAGCCAATCTGGTGGTCCCCTGCTATAAACAAACTATACAACAAAGGAAGAAACTGTTGCAGAAAAGAGGAAAATCCCAGGATGCAAAAAACTCCCTCACCAGCCTCAGTAAGAAGATGAGATCCATCATAAATATCCTCAAAAGCTAGTTATGAAAATAAAATTGCCAAAGATTCCAAACACAACCACAAGGCATTCTATAGTTATGTCAAGAATCTAAATGGCAATACTCAGATCTGCTCTGAGCTACAACAGAATGGCATTAAATATACTGATCCCAAGGATATTGCCAATATCCTGGCAGATCGATTTAGTGCCACTTCACCCCCTCTCACCCCCTAAAGGGCCCATCTCAATACCAAAAGATTGCCAAATTCCAATAATCACGGCCACACAGGTAGAAACTGCACTCTCCAAAGCTAAGAATACAGCATCCATGAGACCAGATGACATCCCAGGCAGTGTACTACATGAACTACAAAATGAACTGGCACCTCACCTAAGTGTCATGTTTAATCATAGCTTCACCTCAGGCTTCGTGCCCACTGAGTGGCACACAGCTACAATTATCCTGCTCCACAAGGGAGGATCCGCCTTGGATCCCGGGAACTACCGTCCCATCAGTCTGACAAGCCTGATCTGCAAGGGCATGGAACGCATTACCATGGATCTTATAAACAAAGACATTGGCAACCTTCAAACACTGGACCCCACCCAGCTTGGGTTTGTGAATGGCCGATCTTGTCTCCTGAATCTGATTGACTTCTTCGAATCAGTCTCCAGAGCTGTGGACGAGGGTAAGGTGGTCCACACAGCCTATCTGGACCTTGCCAAGGCCTTCAACACCATCCCCCACTCTGGAATCATAGATAAACTTACTAAGCTGGGCATAAATCCCTACGTCACTCGATGGGTTGCCAAATGGCTTCCTGACAGAACCCAGACTGTAAAAGTAGCCGACTCCAAATCCAGCTCCAGACAAGTGACAAGTGGAGTACCTCAGGGTTCAGTCCTGGGACCACCTTTCTTTGGCATCTACTTCTCTGAAGTACAGGCCAACTCTAAGAGACTCTGGCTAACATAGTTCATAGATGACTGCAAACTGGGAGCCATTATTGGATCCCGAAATGATGTGGATATTCCACAAAAGGGCCTTACAGAAACAGATGCCTGGTGCCAGAGCCATGGGCTCAAGCTTAATGCCAAGAAATGTATCGTTATCCCCTTTGGAGAAAAAAATGTACCCGTGAATTATCACATAGGTGGTAGGACACTAAACATTGAAAGTGTGATGAGAGACTTAGGGACACAGGTGGACAGTGGTCTCACTTTCGATAACCACATCGCCACAACAGTCAGGAAATCATTCTATGTGGCACACCTCATCACTAAGGGCTTTTCATCCAGAAAAAAGGAGGTCATTGTCCCACTGTACTCATCCCTCATTAGACCCATTATAGAGTATAATGCCCTGTTTGGTATGTACCTCACAAGACATCTGCAACAGCTGGAAAGGCCACAGAAATACCTCACTAAAAGAATCACAGGCCTAAAGCAGATGCCATATACTGACCATCTAAAAACTCCAGCTATACTCTGTGGCATATTGTCTACTCAGAGGCGATCTCTGCTTTACATACAAGGCCATGCCAAACCCTAAGCTGTTGGACATGCTCCACTTAAAGAAATCCCAATCCCTCAGAGCCACACACTCCAGGGATCTAAACCTTGTCATCATAATGAACAAAACATGCTGGAGGAATAGGTTCCTGCCCCAGAGACTCCCCATACTCTGGAATAGACTGCCCATACATGTCAAGCAGAGTGCCTCATTGGCCCTCTTCAAAAGGAACCTTGATGTTTGGATGGGAGATAGGAAATTCACCCTGGGGATCATGTCAGTCGCCCTGCTAGACCGGGGTTCAGAGAAGTAAATATTGTGGGAAGAAATATCCAGGGAATTGTTATAGCTAGGCTTGCATAGGCCCTAGGGCCGATAGCCTAGTACCAACCTATGAACATGTGAGCAACAGCTTTCCCAGTTCAAGGTACAGTGTAACATATAAATACTTACTTGAAGGCAGTTTTTCAAGGAGTTTGATTGATGAATTCAGGAAGTTTATAACAGACATATCCTACCAGACTTGAAAATGCTAAAACTCCATTTTATTTTCTTGATTGAGGCTAATGCAAGATAGAATGAATTTGACCTTAGGCATCTTGCTGGAGTGTTCAACTGAATCAGTGTTTGGGTAGCTAGGCATCTATTATGGCTTCAGTAGAATGGTGTGGGTCATAGTGAGTGGCTTGGTAGATGAATTTCTGGTCCAAAGAATTAACCCTGCTTTAGTGGCTGGCAGTGGTGAGTTTGGCAGTGGTGCTTAGCTGCACATTTTCAGGTGTGTTGTGTACTTGCCATGGTTTACATGAATGGCTAGATTTTAAACGGGTTAGAACAGCAGAGGAATAAAGCAGAGTCAGTAATAAGTAAAAGCAGGCTGTGCATATATGTACATGATGAACATGGTTTAGATCTATATAAAGGCTGAGCTTTGGATTAGTACAAAGCACAATTTTATTGTTATGTTGGACAAATAATAGGTTGTGTTTAATCATAGTACCAGTTTGACTGAACTAGTGAGTTTCAGTAGGCAGTTGTTTTTTATGGAATTTGGAAGACAGAGGGTCCTCTCTATACTTTTCCCTCATTAGCCCAATAAATGAGTATAACGCCCCATTTGGTATGTATCTCATTAAACATTTGCACCAAATGGAAAGGCTACTGAAATATTCACAAATAGAATCCATGGCCTCCAACACCTTTCCTATGCAAACAGGCTCAAATCACTCTCACTCTACTCGGTAATATACAGATTGCTCAGAGGTGATCTGTGTTTTGCCTACAAGACAATCTCAGACACTGCCCTACTAGAGATGCTCCATATTCGTAAGTCTAACTCCTTATCCATTACTACTCAAAAGGCTCAAATCTAATATGCAACATCAGCAAAACCTGCTGGAGAGACAGGTTTGTCTCCCAGAAGCTGCCCCGTCTCTGGAATACACTTCCCATACACATCAAACAGAGCAGCTTGCTCTTCAAGTGCAACATTGATGAGTGGATAGGAAACCACAAATTTGTCACAGGGGTTCCACCTGTGCCCCTCATTGACAGGAGCAACAGGTACTGACTGAGGTTTCTTTTTTTGGGGGGATAAACTCTTGGCTAGGCTTGTAAGACCTCAGGGACATTAGCCTAGTAACATCCTATGATTTTATGATCCTATAAAATGAAGACAGAGTTATCTGTGGAAAATAAAATGGTCTTAGTGTTATTAGTATTTAGGAGTAGCCTCAGAACTCAAGTCAACAAGACTTTTGGTGAAACTGAATTGAGGTACAAAAGTGACCTTGGATATAGATTTTCCAGAGCATAAATGATTTTCAGCTTCCATACCATTACTGGAGCTTTTAAAGGAGTGGACCTAAAACAAATCTCTAGGGTACAATACAAAAATGTTGACTGATTTTGGAAAAGAAACAGAATCCTTCCAGTAGACCGCTTGGATGTGTTCATCAAGGTTTCTTGTTGACCAGCTAACAGACTGTGGAAACGAGGCATGTGAATGTGGTGGTCAACACCAATGAAGACACTGGATAGAGCTACACATATAGATTTCACCGCTGTTGAGGCTCATACTCATATAGTCACTGAAGTCAAGAAATGATGCTTCAGTGTCATGGCCAGAGTAGAGGTCATATTGGGAATATAAAAGATGGTACTGTGGTTAAGGTGGAAAAGAGTTGCTAGCATGCACATTGCATGAATATTTCACAGAGGGGAAGAAAAAGACTGTGGTTAAAAATTGGATAGATTTGTGGTTGCTCATTTTTTATGAAGAAAAACATAGTGAAGGACTTCTAAAGTATCCAAAGTAACATTAACAAAAATGTTACAGTCTCAACCATCAGTCTGTGCACTACTTAAGCTTTATGAATATGACTCTTAAGAATTAAAACAATGGAAATAATCTGAGAATTATCCATGCATTCCCCCATTTATAAACTGTTAGCCTTGAAAGTAGCAGTGGTAACAAATTAGGAAGTGTTGACCATACATCCCTATACACAGTAGTAATTTATATCTTTACATGGGGCATATTCCTGAATTCACAGGCAAGCTGACAGGTATAATCCCTCCAGGGTATCCTGGGTGTACCCTAGAATCTCCTCCCAAGTGGAGTGTGGCAAATTCACTTCCCATGGCTGCATCCAGGAAATATCTTTATTAGATGTCCAAGTGATTTCAACTAACTCATCTCAATATGAAGGAGGAGGAGGAGATGTACTTTCAGATCTTCTAGATTTGCTTAGCTCCACACACTACTGTGTCAAATGCTCACTTTCCCTGCAACAGTACAATGTATCAGTTACGTATATGTAAAATGCAACCCTTAGTCACTACCCAAAGTTCATAACCTTCTATAGATGATAATGGAGACACAGACTGACCTAAACTGAGAGTTTCTTCCTATGACCCTGATTAAGTTTCATTACCACAGCCTGGTACAACATCTGCATTACTTAAGATCAGATATGAAGTCCGTAAACAATGGAAGGACATGTACACTCCAATTTTACTAATGAATATAGGTACGAAAATGAATGGACATAAAACTGTACCACAAAATAAAACATTGGTCCTGCCCTTTAATCAGAATTCCGAAGCAGTAAAAATGCTTATCAACAACTGGGAAACAACTATCAGTAGTGAGTTGAAAAGCAAGTTAGGTGAGCATCCCATGGTAACCTACAGTAGAGGGAGGAATTTGAAAGAAATTTTGGAAAAGAATAAAGATGTTTCTAAGAAATTGTATTGCTCCCAGATGAGTAAATGTGGTATGTGTAGGTTCTGCAGATTTATACACGAGGATCCATATGAGACCATTGAAGGTCACAGTAGGACAATATAATTTCCAGGACGGGCTAACTGCAATAGTGGTGATTTACATTGTTGTGTGTGGTACTTGTCCTCCATTCTTTGTAGGAAACAGCCGCAGGTTACAGGATAGAATGGCAGAACACCTCAGAGATATGAAAAATAGAAAAAACACTAATGCATTATATTGTCACAGTGAAATATATGACAATTTTAATACATTTTTCTTTTTTTGTTATTGACAGGGTTAAACACAATGACAGGGGGGTGATGAGAAAACTACACTTGAGGTTAGGGAGATACTATGGCAACTAAGACTAAATGCAAAAGTGTCCCCAGGCATTAATGACAACTGTTCCATGGCCAGTATATTGAAGCTAAGGGCAACATTGATTTTATATAGTTTTTATATGTATTGTTATTGTTTATTATTTCATTATTTTTGGTGTTCCTGTGTATTGTGAGCATTTTAATGATGTGACATTACTATCCTTTACAACTGGTTAAGTTTTATAAGTATGAAGGTAGGCAGCCTGTGTTATGTTTCTTTAAAATGTTTTTTAATTGCTTAGTTCTGATTGGTGTCTTGTTGCTATATGAACTAGACTTAATGTCTAGAACAATTACTCTGATGATGCTTGTATGAAACAGGTGAAAGCACTAAGTCTCATTGGGAATTGTGTTTTAATAAATAAGAAGTTATATACTCACCATAACGTTCCATCTGAGTAGGTGACTTCATTTGGATGCAACCTGTGTGATTTGGATCCGACATCAGATCCGAGCCGGCAGTTCAAAAGCTTTAGGATCCGAGCTCCTAGCTCCTCCCTTTACCCATAATCCCCTGCCAAGCCCTGACTGACCGCAGATTGAGTTTGCCCTGTGAATATTAGTATAACAGACTCCTGGGGAACCAGGACTCATATTGCTATGCAAGGCGTCCCATCTGACACTGACCTGCCTGATCTGCAGCATGGGCATTACACCATGGATCTTATAAGCAAAGACATTGGCAACCTTCAAACACTGTGACAACCCAGACTGTAAAAGTAGCCGACTCATTCTATGGCACACCTCATCACTAAGGGCTTTTCATCCAGAAAAAGGAGGTCATTGTCCCACTGTACTCATCCTGCAACACAGCAGAAGGCCAAATCACTCTCTAAAAAAGATCACAGGCCTAAAGCAGATGCCATATATACCATCTAAAAAAAAACTCAGCCATACTCTGTGGCATATTGTCTACTCAGCATGTCAGTGCCCCTGCTAGACCGGGTTCAGAGTACCAACCTATGAACATGTGACCAACAGCTTTCCCAGTTGAAGGTACAGTGTAACATATAAATGTTTACTTGAAGACAGTTTTTCAAGGAGTTTGATTGATGAATTCAGGAAGTTAATAACAGACATATCCTACTAGACTTGAAAATGCTAAAACCCCATTTTGTTTTCTTGATTGAGAGACTAATGCAAGATAGAATGAGTTTGACCTTAGGCATCTTGCTGGAGTGTACAACTGAATCAATGTTTGGCTAGCTAGGTATCTATTATGGCTACAGTAGAATGGTGTGGGTCATATTGAGTGGCTTGGTAGATGAATTTCTGATCCAAAGAATTAAACCTGCTTTAGCGGCTGGCAGTGGTGAGTTTTGCAGTGGTGCTTAGCTGCACATTTTCAGTTGTGTTGTGTACTTGCCATGGTTTACATGAATGGCTAGATTTTAAACTGGTTAGAACAGCAGATGAATAAAGCAGAGTCAGTAATAAGTAAAAGCAGGCTGTGCAGATATGTACATGATGAACATGGTTTATATCTAGAGAAAGGCTGAGCTTTGGATTAGTACAAAGCACAGTTTTATTGTTATGTTGGACAAATAATAGGTTGTGTTTAATCATAGTACCAGTTTGACTGAACTAGTGAGTTTCAGTAGGCAGTTGTTTTTTATGGAATTTGGAAGACAGAGGGTCCTCTCTATACTCTTCCCTCATTAGACCAATAAATGAGTATAACGCCCCATTTGGTATATACCTCTTCAAACATTTGCTCCAACTGGAAAGGCTACTGAAATACTTCACAAATAGAACCCATGGCCTCCAGCACCTTTCCTAGGCAAACAGGCTCAAATCACTCTCACTCTACTCGGTATCATACAGATTGCTAAGGAGTGATCTCTGTTTTGCCTACAAGACAATCTCAGACACTGCCCTACTAGAGATGCTCCATATTCGTAAGTCTAATTCCTCATGCATTACTACTCAAAAGGCCTGAATCTAATATGCAACATCAACAAAACCTGCTAGAGAGACAGGTTTGTCTCCCAGAGGCTGCCCCATCTCTGGAATACACTTCCCATGCACATCAAACAGAGCAGCTAGCTGACCCTCTTCAAGTGCAACATTGATGAGTGCATGTGAAACCACAAATTTGTCACAGGGGTTCCACCTGTGCCCCTCATTGACAGGAGCAACAGGTAATGACTGAGGTTTCTTTTTGGGGATAAACTCTTGGCTAGGCTTCTAAGACCCTAGGGCCATTAGCCTAGTAACTTCCTATGATCTTATGATCCTATGAAATGAAGACAGAGTTATCTGTGGAAAATAAAATGGTCTTAGTGTTATTAGTATTTAGGAGTAGCCTCAGAACTCAAGCCAACAAGAATTTTGGTGAAACTGAATTGAGGTACAGAAGTGACCTTGGATATAGATTTTCCAGAGCATAAATGATTTTCAGCTTCCATACCATTACTGGAACTTTTAAAGGAGTGGACCTAAAACAAATCTCTAGGGTACAATACAAAAATGTTGACTGTTTTTGGAAGAGAAACAGACTCCTTCCAGTAGACCTCTTGGATGTGTTCAGCAAGGTTTCATGTTGACTAGCTAACAGATTGTGAAGAGAGGTAACAAAGATGGAAACAAGGCATGCGAATGTGGTGGCTAACATTAATGAAGACACTGGATAGAGTTACACATATGGATTTTTACCGCTGTTGAGGCTCATACTCATATAGTCACTGAAGTCAAGAAATTATGCTTCAGTGTCATGGCCAGAATAGAAGTCATATTGGGAATATAAAAGATAGTACTGTGGTTAAGGTGGAAAAGAGTTGCTAGCATACACATTGCATGAATATTTCAGAGAGGGGAAGAAAAAGACTATGTGGTTAAAAATTGGATAGATTTGTGGTTGCTCATTTTTTATGAAGAAAAACACAGTGAAGGACTTCTAAAGTATCCAAAGTAACATTAACAAAAATGTTACAGTCAGTCTCAACCATCAGTCTGTGCACTACTTAAGCTTTATGAATACGACTCTTAAGATGGAAAACAATGGAAATAATCTGGGAATTATCCATGCATTCCCCCATTTATAAACTGTTAGCCTTGAAAGTAGCAGTGGTAACAAATTAGGAAGTGTTGACCATACATCCCTATACACAGTAGTAATTTATATCTTTACATGTGGCATATCCCTGCATTCACAGGCAAGCTGAGAGGTATAATCCCTCCAGGGTATCCTGGGTTTACCCTAGAGTCTCCTCCCAAGTGGAGTGTGGCAAATTCACTTCCCATGGCTGTATCCAGGAAATATCTTTATTTAGTTTGACTGAAAACTGGTGTTTCAGTAGGCAGTTGTTTTTTATGGAATTTGGAAGACAGAGGGTCCTCTCTATACTTTTCCCTCATTAGCCCAATAAATGAGTATTGTCCAAGTGATTTCAACTAACTCATCTCAATATGAAGGAGGAGGAGGAGATGTACTTTCAGATCTTCTAGATTTGCTTAGCTCCACACACTACTGTGTCAAATGCTCACTTTCCCTGCAACAGTACAATGTATCAGTTACTTATATGTAAAATGCAACCCTTAGTCACTACCCAAAGTTCATAACCTTCTATAGATGAGAATGGAGACACAGACTGACCTAAACTGAGAGTTTCTTCCTATGACCCTGATTAAGTTTCATTACCACAGCCTGGTACAACATCTGCATTACTTAAGATCAGATATGAAGTCCGTAAACAATGGAAGGACATGTACACTCCAATTTTACTAATGAATATAGGTACGAAAATGAATGGACATAAAACTGTACCACAAAATAAAACATTGGTCCTGCCCTTTAATCAGAATTCTGAAGCAGTAAAAATGCTTCTCAACAACTGCTGGGATACAACTATCAGTAGTGAGTTGAAAAGCAAGTTAGGTGAGCATCCCATGGTAACCTACAGTAGAGGGAGGAATTTGAAAGAAATTTTGGAAAAGAATAAAGATGTTTCTAAGAAATTGTATTGCTCCCAGATGAGTAAATGTGGTATGTGTAGGTTCTGCAGATTTATACACGAGGATCCATATGAGACCATTGAAGGTCACAGTAGGACAATATAATTTCCAGGATGGGCTAACTGCAATAGTGGTGATTTACATTGCTGTGTGTGGTACTTGTCCTCCATTCTTTGTAGGAAAAAACAGCCGCAGGTTACAGGATAGAATGGCAGAACACCTCAGAGATATGAAAAATAGAAAAAACACTAATGCATTATATTGTCACAGTGAAATATGCGACAATTTTAATAAATTTTTCTTTTTTTGTTATTGACAGGGTTAAACACAATGACGGGGGGGTGATGAGAAAACTACACTTGAGGTTAGGGAGATACTATGGCAACTAAGACTAAATGCAAAAGTGTCCCCAGGCATTAATGACAACTGTTCCATGGCCAGTATATTGAAGCTAAGGGCAACATTGATTTTATATAGTTTTTATATGTATTGTTATTGTTTATTATTTCATTATTTTTGGTGTTTCTGTGTATTGTGAGCATTTTAATGATGTGACATTACTATCCTTTACAACTGGTTAAGTTTTATAAGTATGAAGGTAGGCAGCCTGTGTTATGTTTCTTTAAAATGTTTTTTAATTGCTTAGTTCTGATTGGTGTCTTGTTACTATATTAACTAGACTTAATGTCTAGAACAATTACTCTGATGATGCTTGTATGAAACAGGTGAAAGCACTAAGTCTCGTTGGGAATTGTGTTTTAATAAATAAGAAGTTATGTACTCACCATAACGTTCCATCTGAGTAGGTGACTTCATTTGGATGCAACCTGTGGGATTCGGATCCGACATCAGATCTGAGCCGGCAGTTCAAAAGCTTTAGGATCCGAGCTCCTAGCTCCTCCCTTTACCCATAATCCCCTGCCAAGCCCTGACTGACCTCAGATTGAGTTTGCCCTGTGAATACTAGTATAACAGACTCCTGGGGAACCAGGACTCATATTGCTATGCAAGGTCAGGGGGATGGAGGGGGGGATGGTTGCATCCAAATGAAGTCACCTACTCAGATGGAACGTTATGGTGAGTACATAACTTCTTAATCTGAAGTAGGCAGACTTCATTTGTCTGCAACCTGTGGGACAGAGTCCCCAGCTACCTGAATCTTGGGCGGCCATCATGGAAGGATGTTCCGGAGCACCGCAGAGCCAAAGGATGCTCTCCCTCTGGAAACAACGTCCACTTTATAATGAGAAATAAAAGTATGAGATGAGGTCCAAGTGGCTGCTGCACAGATATCATCTAATGGCACTCTAGATTTAAAGGCAGCAGAAGTAGATACTGCCCTGGTAGAATGCGCTGTAATTCTCTGAGGAGCTGGCCTTCCTGAGGTGTCATAAGTCTGCAAGATACAATTAGAAATCCACTTTGACAGGGTGACCTTAGAGACTGCCTTACCCAGTGCGAATTTTGCAAATGAGACAAACAGTTGATTGGATTGTCTATGACCAGCTGTTCTGTGAATATAGAAGCGCAGTTGTCTATGAACGTCTAAAGAATGCAATTTATATTCTCCTTTGTTTTTATACTTGGGGAAGAAAACTGGCAAATTAATAGATTGGTTGATATTGGATTCTGAAGAAATCTTCGGCAGAAAGGAAGGATTGGTCCTGAGGAAGACCCTATCAGGAAAAAAGGAGAGATACGGTGGTTTGACGCACAGAGCCTGAAGTTCAGAAACTCTTCTAGCTGACGTAATGGCTACTAAGAAGGCAGTTTTCCAGGAAAGGTACTTCAAATCCACAGAGGCTGCAGGCTGCAGGCTCAAAGGGGGGAGTGGTTAGGGCCTGCAGGACCAAAGATAAGTCCCAAGGTGGTACCGCTTCCTTAACCGGAGGTTAAGGAAACCGGAGGTCTCAAAAGGAAAGCACCTTTGAGAAAGGTTTTACAAATTTTTGCAGCCATGAGAGGTGTTGAGTCATGACCCACATGATAATGAGAAATAGCTACCCTTACTGTGGAAGAGCTTGCTCCTTGTTGGAAAAGGTCTGTCAAGAAGTCCAGTACCGCCGAAAGTGGTGCAGAAAAGGGATCAAGGTTGTTTTGTTCTGCCCAAATAGAAAATCTCTTCCATTTGCTTCGATAAACCTTCCTAGTGGAAGGTTTATGGGCCGCCACTAAGATGGCTTTCACAGGTGACGAGATACCGGGAGTCCTTATCAGGGATGGAACTGGAGCAGCCAGGCTGTCAATTTCAGAGTGTGAAGGTTGGGAATTGGAAGCCCTTGAGGATGGGAAATGAGATCCGGAATCGGATCTAGAATCCAGGGCGGATTCACTCTGTGAGACCACACAAAAGGGAACCAAGGTTGACGAGGCCAGAACGGGGCAATGAGAATCATTTTGCTCCCCAAGCTGTTGGCTTTCTGTAGAAGCTTCTGCATTAGAGGCAGTGGAAGATAAGCGTAAAGGAGACCGGGAGGCCAAGCATGCACCAGGGTGTCTCTCGGGGGTTCCCCAAATGGGGGAAGTAGAGCGAAGAAACTGTCGCATTTGGCGTTTGAGGGAGAAGCAAAAAGATTGCAACAGGGTTGCCCCCAGGTGGCAAAAATCTGCTTCGCTACTACAGAGTTGAGAGACCATTCGTGAGGGGAAAGAATGGTGCGACTGAGCTTGTCCGCTAGGATGTTGGACCTTCCCAAAATGTGCATTGCCACAAGAAAGCGGTTGGTGGAGATTGCCCATTCCCAGACTCTCATGGCCTCTCGACAAAGGGGGTAGGATCTGGTTCCCCCCTGTTTGTTGATGTACCAGACTACCAACATGTTGTCCATCTGGATAGCAATAGTCCCTGCAGGGAGAAGGCTGTGAAGTGCTTGCAACGCTAATAGCACTGCCCTCATCTCCAGGACATTGATATGCAGTGAGGTCTCTGAACTGTTCCACGTGCCTTGGACAATTCTGCCCGCTGAATGCCCCCCCACCCGAGGCGAGAAGCGTCCGTGGTCACTGTGGCTAGGGGAAATGCAGCACAGAAGGGTCTCCCTGTTAGGAGTTCCGTCGACTGGAACCACCAAAACAGGGAGTTCCTGCATGCTTTGCTGATGGCTATCGGGCTGTTGAGAGGAAGGTAAAGTGGGGACCATTGGACCTGGAGGGTCCATTGAAGAATCCGCATGTGTAGTCGAGCATGAAGAAGAAGCGGAATGGCTGCCGCCATTGAACCTAGGGCCCTCAGGACCAAAGCTGCCATCGGAGCAGGTTGTAAGATGGCCGTGATATGACACCTCAGGTTGGACAGTCGATCTGGAGTGAGGAATGCTCGCATTTTTCTTGTGTCCAATCTTCCTCCTATAAAATCTATAAGCTGTGTGGGGGCCAGTGAAGATTTCTCTCTGTTTATGGTGATCCCCAGCCGAGGGGCTATGTGAAGGAAATAGTCCCTGGCTGAGCACAGCAGATGCCTTGATGAAGCTGTGAGGAGCCAGTCGTCCAGGTATGGAAACACCTGAATTCCCTGGAGTCTCAGGTGGGCCGCTACCACTGCTAGTACTTTGGTAAACACCCTGGGGGCAGAGGTGAGACCAAAGGGAAGGACCCTGAACTGGTAGTGACTGGCTCCCAGCCGGAACCGAAGGAACCTCCTGGACTGTCTGTCCATCAAAATGTGGTAGTACGCGTCCTTGAGGTCTATGGAGCACATCCAATCGTTCTCCCGCAAGAGGGGGAGGATAGATTGTAAGGTGACCATCCGGAATTTTTGCTTGGGTACAGACAGGTTCAGTTGTGACAGGTCTAAGATCGGTCTTAAGTCCCCCATCTTCTTTGGCACCAAGAAGAACCTGGAGTAAAACCCTGATCTGGTCTGATCTTGGGGGACACGTTGGATGGCTCTTTTTGTTAGCAGCTGTCCGATCTCGACAGCTGCCGCCTCCCTTTGATCGGGTGGTACATCGGGGAGGTTTTGGGATCTGGGAATACCGCGAAGGGGAATTGAATAGCCTCTGGATATCACCCGAAGCACCCAACGGTCTGACGTGATTGACTCCCATGTTGTCAGGTGCCTCGAAAACCGCCCCCCGACTGCCTCCAGAGATGGGCAGCTGGGCAACCATCAGGGTTGCTGCGTGGGTCTGTCAGAGAAAGGTTCTCTGGACCCAAAGTTCCTAGGAGCCCCTCTGCCTCTAGGACGGCAACCCCCCTGTCCTCCTCTGCCACAGAAGGACTGGTTGTCCGGAGCAGGTTAGGATTGCTGCGATTTCTGGAACCACATCTTCTTCTGTCCCTTTTGGTTCTTCGAGAAGGACCTCTGGGGAGCTGAGAAGCGGACTCCGACGGCAGACAGTGTCTTCCCATCCATTTCACTCTGGACAAGTGTTTCACGAACAGTTTTGCCAAAAAGGGCAGAACCATCGAAGGGGGCAGTCGCGAAGGTCGCTTTGAAGGGCTCTGCGAAGTCACAGTGGCGGAGCCAGGCCTGGCACCTCATAACAAGGCCCGATCCGCTAGCTCTAGCGGCTCCCTCAGTTGCGTGAGACAGTAGCCGCATAGAAGTATTAGAAACCGCTCTGAGAGTGGCCATACGGGTGGAGTACACCTGTCTGTCCTCCGCCGACATGGACTCTAGGGGGGATGCAGCGTACTCCTTAATCAGGTCTCGCTGCATCCTTATCACGTGTGCCATGTAGTTCAGCGCCCTCAGGGAGAAGGTTGCTGAACTAAAGACTGGCTTCCCAATGCAATCCATCGAGCGGGACTCCATGCTCGCGGGATGCATGGAGGGACTCTCTTGAGCTAATTCCCTCTTTGTGGCTGCAGCCATCATCATGGCATCTACTGGGGGTCCCTTACTCCAATGCGTGCGGTCCGCTGGGGCACTAAGAATACGGTCCGGACGTTTGGGAACAGGCTCGACGGTGTCCGGGTCCTTCCATGCTCTGGTGGCAATAAGGTCCACCAGAGGATAGGCAGGAGGGGACACCCAAGAGGTAGATGGGCCCGCCTCAAATGCCTCCAAGAACACAAACTCGTCCAAGGAGGCCTGGGGGCAGACCACCCCCCTGATCCTTAACATTTCCATAATGTCTCCAAAGGAGACGTCTTCTGGGGGTGATCTTGGGGAGCCCTCCCCTTCCTCCAAGTCTGTGTCTTCGGTAATGGACTCAGGGGAGTCCACATGCCTCCTCTTACACTTACGCTTATGAGGCACTTCCTCGGGGGGACTGTCCGAGGAGTCCTCGCCAGCAACCAGATGTTCCAAGGGAACCACTTGGGACATTGAGACGGGCTGTCCCTGGGACCGGCTGATGGGAGCCTGGCCCAGCTGCGAGGGAGTGTGGGATGGAGCCAAGACAGGGACCAGGGGTCCGGATGTCCTCGACAGAGCCCTTTCCACAACGTCGAAGGCCGAGGGGGAGCCGACCTCTCTAAGACCCGAGAGCTGACCTCCACTCAGATCCGACGCATGGATCAGAGCCGGCGCCGAGACCGTCGGATCCGAGAGACCGGTGCGCTCTGACCTAGACGGAGTCGAAGATACACCAGCTCCCTCAGATCCAAGGCTCGGCCCACAGCTCTGAGAGGTCGGGTCCGAAGTACCCAAAGCACTCAAGGGATGGATCAGATCCGAGGTGCGCCAACCAATCGGATACGACCCACCCCTGGGTCCAACTCTGCCCAGCTCCGATGGCTCCGAACCCAGGAGTCGGATTGGAGAAGGAGCTATGGGGGAGAAAAAGGTGGTCGAGGCCCCTCCCGGATGATGGGAGGGCCAGGAGCACTCCCATCTGCATCTGGGCCTGGATGA
Source organism: Protopterus annectens (assembly GCF_019279795.1). Taxonomy (NCBI): domain Eukaryota; kingdom Metazoa; phylum Chordata; order Ceratodontiformes; family Protopteridae; genus Protopterus; species Protopterus annectens. The sequence goes on along the minus strand of NC_056744.1, from coordinate 1,689,514,793 downwards.
AATGCCTCATCATCCGGTCCATATCAGCTTCTGACATTGAAAATGTTGACCTGGATGAGGCCACCGAGGCGGACCTAGAGTGCCACCTCGGTGACCTCGATAGAGGTCTAGTCTCCACTTCCTTGGGTCCAGGAGAGAACCGGGGGGGAATGGAGATGAGGAGGAGGAGATCTAGAAGGCAAAGGGGAGGCACGCTTAGACAGGGGGGCCGAGACAGAGGTTTCGGCCCGCCGCTTTTGGTGCCCCTCCTTGTGCCTCTCCTTGTCCCTCCTGGTCTCCCTATCCTCCAGTTTCTTTGTGGGAGGTTGAGTCCCTGCTAGAGGAAGGAAGACCGACTTACCCGGAGAGGGTTGCTGACAAGCAGGGGAAGAGGCCGAAGCTGATTCAGGAGGGAGAAGTCCCGCCAGAACCAACTTCGACCTCCCTCCCTTAAAGCCCAGGGGTTGAACCCTGCACATATGGTACAACCAGATGACAGGTGTTCAACCCCCAGACATTTAACGCACCGAGTGTGGCCATCGGCTGGAGAAAGCTTGTGGCCACACTCGGTACATTTGGAAAATATAGCCTTAGGGGCTTCTGACATGTCTACACCCTAACAGGCCTAAAACAAAACACACACCAACAGACACACAACTATGCTAAACCCGAGAAAAAATTAAACTAAAGGGAGGAGAAAGCCTAATAACACTCACACTTGTTAAATTTTTAGAAAAAAAGGAAATTTTCCTGTCAAAATACACTAGAAAAATACTTGCTAATAGGAGCTCGCAAAATCCGTTAGCTACTTGAAACGCGGCAAACGAAATCTGAGGTCAGTCAGGGCTTGGCAGGGGATTACGGGTAAAGGGAGGAGCTAGGAGCTCGGATCCTAAAGCTTTTGAACTGCCGGCTCGGATCCGATGTCGGATCCGAATCCCACAGGTTGCAGACAAATGAAGTCTGCCTACTTCAGATCATCCATTTCAGATGGAATTTGACATGGTGGTGACTTTTTTATTTTTTAGTCTGGTCACCATTTCAGCTTGTGTGAATTCCTGTAGTTCAAGCCATAAGCACCTCTCCTTCTACTCCATTAACATCCATAGTATTCTGTACAAGATAACAGAATTTAACTCCTGGATAAACCTTTATGCCCCTTTATGTCCCATATGTAATCTCTCTTTCTGAAACATGGCTCAAACCACATACCACAGACAATGAATGCCTCCCTCCCAACTATAACATCTCACACCTTGACAGAACACACAAAAAAGGTGGAGGTGTAGCTATTATGTATTTTGACTTCTTAACCATATCCCCTCTCACCACCCTGTTTCCCCCATTTCTCCCTGCTGAATGCCTTATTGTTAATTGCAAACTCAACAAATATAAAATCCTAACAATAGTTTCTATCTATATTCCCCCAGGTGATAACATACCCCTTCTTGAAGAAATTCTTCACTGGTTGGCTAATAACATAGCTAATGAAACTGTCATTCTTGGAGACTTTAATATTAACTGGCTCACTGTCTCCTCAAACTCCTCACCCACTAGCATGCATCTTCATAGTTTCACCCAGCTTATCTCCTCTCCTAATTTTATCCACAAACCTACAAACTCTAGATCTATCATTGACTGGGTTCTAGTCTCTCATCCTAACCTCTATCATTACCCTGAATCCCTTCCAGACTGTATTAGCAATCACTCCCCTATACGAGTCCTGAGTTCCTCCCCTCAACTCCCCAAATGTCACAAATTCCAAGAATGTCGTAAGCTAACTACAATCCAGAAACTCTTACTAATCTACTCTATTCCATTGACTGGTCCTTTTTCTTCCACCTCCCTTTAGACAAAGCCGTTCTCCAATTCAACACTATCTTTCTTAACATTTTAAACACTTTAGCACCTCCCAGAATAATTAGAGTCAAATCTCACTACTCATTTTGGCTCACCCAGTCTACCCGTGTTATTATCCACAACAGAGACTCTGCCTGGAAACATTGGATAAAAACAAAATTTCTCACCTACTACAAAAAATATAGGGAACTTCGGAATCTGTTCAAAAAAAACATATGCGTCATTAAGAAAAACTTCTACCATGACTCTCTGTCCACACAATTTAGAAACTCCCCAAAGTTTTGGAAATCTGTCAATCAAATTCTCCACCCTGGAAACCCTTCTACACCCACCCCTGCCCCAATAACACTCCCCAAGAAACTGCAAACACTTTCAACACTTACTTCACTGACACCATCAGTAAGCTCATGCCATCCTCTAATCCAACAAATCAGTCTCCACCCACTACCCCCACCACAATGCTGCCCCTTCTTATTTAATCCTATCCCCACCTCCTATATTAAAAACCTCCAACTCAAAATTAAAGTGTTCCCCTTCTGCTAACAACCTGCCCTCTGTCTTCCTAAAGGTGGCAGCCAGCTCCATAGCATATCCAATTTCCATCCCCATCAATTGCTCTATCTCTGAATCTACTGTCCCAACTATTTGGAAGAAATTTCACACTATACCTATTCACAAAGGGGTAAGTCTGTTGAAATTTCTAACTTTTTCCCCTTTGCTATACTCTCTCCTCTCTCCATAATTCTTGAGTACTGTGTGCATAAACAATGTATGTCCGATCTCTGTCATAAAAATGTTATCACCCCTACCCAGCATGGCTTCCTCCACCATCACAGCACTACAACAGCTCTCATCTCCTTTACTAACTCCATCTCCATAGCCAGAGACAACAATAAGCTTGTGTTCTGCCTATTCCTAGAGCTCTCTAAAGCTTTTGATACTGTCTCCCACCCTATCCTTCTCTCTAAACTGGCTGAACTTAATCTCTCCCCTTCTACTATCCTTTGGTTTGCTAGCTACCTCTCTAACAGACAGAAATCAGTCAGATGGCTCAATAGTCTATCTACTTTTCTTCACATAAAAATGGGTGTCCCACAAGGCTCTATTCTTAGTCCTCTTCTCTTTAACATCATTCCTAACCAGCTACATAAATCCTGTCCTCAGTCTTCCCTTATACAATATGCTGATGACTCAACTATCATCTCCATTGCTGACAACCTTTCTGACCTGTACTCACTCCGTCAAACCTCATTCAAACTTGCTGAATCTTGGCTTACTAGCAACCGATACTGAACGCCAAAAAGATAAAACTTCTCCTGTTTCTACCTAAATCTCTTAATCATCTCAAATCCTCTTTTTCAATCTCTTCTCTCAATTACACTACTATTTCACCTGACTCTCACACAAAGCTCCTAGAAGTAATTATTGATGATCAACTTAAATTTGACCTATATGTACACCATTCTATAAAGAAAACCCATCAAAAACCTGCCCTACTCTATAGACATTGAAGATTCCTTACTCCTAACTCCAGAATTTCACTTTCCCAGGGTTTTCTCCTACCTAACCTTCTACTGCCATCAAATCCTTACTAACCTACAGTCATCTCTGCTATCTAAACTGGTAACCACATACAATAAAGTTGCTAGATTTGCACCAAACATGCCACCTAAGTCTCACCACTGTCTTAAAACTCATAATTGGCTAGAATTTCCCAACCACCTCTTACTTACTCAACTGCTTATCATCCACTCTGTCCTAAACAAACCATCCTCCTGCCTTAGTATATCCTCTATTATCTCTCTCTATAACCCACTATGTTCCCTTAGGAGCTCTGACCTAGGGCTCCTACAAGTCTACAAACCCAAAAAATCAATTGGACAAAACCTCTATAGCTACCTTCCTGCACTAGCATGAAATAAGCTTCCTATGCCCCTTAGAAATATAACCCATACACATGTTTTCAAGACTGGCCTTAATAATCACCTAATTTCTACCTGGAAATGTAACTGCAATCACTCCACTTATATTTTTCCTTCAGTTCTCCCTCCCTCTCTTCTCACTCCCCCTTCACTTGCCACCTCTTCCTCTCCCTACTACTTACTACCTACTTCATTTCTTTGCTTGGTACTGTTTTTACTACCTACTTCTCACCTTTACACCTGCCAACCCTTACCCCCCTGTACGATTTTTATTACCTACTTCTCACCTGCCAACCCTTACCCCTGTACTATTTTTACTACCTACTTCTCACCTTTACACCTGCCAACCCTTACCCCTGTACTATTTTTACTACCTACTTCTCACCTGCCAACCCTTACCCCCTGTACTATTTTTACTACCTACTTCTCACCTTTACACCTGCCAACCCTTACCCCTGTACTATTTTTACTACCTACTTCTCACCTGCCAACCCTTACCCCTGTACTATTTTTACTACCTACTTCTCACCTGCCAACCCTTACCCCCTGTACTATTTTTACTACCTACTTCTCACCTTTACACCTGCCAACCCTTACCCCTGTACTATTTTTACTACCTACTTCTCACCTGCCATCCCTTACCCCCTGTACTGTTTTTGATACCTCTTACTCCTCTCTCTCTCCATGTTATCTCACAGCATAATAGCTAATACTTGATCCTAGACATCTCCTCTTCCTTATCTCTCCTTCCTCTTGCTAACCACTTCTTTACTTACTTCTCATCTTCTTCTGCCCTGCTTACAGAGTTCTTTTTTAATTATGTTCTAAGTTCCACTACTGATAAACTTGATTTTGTACTTTTTATGAAATTTACTTTTTCTCAAAACTATACTGCGCATTTTATCATTTGTTAGGTCTGTATTTGAGAATTTACATATATTATTACTGTTTAAAACTTGTTCTGTGGAGATTCTATCCCCAGGCCTCTACTGAAAAAGGGCACACGCTCAGACAGACTAACCCGGTCATCAAATGTCAAATAAATAAATAAATGATGAAATTCTTACTGCTTATTCTATAGTGATGAACCTACATTTGTCAGTACCACATTCACATGGTTTCTTGTTTTTTTAATATTTCCAAATGCTTTGGGTTTCTAATACCATGAGAAGAAGGGACCCCATTCCAAAGTCAATGTACAATTAGAGTTTATAATAATAATTGTGCTTCAGTCTTTGGTATTTGTTAAGAGTACTCTTCTCAGCATTTGCAAGGTACCCAGAATATATTCCTTCTCCAATTCTTTTTGCAGTTATAGTTACCCATAATACATTATTTTATACCTGCATGCCTCTCATTACTGAGGACACTATGGCTGTGATTCAGAAAGGTTACTGACAGAGGGAAGCCTTTTGTATCACTGGAAGTAGCATTTTTTGATTTTTAGACATCCCAAGACCAGTGCTTACATTGAAGAGATGCAGGGCCATGGTGGGCTGCCTCTGACATACTGTAAATGCTAGTAAGACATTCAGAAGAAAGGCATGTGATAGTTAGTCATTTACCCTCACTCAAAAGCCAGCAAGATGGTATCACCATTTATTCAGAGGCACAAAAGGACAGAACATGTCCAATTCAAAAACTCATACTAGTTTCGGCACCAGCCTTCATCAGTGAGTGAAAATCCTTCAGAAATACATGGTCAACGTCAGTTTAAATATGTGAATAAACCAATGACAGTGCAAACATTTGCATAAAGCTCACAAATAGGATTTAAAGCAACATAACACTGCTCAATAAGGAAAATTCATATATATCCCCATACAATACAAGTATAAAAAATATAGTTCTAATAATGAGCTATAATGTCATCAAACAAATAATTACATATTGTCATATATATGATTTAGTCTTGAATTGCAAAGGGAAAAATATATAAATGGAAATATGACCAAATGATAAGATGGTTTATAAATGGTCATTAAGACCTGGGGGAAAAAGGGCTCCTAAGTGTGTAATCCAGTATTTTTCCTTATGGCTCAAAATACCTTGCCATCCTGTCTGGTTTTGCCTATTCCCTGTAATTTTATCAATGATTGTAAACATAAACTTGGCACTGGGATGTTTAACTGTATGTAGGTATAGGGCATTAGATGCCTTGTGGTTCCGTATATCGCTACGATGTTCCCCAATTCTGATACGTAATGAGCGTGAAGTCTTGCCAACATAGAATGATTTACATTGGCATGTGGCCAAATAGATGACCCAGCTAGTGGAACAATTGCCAAAAATCTTGATGTCATACACTTTACTAGTATTGGAGCTCGTAAATTGTTTAAGCTGGTTAACATAAACACAAGAAACGCAATGTCCACACCTGAAAGTTCCCAATAATTCATCCCCCAATATGGTGAGTTGTTTAAATTTAGCTGCCCCACTTTCTCTATGTTTGTAATGAGAAAATAGAGTACCTAATGTTTTACCACGTCTGAATGAAAATGAACATTGCTTATCTAGTATTCCCCTCAAAAAATCATTAGCTAATAAGATATTCCAATTTTGGTTCACGGCTTGTCTGACCGTCTGATGATTTTTGCCCAATGTAGTGATTAATCTCACTTTAGAGTTATTAATGTTATGACTTTTGTCCCTGTATTCCAACAGTGTCTTTCTATCTTGGTTGTCTGAATATGTCCTAGCTAGTTCTATATCAGAAATGCTATAACCCCGGTCCAAAAATCTGGTGAGTAAATCAGTTTTGGCTGTAGAATAGTCATGTAAACATGAATTAATTCTCCGAATTCTAAGATATTGAGATTTGGGGATGTTCCGGATGGTGTGGCGTGGATGCATGCTATGTGCATGTAACAGGGTATTAAACTGAGGATATTTTCGAAAGATTTTGGTATTGAGTGTGTTATCAATATTACGATATACCGTAACATCCAAAAAAGTTATGACATCTCTATGAAATGTGATTGAAAATTCAATACCCCAAATGTTGTTATTCAGATGTTCCAAAAATTCCTGTAAATAGTTCGCATCTGCACGCCACACCATCCAACAATCATCTAAATATCTTCTCCATATGTCTATTTCCACAAGGTATAAATTGTGTAAAGGGTTATAAATCAGGCATTCTTCAAGGTAGGCCATGAAAAGATCTGCATAGATGGGGGCAAAAGGCCCCATGGCCGTACCTTGTAGTTGCCAATAGCAATCACCCTCGAAATAGAACACATTTTTGTTTAATACATGTTCTGTGAGACAAATAAGTAGAGTATTGAAACCGAGAATATAATTCTGACTTAACAAGCCAATATTCAACGCCTGGAAGCCCTGCCCAATGTGGAATGCTAGTGTAGAGGGATTTAACATCCAGAGTGCACATTATCCAATGGGGTTCCAGATGGCAATCTTCAATGATTTGCAAAATGCGTAGTGTCCTGAATTCTTGCTCTGACCAAGGACAACAGTGGTTTTAAGAATTGGGTTAGAAAAGCAGACAGGGGTTCTGTGAGAGAACCATGACCAGAAACTATAGGCCTACCTGGTGGATGTGTCAGGGATTTGTGTATTTTGGGTAATAGATACAAAATTTGTCTGGCCGGTTCCTTTACCTGTAGATGTTGAACCGTTTTATTTGTGAGTATACCCTCCTCCAATGCAGTTTGTAAAAAGACATCTATCTCTTTTTTGAATGTCATAGTTGGATCAATATCCATTTTCATATAGCATTGTTTGTCAGATAGTTGTCGTAAACCCTCATTTATATAAAAGTCCATATTTAAGATCACCACTGCACCCCCCTTGTCAGCTTGAACAATTGCTATGTTATGATTGTTCCTAAGTTCTGATAAAGCCACTCTTTCGGTGGAACTAATATTGTCCCTACCAGTAGCAACCTCAAAAAGGGGAAAATGTAGATCCTTTAACACCGCTTGTTGAAATATCGTTGGTGTTTTGCTATAGTTAGTCATTTACCCTCACTCAGAAATGCCTGCTATAAGTGCCTTACCCAGCCAAGCATTTCACAGAAGCACAAGGATGTGTAAATCCTTACCATCACCAGCAGTGATAAGGCTCATGTTTACCCATTGCTTTTAATGGGTGAGATTGCTTTAGATGTAAGTGATAGGGAGTTTAGTGGACAGGTAGTGTGGGGGAATTGTGTGTGTGTGTGTGTGTGTGTGTGTGTGTGTGTGTGTGTGTGTGTGTGTGTGTGTGTGTGTGTGTGTGTGTGTGTGTGTGTGTGTGTGTGTGAGTGTGTGTAGAGGAGGGTGAGGAGCTGCCATACCTCTTAACTAACCCTAGACTAATGAGCATAGGATGTAATAAAGGAGAACTCTTGACACTAAGGAAACTTCAGCCATGTAATGTTAAACATGGGATAAAGTTAAAAGAACAAAATATTTTTCAACAGAGAAGGCATATTTGAAAGGACTTTAGACCCAGGGACCTTTTTTAAATAATACCTTAATCCACTTATAAAATTTACTGAACACAGATCTTGCAGCAGCAGAATTTTCTAATTAATAAAAAGTATGAAACTCTAATGGCTGCCATTATATATTGACTGTAACAGTGCATGATGTACATTAGCAGTGCTCAAGACTTCCAGTCAAAGCCAAAGGGACACTATATGATACCAGGGAGTATTTTTAAACAGTGCTCTAATCCACATAAAGAGTTAATTGGGAGTATGTTTAAACAGTGCTCTAATCCACATAAAGAGTTAATTGGGAGTATGTGTAAACAGTGCTCTAATCCACATGAAGAGTTAAATGGGAGTATGTTTAAACAGTGCTCTAATCCAAATAAAGAGTTAATTGGGAGTATGTTTAAACAGTGCTCTAATCCACATAAAGAGTTAATTGGGAGTATGTTTAAACAGTGCTCTAATCCACATAAAGAGTTAATTGGGAGTATGTTTAAACAGTGCTCTAATCCACATAAAGAGTAATTAGGAGTATGTTTAAACAGTGCTCTAATCCACATAAAGAGTTAATTGGGAGTATGTTTAAACAGTGCTCTAATCCACATGAAGAGTTAATTGGGAGTATGTTTAAACAGTGCTCTAATCCACATGAAGAGTTAATTGGGAGTATGTTTAAAAAGTGCTCTAATCCACATGAAGAGTTAATTGGGAGTATGTTTAAACAGTGCTCTAATCCACATAAAGAGTTAATTGGGAGTATGTTTAAACAGTGCTCTAATCCACATAAAGAGTTAATTGGGAGTATGTTTAAACAGTGCTTTAATCCACATGAAGAGTTAATTGGGAGTATGTTTAAACAGTGCTCTAATCCACATAAAGAGTTAACTGGGAGTATGTTTAAACAGTGCTCTAATCCACATAAAGAGTTAATTGGGAGTATGTTTAAACAGTGCTCTAATCCACATAAAGAGTTAATTGGGAGTATGTTTAAACAGTGCTCTAATCCACATAAAGATTTAATTGGACAGTAGCTCTTACATCCAAATGCAGTAACTGAATAAGAAGAATGAGACTATAATGTCCGGCATTATTGAATGACTGAATCACTTACGATTTGTGAGGGACAGTGACACCACCAGGGACACTATTAAATCAGGAACTGGTAATACATATGGTGGTGTATCTGTGTGTTTGTGTTTGGATGTGTGCACCTGTTCATAAGGGAATGAATGGGGGGTGACAATGCTAACAGGATGCATCAGCCACTGGTAGTCATTACCAGCAGGGCAGTAGTAATGACCCTATTAGTGCTGGTGGTAATCACCAAGTGATTTTAAATCAATGCAAATTAGCTGATAATTAGGTCTTTCTTCACTGTGACCCATTTTTCTAAAGCATGACTGGTCAGTTTTCGAATCCTGGTGTATAATCATTACAAGTAGCTATTTAAATTATTAATGATACTTTTGTCTATTTTTGGTTTCTATATCTGGTTTTCTTGCTTCTGCTTCCTTAATTCTTGGTACTGGATGATTCAATATGATGAGAAATTCTTCTTTTCCAGTAAATATTTTTGGTTCTTGTTCCATGCTTCTTGGCTATCTGAATGTTGTATTGTTTACATAATACCCAATGAACAACCAGGCCACATTGTTGTGTTGTTCAGTAATGAGTATATCACACCCAGTAACAAGATGTGCAACTGTTTCTAGTATTCTAGAAAATAAAACTAAGATGACATCTAGTGTTCTAGTATTTCTGTACTGCAGAACTTGCATTTATCTTATACAAGTAAAATAAAACTAAGATGACATCTAGTGTTCTAGTATTTCTGTACTGCAGAACTTGTATTGATCTTATACAAGTAAAATAAAACTAAGATGACATCTAGTGTTCTAGTATTTCTGTACTGCAGAACTTGCATTTATCTTATACAAGTAAAATAAAACTAAGATTACATCTAGTGTTCTAGTATTTCTGTACTGCAGAACTTGCATTTATCTTATACAACTAAAATAAAACTAAGATGACATCTAGTGTTCCAGTATTTCTGTACTGCAGAACTTGTATTTATCTTATACAAGTAAAATAAAACTAAGATTACATCTAGTGTTCTAGTATTTCTGTACTGCAGAACTTGCATTTATCTTATACAAGTAAAATAAAACTAAGATGACATCTAGTTTTCTAGTATTTCTGTACTGCAGAACTTGCATTTATCTTATACAAGTAAAATAAAACTAAGATGACATCTAGTGTTCTAGTATTTCTGTACTGCAGAACTTGCATTTATCTTATACAAGTAAAATAAAACTAAGATGACATCTAGTGTTCCAGTATTTCTGTACTGCAGAACTTGTATTTTATCTTATACAAGTAAAATAAAGCTAAGATGACATCTAGTGTTCCAGTATTTCTGTACTGCAGAACTTGCATTTATCTTATACAAGTAAAATAAAACTAAGATGACATCTAGTGTTCTAGTATTTCTGTACTGCAGAACTTGTATTTATCTTATACAAGTAAAATAAAACTAAGATGACATCTAGTGTTCTATTATTTCTGTACTGCAGAACTTGCATTATATCTTATACAAGTAAAATAAAACTAAGATGACATCTAGTGTTCCAGTATTTCTGTACTGCAGAACTTGCATTTATCTTATACAAGTAAAATAAAACTAAGATGACATCTAGTGTTCTAGTATTTCTGTACTGCAGAACTTGTATTATATCTTATACAAGTAAAATAAAACTAAGATGACATCTAGTGTTCTAGTATTTCTGTATTGCAGAACTTGTATTTATCTTATACAAGTAAAATAAAACTAAGATGACATCTAGTGTTCTAGTATTTCCTTACTGCAAAACTTGTATTTATCTTATACAAGTAAAATAAAACTAAGATGACATCTAGTGTTCTAGTATTTCTGTACTGCAGAACTTGCATTTATCTTATACAAGTAAAATAAAACTAAGGTGACATCTAGTGTTCTAGTATTTCTGTACTGCAGAACTTGCATTTATCTTATACAAGTAAAATAAAACTAAGATGACATCTAGTGTTCTAGTATTTCTGTACTGCAGAACTTGTATTATATCTTTTACAAGTAAAATAAAACTAACATGACATCTAGTATTCTAGTATTTCTGTACTGCAGAACTTGCATTTATCTTATACAAGTAAAATAAAACTAAGATGACATATAGTATTCTAGTATTTCTGTACTGCAGAACTTGTATTATATCTTATACAAGTAAAATAAAACTAAGATGACATCTAGTGTTCTAGTATTTCTGTACTGCAGAACTTGTATTTATCTTATACAAGTAAAATAAAACTAAGATGACATCTAGTGTTCTAGTATTTCTGTACTGCAGAACTTGTATTTATCATATACAAGTAGTAAACCACCACGTATGTGATATCTATTTTGAGCTGCCATTATTTTTCATCATTTGGTTTAAATTCCCTTCTCAATTAACATTCATGCATCAAATCATGAACATTATATGGTTGGTCCAAGAACTCTGCATACTTGATACTACAATTGTACGATTGTGACATTTCGGATTTTCTTTCTGTTTTTCTATGTCCTGTTCTTTATATTCTTTCTTTTCTTTTTTGGCACTTTCTGTTGCCACCTGATTTTTGTCTGCCTCTAGTTTAATTTTCATTCCCACTCCTTTCCAGAAATGCTTCTTCTAGTCTGAGCACAGTTGCCACCTTGGTCTTGTTTTCTTCATGTTTAGAATTTTCCCTGTTTGGATCTATTGATGTCAACAAATATGCCTGCAGTTTCATAAATGCAGACCTACAGAGTCAGTGTCGTGGAGAACTATACTTCCTTCAAAACGGGGGTGGGGGTGGTATATAATCTTGCCAGGCATTGTTTTTATTTATTTTGATAATTATTTTATTTTCTTGCCCAAATGATCCAATGTTGCTTGGCACGAGTCAATCACAACTAAGCTGTAAGTCGGAATAGGAAGAACAGAATGATTTATATCTTGAACTTTATTCATAGATGTCAAGGCAGTTTTTTGGCATGACCTTTAGACTTCTAAAATATTCCTTACTAGTCTTTGTTCTCATTTCTTCATATTTTATTGATGATCCTTCATTTTATTGCTGATCCTTCATCTACTCCCAAATACTTGTACACACCCTCCTGTTCCACTTGTTTTATATCACTTCCCTGACCCAGGCTGACATTTGTCCATTTTCAGTAATCTTTTGAGGTTCAGCTTTCCAAAGTCTCTCATCTACACAGATGTTCTAATATCTACACTGTCTCTAGAGTAACAACCTTGCAACATTGTGTCTTTAAATATAAAGACTCCCAGGTATAAGCATTTGCAGAGCCCAACAAGCTATGTAACTATTTCTAATTCTGTGCTGCAAAAGCAAAACTAGTATACTTACCACAACAACAGACCCTTTCATTCATGTTCACCTCACATGGGAGCAGCTTGTTGGATCCAGTCTGCCAATGTCAATTCCCCAGCCATAAGCTCCTTAAACCTTTCCCTCTTGTAATGCACCTGCCTCCTAAAGTACTTCAGATTTTGACTGATACCTGAGAACCAGGAGATGAATGACAATAGGAAGACAGTCCTATAAAAGGTGCAAGCCCGCAGGTCTTACCAGAGAAGGATGTGGACGGTGGGAGGGCTGTCATACTGGACAGATATGCATGAAAGGATCGATTGTTATGGTATGTACATAAATTTTGTACCCTATTCTTTCAGTTCATCTGATGCAACATATGAGTTAGAATCTCCAGTTTAATTCTTCTTAGATGTTGTCATGAGATGAGACCATTTAGAACGGCAGAGATGAAGGAAGCTCTGGCTCTGGAGAGGCAAGCCGCCTTGTAATGACTATTAAAGAAATGCATGGCAGAACAAGGAGCAGCATCACAAATATCAGCGATCAAAGGGGTTCGAAGACACGCTGTGGAAGTAACTACGGCCCTAGTGGGGTACAGTCTGTGTTAAGTTGGTTCAGCGATCAAAGGGGTTTGAAGACACGATGTGGAAGTAACTATGGCCCTAGTGGGATACAGGCTGTGTTAAGTTGGTTCAGCGATCAAACGGGTTCGAAGACACGATGTGGAAGTAACTATGGCCCTAGTGGGGTACGGTCTGTGTTAAGTTGGTTCAGCAATCAAAGGGGTTCAAAGACACACTGTGGAAGTAACTACAGCCCTAGTGGGGGTGCGGTCTGTGTTAAGTTGATTCAGCGATCAAAGGGGTTCGAGACACACTGTGGAAGTAACTATGGCCCTAGTGGGGTATGGTCTGTGTTAAGTTGGTTCAGTGATCAAAGGGGTTCGAAGACACGATGTGGAAGTAACTATGGCCCTAGTGGGGTTCGGTCTGTGTTAAGTTGGTTCAGTGATCAAAGGGGTTCGAAGACACGATGTGGAAGTAACTATGGCCCTAGTGGAGTACAGGCTGTGTTAAGTTGGTTCAGCGATCAAAGGGGTTCGAAGACATGATGTGCATATAACTATGGCCCTAGTGGAGTACAGGCTGTGTTAAGTTGGTAAGGCCTCTTTTTTATTAGTATAAATGAAGGAAATACACACCAATGGTCACCTTGAAAGGGAAACTTTGGAAACCTTATGTCCCTGCTTATTAATGCAAAGGAAATAGAGATAAGCATCTTTCCTGAATAGTTTAGTTCTGTAAAGGTAAAAGTGTAACCATCTGTGAATAGTTTAGTTCTGTAAAAGTAAAAGTGTAACTGAATGTCTTCAGAAAGAAGAATGTATTAACTGTTGTTGTTGTAGTTTAGAACAGGCAGATGAATAGGTTGTGGAAGATTTAACACAGTAGCTACTTTTGGACCATAGAATAATTTGTCCTGACAGACACTATGATTTTATGAAAAATTACATAAGGAGAGGAAAAAGGCAAGGCCTGCAGCTCTGATATCCAACAGCTAGGAAATTCACCTGAGCAGTGGAAGCCAGTTCAAAGGAAGTTTTAGTTCAATTTTCCAATACAAAATTCAGATCCCATGGAGGTACATGATCTTTAATAAAAGGTCTAAAGAGAAAGATCCCTTTTAAAAAGGTTTTGCACAACTTACATG
>NC_056744.1:1689434799-1689499992 GCF_019279795.1 Protopterus annectens | reverse complement strand
AGAGCAGCTTTCACCTGCGCATTTGAGATGTCTGGGAGGCTACAGTCCACTGGGATAGTTATCTCTCCTTTTGGGGGGAGAGGGGGGTGAAGTTTGCACTGAACCTGTCTGCCAGTATGTTGGCAATGTCTGTGGGTTCAGTGATTTTTGTATCATTTTGGACAAATTCTGAGCATATCTGGGAGTTTCCACCCAGGTTTCTAACATAGCTGAAGAAGGCCTTATGATTGTCTTTTGAATCTATGGCAATTTTTCCTCTCAAAGTTGGCCTTGGATGATTTTATGAGTGTTTGTATTTTTTTACTAATAATGATCAAGGGTGTCTTCTCTTTTATGGATTTTGCTCTATCATGTAACAGCTTCCTTCTCTTATTGTAAAGTTTGTTTATGGCTGGGGTCCACCAGACTGGACGTTTGCCCTTGGTGGAAAGAGTCTTGGTTTTTATTAGGGATTGCCTGATCCATGCAGTCCTTGAGGTGTTCGTAGAAGGCATTTGTAAGGGCTTCCACAGCTTGGGTTGTGGTTTCCACTGGCTCGGGGGCCTTGAAGGATACCACACCAGTCTTGAGTAGTGTGAAGTTTGCTTTAGAGAAGTTCTTCACTGTGGTCTTTTTTGTTTGGGGTGGGGGCGGGATGTGGATTTCCAGTGAGATTAGTTTGTGATCTGATCTCACCAATGAGGGATATACTTCCGGTGTGGAGCATTTTGTCCACATGTTTGTGATGATGAGATCTAGTATATTTTCTCCTCTTGTGGGAACAGTGACTAGTTGTTCCATGGCATTTGAATTTATGAACTCCAGGAACCTTTGGGCTAGAAAGTTGAGGCTTGAGTAATATTCCCAGTCTATATTCGGGTAGTTGAAGTCACCCAATATAATGGTGTTTGGAGATACATTTATACCCTCCAGTGTCTTCAGGAAGGCTGTGTGGGGTTCCTGAGTTTGAGAGGGTGGCCTGTAGCATGCTACAAATTGTAGAGCAGTTTTGCCTATGGTTAATTGCACCTGGATGGTTTCTGACGCTTCGTGCGTTGCCACCAACCTGGAGGTGTGGGTATTCTTGATGAATATGGATACACCCCCTCCTTTTGTGGTGTGGTCTGGGTTTTGGGGCCGGAACGCATGATATGAGGTAAAATCTGATAGTGCCGGGGTGCTCTCAGGAACCAGGTTTCAGTCACAGCACAGACATCGATGTTCTCCATACTGAGAAGGGCCTCGAGTGCGTGCATTTTGAGATTTAGACTTCTGGCATTGAGCAGCATTACCCTTAGTTTCTTCCCATTTTTGTTTTCTAGGGTGGTAGGTTTAGAATTTGAGCCTTGCCTAAAAAAGGCACTATGGGGGTAGCAAGAGCCTTAGCCAATATCCAGAATCCCAGGGGTGACAGGTGCAAGCCGTCCCTTGTGAAGCAGCGTGGCTTGTCAAGCATGTCATCCCAGGCAGACAGACACTGGATCCCCTTTGAATGACACCAGAAATTAAGCCAATTGTTAAAGCTGATCATCTTGTCTCTATGTTGTGGCATCATTCTTGGTGAAGGAAGGATACTGCTCAGGGTCAGGGTCATACCTGCCTGGGCTACATAATCAGAGAGCTCCTCTATGTCTCTTTTCATGTAGTCCAGGGAGGTACATCTCCGGTCGTTCACACCAGCATGGACAATGACTGTGTCATATTTGTACTTGCTGTGTAGTGACCCAAGTGCTTGTGTTATGTGTCGGATTCTAGCGCCCGATAGGCAGCTTACTGTGACTCTCTCCTTGTTCAGTCTGGTGAGTGGGACGTCAGTGTGTCTGATTATGGAGTCACCTATGACAAGTATGTTTGGTGTTGTATTTGGCCTTAAGGGCTGTGACTGCCTTGCACACTGATTTTGTGGTTTATGTGTTGCCTGTGGTGTGTCATGAGGTGGCAGTTGCTTGGGTGTCTGCTTTGGAGGCATCTGCTGTTTAGGTAAATTTTTGCTCAGAGCCTCCGAGTATGACTTTGTGTGTTTATGTGTTTGATTCATTGTTGTGATAGCTTTATGTGAGACTGGTTTTGTGGTGTGTGTAGTTGCCTTCTCCTCCTGTCTGGTCTTGCCAGTCCTGAGTTGAGTGAGCTCAGCCTCCAGTTTGGCTAAATAGCTGCATCTCTCGCAAGTATTTGTGTTATGTGGGAGGAGGATGTATGTTTAAACAGTGCTCTAATCTACATAAAGAGTTAATTGGGAGTATGTTTAAACAGTGCTCTAATCCACATGAAGAGTTAATTGGGAGTATGTTTAAACAGTACTCTAATCCACATAAAGAGTTACTTGATCAACAGCTCTTACATCCAAATGCAGTAACTGAATAAGAAAAATGAGGCTATAATATCCAGCATTATTGAATGACTGAATCACTTACGATTTGTGAGGGACAGTGACACCACCAGGGGCACTATTAAATCAGGAACAGGTAATATGTGTGGTAGTGTATCTGCATGTTTGTGTTTGGATGTGTGCACCTGTTCATAAGGGAATGAATAAGGGGGCGCCAATGCTAACATGATGATTCAGCCACTGGTGGTCATTACCAGAAGGGCAGTAGTAATGGCCCTATTAGTGCTTATGGTAATCACCAAGTGATTTTAAATCAATGCAAATTAGCTGATCATGAGGTCTTTATTCACTGTGACCCATTTTTCTAAAGCCTTGCCACTCATGGCTGGTCGGTCTTCGAATCCTGGCCTATAATCATTAGAGGTAGCTATTCAAATTATTAATGATACCTTTGTCTATTTTTGATTTCTGTATCTGGTTTTCTTGCTTCTGCTTTCTTAATTCCTGGTACTGGATGATCCAATATGATAAGAAATTCTTCTTTTCCAGTAAATATTTTTGGTTCATATTCCATGCTTCTCAGAAATCTGAATGTTGTATTGTTTACATAATACCCAATGAACAACCAGGCCACATTGTTGTGTTTTTCAGTAATAAGTACATCACACCTAGTAACAAGATGTGCAACTGTTTCTAGTATTCTAGAAAATAAAACTAAGATGGCATCTAGTATTCTAGTAATTCTGTACTGCAGAACTTGCATTTATCTTATACACCGGGAAAAGCCGAAAGACACAAACTTAGTAAACCACTATGTATGTAGTCGGTGTCTTCAGCTGCCATTATTTGTTTTGCATCATTTGGGTTAAATTCCCTTCTCAATTAAGCATTCATGCATCAAATCATGATCAATATATGGTTATTCCAAGAGCTCTGTAAATTTGACACTATGATTGTGGGCTTTCCAGTTTCTTTCTTTTTTCTGTGAACTGTTCTTTATATTCTTTCTTTTCTTTCTTTGGCACTTTCTGTTGCCACCTGATTTTTGTCTGATTCTAGTTTAATTTCCATTACCAGTCCTTTCCAAAATGCTTCTTCTAGTCTGAGCAAAGATGTCACCTTAGTCTTGTTTTCTTCATGTTTAGAATTTTCCCTGCTTGGATCTATTGATGTCAACAAATATGTATGCAGTTTCATGAATGCAGACCTATATATAGAGTCACTTTCAAGTAGAACTATATTTCCTTTAAAACGGGGTATATAATCTTGCCATGCATTGTTTTTGCATATTATATGAGAAGTATGAGGCATTTTTTTATTTTCTTGCCCAAATGATCCAATGTCGTTTGGCACGAGTCAATCACAACTAAGCTGTAAGTCAGAATAGGAAGAACAAAATGATTTATATCTTGAACTTTATTCATAGATGATAGGGCAGATTTTTTGGCATGAGCTTTAGACTTCTAAATTATTCCTTACTAGTTTTTGTTCTCATTTGTTCATGTTTTATTGATGAGCCTTCATTTTATTGCTGATCCCTCATCTATTCCCAAATATTTGTACACACCCTCCTGTTCCACTTGGTTTATATCACTTCCCTGACCCAGGTTGACATTTCTCCATTTTCAGTAATCTTTTGATTTTCAGCTTTCCAAAGCCTCTCATCTACACAGATGTTCTAATATCTACACTGTCTCTAGAGTAACAACCTTGCAACATTGTGTCTTTCAATATATAGACTCCCAGGTATAAGCATTTGTAGACCCCAACAAGCTATGTAACTATTTCTAATTCTGTGCTGCAAAAGCAAAACTTGTATACTTTACCACAACAACAGACCCTTTCATTCATGTTCATCTGACATGACATATGGGTCCTCAGAGCAGCGTGTTGGATCCAGTCTTCCAATGTCAGTGCCCCTGCCTTGAGCTCCTTAAACCTTTCTCCTTGTAATGCGCCTGCCTCCTAAAGTACATCAGATCTCAACTGATACCTGAGAACCAGGAGATGAACAAAACAAGGAACGCAGTCCTATAAAAGGTGCAAGCCTTCTGGTCTTACTGGAGAAGGATGTGGATGGTGGGAGGGCTGTCATTTATTTTTATTTTACATTTGTTGACTGGGATAGTCCAACTGGATCGAGGTCCATTTTCAGCAGAGGCCTGGGGAGATAAGCTCCAGCATATACAAATACATTCAATAAATAATAAAAGATAATTACATGTATGGTATTTCCAAAAAAATACATATGCAAACATGAAGCAGACAAGATTACAGATTAGAAGTGACCTGAAAAAATATTTCGAGCTCTCTCTGCTTACTGCTTGGTGTGATGGATTTGCAGTATTCTTAAGACACTCAATTTGCATTCACAGTCTGTTGCATACAGAAACTTGTAGAATATGCACTGATAAGAGAATATACTTTGCAGCACCTGTCTTTAAGAGCAGTAACCAATAACTTTTATAATAAACCAAACTGGAAAACCGTTGCAGCTTAAAAGTACTGTTCCAACTTTACTTCTCATATAGTACAGATGATGTGAGAGATATAACATTTACCTTAGGACTTGTGTCCCTATCATACCTCTAAAATAACTGGATTTATACAGCTCTTTATATACAGTTTTTAGTCATGCATAAACATATTTTGGAGAATTGCTTATCCTGTAGAAACAATACTAAACTTCCTTGTTTAACAATGTCTTGTAAGAGACCAGCTTTTCTGACAGTGTGAATATCCTGTAACAGTGTCCTGATGTCCATGTAGAAAAACATATTTTTGAGGAAACACATTGTCCTGTATTCTATTTGAATCTGTGTATAGAAACATATGTTCTTATGTCAATGCTGATAAGCATATCCTGTTTTTTATGAAGAAAAACATATTTTTGAGAAAACACATTGTCAGAGATCAGCTTTTCTGACAGTGTGAACATCCTGTATTTTATTTAGATCTTTGTATAAAAAACATCTTTGTGCCATATCCTATTTTTCCATGCAGAATAACATGTCATTGTTCTTTAAAAGCAGATTTTGCATTTTTGTTCTTGCATACATCCTGTTTTGAGTCTGTAAGGGAAAAATGTCCATTCTTTAAAAGCAGATTTTGTATTTTTGCTCTTGCATACATCCTGTTTTGAGTCTGTAAGGGAAAAATGTCCATTCAGCAGATTCCTTTTCCAAGCCATGGTAATTTAGTATGACTGCTGATCACATATTACTAAACTATGTTTGTGCATTTAAGCAAGCCTTTTCTTTCATCATATTTACAACATAATTAATTTCAGACTAATATTAATAAAATCTAACAATTCCCTCTGTTTTTAAACATACTCAAAACATTTTATATAGAAAACACAAGAAACAAACCTTTAGTTTGATACAACAAATCAAAATGCAATTTTACATAGTTAATACAATGATATTAAGTATTACTACCAAACTGAATGTATTTCAAACTTTTTCTTTTGCAGACCATTCTGTGAAAATATTTTATCAGTTATGAGCTGTGTCTGCTTTAATTTTACTTGATTAATTTATTATTTTGCAATCATAGAATTTCATTTATGACTTAGAACTGTTTCATTAACTCTTTGCAACTGTTGAATTAACTATAAGAGACAGTAACCATGTGCTACTGCAAGCATTTATACACTGCTGAAAACACACAATTTCAATGTCATTTTAACCATAACATTGTGGTCATGTCTTTGAACTTCCCATTAACATCTTGATAAAGTACTGAACTGGGCTTAGATAATACATATTTGAAAGCAGTTATTTTACTGGGGTAAAACCAGTGATATTACAACTTGACAAATTACTTTTGAACTTCTGACAGTGTATCCTGATCAGTATGTATTTACACAGACTGTTTTCTGTTCATGCATTTCAATTTACTAGGTATACTGGACCCATTTTTTTAAAACATGTTTTTTCACACATATTTATTACTAGACATTCATTTAATTTGTACTGAATTTTTTTGCATTTGTACATACAATGACTATAAAGTACATTTAGTCTAATCTTACAAATTTAATAACATTAATATTAAGCAAAATCTTGGAAAATATTTATGTCTCTTTAGAAATATCTAGTGGAATTGATACCAAATTCATATGTCATGTTATTTTAAACTACATACTCAGCAATTATTAAAAATATTCATGCTTTTTATACCAATATTATTTTGCCAAAAACATATTAAAAATAGTGACCAATCTTGTTCAATCAATTTTTTTTACTCTCTTTTGTATAGCTGTAATCAATTTTAAGCCATCTCTTGTTTTTTAAACCATCTCTTGTATAGCTTTACAGTTTAACAGGTTGTAAATACAATTTAATACTAAACAATACAATAATAACCATTATGATAGCTATTAACAACTTGTAAAATATCTTATCCTGTCAGGTTTAATCCAGTTTACCAGTATTTCTAATATGCTAATACCTGTTTTCCCTCTCCCTAAAAGAGTATTGTCAAGAAGGAATGAGATATTTTTTCCTCTAGCTTTATTTTAGACCCTTGTTGTTTATTTTTCCTGTAGCTTTATTTCAGACCCTTGCTGTTTATTTTTTCTATAGCTTTATTTCAGACCCTTGTGCAGTACTGCTTACACAGTCAGTGTAAAACTGAGAAAGTGCCCCTCCCCCTTATACAGTCAGTGTAAAACTGAGAAAGTACCCCTCCCCCTGTAGTACTTCAGCACTGTTTTACCTGCCCTATGCTGTAAGAATAGAATGTATGGTTATACATTTATTTTATTAGGTTACTAAATAAAGCTTTCACTGTATATTACCTCTAGTAGGTATTTACACCCTCCTGCACAATTGATTTGAACTGTATATATATATATATACTATAGACCATTTGCTGGCTGTACTTGATGCAACTGAGTTTTTTTTTTGTCCTTTTAACATTTGCTTGCAAACAGATTATAAGTGACATCTATGCACAATTGTGGCATTTTATTACAATTACCAAATAGTGTTGCCTGTAAACATTTTAACAATTATGTTTTAATAACAATGATGCTTTGGAAAAACTCAAGCTACTTGCCTGGCAATCAGTCTTGTTGTTTATCTTATCTTTTCAACATTTCCTGTAACTATTCATTCAGTCTAGGAAGGTCTGAGCTCACATTTCATACTCTGTAAACTATAGTTAATTCTTTTGGTATTTTTCCTTTAATGTGATTGTGATTTGCATAACTATGCATTTATACAACATAAATAGACATTATTTTACAATTACCTTACATGGATTTTAGTATATATATATTTTTATTTATTTAACTATTTAACTGTCCTGCCATTAATTTTACAAAAACTGTTTGACTAATACCACCTGTGATTTTATTTTTTTTTTAAATTCAGAACTTTAACTGTTTGGTGTTACCATATAATTATAAATAAATTGTAAAAAACAAAATAGATATTAGCTTAACCAACACATTTATATTTATATTATTTATATTTGCTGTTGTCTGCCTGTTATTCTTGTGTATTGTAACAGATGTACTCTAGATGAAAAGAACACACATGCATGTCTGTCTTGTATCTGTATATCTTTATACAAGCATGTCAGTCTTGTGACTTTAAATATTTATTCATCTATTTTTATTTAATGTTATACACTAGAACAGTTTTGTTTACCTTTTGACTATGCTAATGAATGGCATTCATATGCTTTACTTTGCTGTAGTACTGATAGATGTCTTGCTTTAACTGAAAGTAAAACATTTAAGAATGATTTGTCCAGACATCAGATGCTACCATCCTACCATGTATGTTTAACCATTTTCAAAACATAAACATATTATAAAATATATTTCTTTTGCACAGATTAACTGTGTATGCAGGAAGTTCCCAGTCTTTGTCATTTCAGCTAATTTATTTTCTTTATCCTGCAACTGCTGTTGAAGAATTTCCTGTGATATTGCATGGTCTTTCTGACATTCTTTAGTAAGCTGTTCTGCTGAATTTGAAACTCCTATGCACTTTTGAAAAGATGTGTGTATAACTTGTCTAAGCTTCCTGAACTCAATTATGTCAGTGCTGATAAGCATATCCTGTTTTTTTATGAAGAAAAACATATTTTTGAGAAAACACATTGTCAGAGATCAGCTTTTGTGACAGTGTGAACATCCTGTATTTTATTTAGATCTTTGTATAAAAAACATCTTTGTGCCATATCCTGTTTTTCCATGCAGAATAACATGTCATTGTTCTTTAAAAGCAGATTTTGCATTTTTGTTCTTGCATACATCCTGTTTTGAGTCTGTAAGGGAAAAATGTCCATTCTTTAAAAGCAGATTTTGTATTTTTACTCTTGCATACATCCTGTTTTGAATCTGTAAGGGAAAAATGTCCATTCAGCAGATTCCTTTTCCAAGCCATGGTAATTTAGTATGACTGCTGATCACATATTACTAAACTATGTTTGTGCATTTAAGCAAGCCTTTTCTTTCATCATATTTACAACATAATTAATTTCAGACTAATATTAATAAAATCTAACATTACCCCTGGTTATAGTCAGGAGAAAATTAACAGTATCTAGTTAACTCGACAATTCACCTTCATGTTGAGAGTTTAGCCAGGCTTGTTGCAGTGGCATAGCCAGTTTAATGCCATATCCATATGTTGTTTGATTTTAGCTTTAAATAGGCCTAGGGAGGAGAGCAAAGTAATATTGGCTGGAAGTACGTTCCAGGCTCTACCTGCTGAGTTTGCGAAGAGGGCATTGTCAGCGGCATTGTTAATTTTAATTGTCTGAATTTGTAGCTTATTCGAGGATCAGAGCAGTCTTGGATTGTTATGGGGGAGGATAATATTTCTGAGGGCTGGCATATTATCTAGGTTATAGAGGATTTTATTAGCCATGATCAGCAGATTATATTGGATTAGATTGGGAAGTTCCAGCCACCCAACTGTTTGAGGTTGATGCAGTGGTGGGTTCTAAATGGCAGGCCTGTGGCAAGCCTGGCAATGTGATTGGAATAGGTTGAGAGTCTAAGTTCAGATTTGTTTAGACTGAAGAGAAGTGGAGAGGCATATAAAAGTGTTGAAAGAAGGTGGGAGTGAGCAATGGCCATCTTAGCTGGAGGGGTAAGGAACCCTTTAATTCTATAGAGTGACCCAAGTTTTTTATTGATGTTCTTGATTGATTGATTTACATAGGTTCATAGGTTCATAGGTTTATACTAGGCTATCTGCCCTAAGGCATTTATAAGCCTAGCCCAAATTTTTGTGGCTTACGCCACCCCTTATATGAAAAAATACTGTGCCCATTAGTTTGTTGTGCCTCTGTCCAGCAGTGACACAGAGATGATTCCCGGGATAAACCTATGATCTCCCATCCACAGGTCAAGATTTCTCTTGAACAGAGCCAGCGAGGTGATCTGCCTCACATGGATCGGGATTTTATTCCACAGCATAGGGAGTCTCTGAGTGATAAATCTATCCCTCCAGCACGTCCTATTTATATCCGTGCTAAGGTTTAAGTCGCTTGCTCTAGTGGTTTTGGTGGATTTGGATTTTTTGAGGTGGAGCATGTCCATTAATTCCGGGTTGGACATGGCCTTGTATGTCAGGCACATGTCACCTCTGAGCAGACGGTATGCAACTGAATAGAGCTGGAGTTTCTTCAATCTGGCAGCATATGACAGATTTTGGAGTCCCTTTATCCTTTTGGTGAGGAACTTTTGGGGTCTCTCCAATTGCTGCAGATGTTGGGTGAGATACATCCCGAATGGGGTATTGTACTCAATCATTGGTCTGATAAGTGAAGAGTACAGGGGAACAGTGACCTCACTAGATCTGGCTGTGAATCCCTTCATGATCAGGTGGGCAATGTAGAAGGTCTTTCTAACCACTTTAGCAATGTGAGTGTCAAAAGAAAGGCCACTGTCAACCTGGGTCCCCAGGTCCCTGATAACCTCTTTTGTGCTTAGTGGATTGCCACCTATATGGTAGCTTGAGGTTACCTTGTTTTTCCCGAAGGGTATGACTATACATTTTTTGGCGTTTAACTTCAGGCCATGGCTCTGGCACCAGCTATCTGTTTCTGTGAGTCCCTTCTGAAGGATATCCGTGTCCGATGCACTTTCCACTATGGCGCCCAGTTTGCAGTCGTCTGCAAACTTTGTCAGCCAAAGTCCTCCCATATTGGCCTGTACTTCTGAGAAGTAGATGCCGAACAATAGGGGGCCAAGGACCGAGCCCTGTGGGACACCACTTGTGACCGGCTTGGAGTCTGACATAGCGCCAGCAACTCTAACCCTGTGGGTTCTGTCCTTAAGCCAGTTTGCAACCCATCTTGTGACATATGGGTTTACATTTAAGCTGGTAAGTTTTTCTACAATACCGAGTGGGGTATTGTGTCAAAACCTTTGCAAGGTCAAGGTAGGCTGTATGGACTGCCTTTCCTTCATCAATGGCCTTGGTGACAGTTTCGAAGAAGTCGACCAAGTTCAAAAGGCATGATCTGCCCTTGATGAAGCCAAACTGGGTTGGGTCCAATGTCTGCAAGTCCCCTATATCTTTGTTTATGAGCTCCATTATGATCCTCTCCATAGCTTTGCAGACTAGACTTGTTAAGCTTATGGGGCGGTAATTACCAGGGTCCGTAGAGGCACTGCCTTTGTGGAGTGGGACCACAGTTGCTGTATGCCACTCCCTGGGCACGTATCCTGTGGTAAGGCTGAGATTAAACAGCTGCCTTATGTGCGGGTTTAATTCCTCATTTAGCTCGTGTAGCACACAGCCGGGGACACCATCCGTTCCCATTGATGCTGTGTTTTTAGCTTTAGAGAGAGCAGCTTTCACCTGCACATTTGAGATGTCTGGGAGGCTACACTCTGCTGGGATAGTTATCTTTCCTTTAGGGGGGGGAGGGGGGGGTGAAGTTTGCACTGAACCTGTCTGCCAGTATGTTGGCAATGTCTGTGGGTTCAGTGATTTTTGTATCATTTTGGACTAATTCTGAGCATATCTGGGAGTTTCTACCCAGGTTCCTAACATAGCTGAAAAAGGCCTTATGATTGTCCTTTGAATCCATGGCAATTTTTCTCTCAAAACTGGCCTTAGTTGATTTTATGAGTGCTCGTATTTTTTTACTAATAATGATCAGGGGTGACTTCCCTTTTATGGATTTTGTTCTATCATGTAATAGCTTTCTCCTCTTATTGTAAAGTTTGTTAATGGCTGGTGTCCACCAGACTGGACGTTTGCCCTTTGTGGAAAGAGTCTTGGTTTTATTTGGGATTGCCTGATCCATGCAGTCCTGGAGGTGTTCATAGAAGGCATTTGTAAGGGCTTCTGCAGCTTTGGTTGTGGTTTCCACTGGCTTAGGGGCCTTGAAGGATACCACACCAGTCTTGAGTAGTGTGAAGTTTGCTTTAGAGAAGTTCTTCACTGTGGTCTTTTTTGTTTGGGGTGGGGGTGGGATGTGGATTTCCAGTGAGATTAGTTTATGATCAGATCTCACCAATGAGGGATATAATTCCGGTGTGGAGCATTTTGTTCCCATGTTTGTGATAATGAGATCTAGTATATTTTCTCCTCTCGTGGGAAAAGTGACTAGCTGTTCCATGGCATTTGAATTTATGAACTCCAGGAACCGTTGGGCTAGAAAGTTAGGGCTTGAGTAATGTTCCCAGTCTATAGTCGGGTAGTTGAAGTCACCCAATATGATGGTGTTTGGAGATACATTTATACCCTCCAGTGTCTTCAGGAAGGCTGTGTGGGGTCCCTGAGTTTGAGAGGGTGGCCTGTAGCATGCTACAATTTGTAGAGCAGTTTTGCCTATGGTTAGTTGCACCTGGATGGTTTCCGAAGCTTCGTGCGTTGCCACCAACCTGGAGGTGTGGGTAACCTTTATGAATATGGATACACCCCCTCCTTTTGTGGTGTGGTCCGGTTTTGGAGCCGGAACACATGATATGAAGTAAAACCTAATAGTGCCGGGGTGCTCTCAGGAGCCTTGAGCCAGGTTTCAGTTACAGCACAGACATCGATGTTCTCCATACTGAGAAGGGCCTCGAGTGCGTGCATTTTGAGATTTAGACTTCTGGCATTGAGCAGCATTACCCTCAGTTTCTTCCCATTTTTGTTTTCTAGGGTGGTAGGTTTAGAATTTGAGCCTTGCCTAAAAAAGGCACTATGGGGGTGGCAAGAGCCTTAGCCAATATCCAGAATCCCAGGGGTGACAGGTGCAAGCCGTCCCTTGCGAAGCAACGTGGCTTGTCAAGCATGTCATCCCAGGCAGACAGACACTGGATCCCCTTTGAATGACACCAGACATTAAGCCAATTGTTAAAGCTGATCATCTTGTCTCTATATTGTGGCATCATTCTTGGTGAAGGAAGGATACTGCTCAGGGTCAGGGTCATACCTGCCTGGGCTACATAATCAGAGAGCTCCTCTATGTCTCTTTTCATGTAGTCCAGGGAGGTATGTGGGTCATATTTTAAGTTACTGTCAATAATGACGCCCTGTAATTTTGTATGGGAGTCGGGGGAGATAACTGTCCCATCTTTTGCATTTATGGTGAAGGAAAAGGGAGCAGACTTTTGGGTTGGTGAGAATAGGAGCATTTTAGTTTGTTTGGGATTAAGTAACAGCCGACGCTTGGAGAGACAATTTTCTATGGTATAAAAGGTAGACTGTGTAGCAGCCCTCAAGTCTGTGGGAGATGTAGCTGAGCAGATCACGGTGGAGTCATCAGCATATTGGATACAGCTGATGTTTGGTATGATAGTAGACAAGTCATTAATAAAGATGGAAAATAGTAGGGATCTTAATATGGAGCTTTATAGTACTCCAAGGGTGTTTGGTAATTGATTAAGGAGCTTGTTCTGCCAGAGGACAGCCTGTTGTCTCCCATTAAGGTAGGATGTAAACCAAAGGAGGGCTGTAGAATCTAGACAAAATTTGCAGGGTACGAATCGGAAGTTGGTGATCAACCATATCAAATGCCTTGGAAAGATCCAAAAGAGGGCAGAGGATGTGTGATTATTGTTACAGTTATTGTTTATGGTATTGGTAAAAGTCATTAGGGCTGAGGTTGTGCTATGGTGTAGAGTAAAACCATGCTGGGTATCTCCCATGAGATGATTTTGGATTAGGTGTTGCATGAATTGTTTGTGTATACATTTTTCCATAATCTTTGCAAGTGGAGAGAGTATAGCTATCGGTCTATAATTGGAGTATTCAGTAGGGGAACCTCTTTTATGTAGTGGGATTACATAGGACGTTTTCTAAATGGTGGGAATTTTAGCTTCTGATATGGCACGATTAATGAGAATTGAAATTGGATAGGCAATGGCATCAGCTGATATTTGCAGGTACTCAGCTGGGAGTTGGTCAGCAGAGAGTGGGGTGGGTTTTAATTTTTTGATCAAATTATGAATAAGTGATGTGGACACTGGTTTGAAGCTAAATGAGAGTCGATTTTTAGAGGTAGTAATATCAGGGCCAGGGGATCTGGGAGGTAATTGGGTGGCTAGGGCTTGAATTGTTTCAGTAAAGAAACTGTCTGCGACCTCCTCTAGGAGTTTATCAGAAGTGGCAGTGGGGATAAGTGTAGATGTTTTTCCAGGATGAAGTAGATTGTTCAGTCCAGCCCAGAACTTCTAAGGATTGTTCTGGTTAGCTGTCTGTAACTTCAGTAGTACTGTTTTTTTGTCTTGTAAAATAAATCTTTTAGTTTCTAGTCATACTGGACAGATGTGCATGAAAGGATCGATTGTTATGCTATGTACATAACTTTTGTACCCTATTCTTTCAGTTCATCTGATGCAATATATGGGTCAGAGTCTCCAGTTCAATTCTTCTTAGATGGCGTCATGAGATGAGACCATTTAGAATGGCAGAGATGAAGGAAGCTCTGGCTCTGGAGAGGCAAACCACCTTGTAATGACTATTAAAGGAATGCATGGCAGAACAAGGAGCAGCATTGCAAATATCAGCAATCAAAGGGGTTCGAAGACACGATGTGGAAGTAACTATGGCCCTAGTGGGGTACGGTCTGTGTTAAGTTGGTTCAGCAATCAAAGGGGTTCGAAGACACACTGTGGAAGTAACTACAGCCCTAGTAGGGTGCGGTCTGTGTTAAGTTGGTTCAGCGATCAAAGGTGTTCGAAGACACGATGTGGAAGTAACTATGGCCCTAGTGGAGTACAGGCTGTGTTAAGTTGGTTCAGCGATCAAAGGGGTTCGAAGACACGATGTGGATGTAACTATGGCCCTAGTGGAGTACAGGCTGTGTTAAGTTGATAAGGCCTCTTTTTTATTAGTATAAATGAAGGAAATACACACCAATGGTCACCTTCAAAGGGAGACATTGGAAACCTTATGTCCCTGCTTATTAATGCAAAGGAAATAGAGATAAGCATCTTTCCTGAATAGTTTAGTTCTGTAAAGGTAAAAGTGTATCCATCTGTGAATAGTTTAGTTCTGTAAAAGTAAATGTGTAACTGAATATCTTCAGAAAGCAGAATGTATTAACCATTGTTGTTGTAGTTTAGAACAGGCAGATGAATAGGTTGTGGAACATTTTTGGAGCAAAGGAATAATTTGTCCTGACAGAAACTATGTTTTTATGAAAACATTTTATAGGGAGAGGAAAAAGACAAGGCCTGCAGTTCTGATATCCAACAGCTAGGAAATTCCCCTGAGCAGTGGAAGCCAACTCAAAGGAAGCTTTAGTTAAATTTTCCAATACAAAATTCAGATCTCATGGAGGTACATGATCTAAAGATACAAATACAAGGTCGAAAGAGAAAGATCTCTTTTAAAAAGGCTTTGCACAACTTACATGAGGCTAGAGAAAGGTCCTTGAACAACCAGGAAAAGTAGAAATAGCTCCTAATTGCAACCTGATAGTGGAAAAATTGGCACCCTTCTGAAAAATATCCTGCAAAAAACAGAGAATGTCAGGTAATAATGCACAAAGGGGGGGGGTCAGTGTCTTGACTATCAGCTGAAATAAATCACTTCCATTAATTTAATGTCAATTGATCCTTTCAGTAGAATCTTTCTAGGATGCCCTACGTATTCGGAGCACATCTTCCATGACAGTACGATCTGTAGTCATTATTAGAACTGTTGAAAACAAGCAATTAGCTTTGATTTGGAATGTCTATGTTACAATTGCCAGATAAGTAAGTGACCAAATCCAGAATGGGGTCCAGAAGCCAAGGGGAATTTAGAAGATAAGGTTTCAGAAAAGGGAATTAGATTTGACTGGGACAAAATGGGGCTATGAGGATGACAGTTGTTATCCACCTTATTGCTTTCTGGATGAATCTGGGAATCAATGTGGGGATAAGGGTAAAGTGGTCCCAGAGATCATTGTTTAAACAGACCATCCCTGAATGGCTGCCTTAGGTTCATAGATTAGTACTAGGCTAGTTGCCACTGTGGGCCATTTAAATCTATCCAATTTACCCATAAGAGAATAAAACCCTGCACCTTGTGTTTGTAAGGTAAATGCCTTAATGATTATAGCAACCTCCCACCCCAAAATGCCATTGAAATTCCCTGACAAAGAATCAAACCCAGGTTATGGTGGTAAGAATGCTAAATACTAACTACTACAGAACCAGAGATCACCCTAAAGCTTAATGTGTATGGAATGTCCTGTATTTGAACCCAGGACCATGTGTATGGCAGTCCTACACTTACACCTGTTGCCACAAGAAGGTTTTGGAGGGGGATCAAGACAAAGATCCTAATGAATGGGCGAGGCACAGAGATTCAGCAGGGGGTGCCACAGTGATGAAAGATCTGTCTACCTAGCACTAGAATCATAGACCACGAAGAATGAGGAGTGCTTGTTAGCTAGACAACTGGTAACACCGGGGATGTGTGAGATACAAAAAGATATTGATTGGAGGCCATTTCCCATTGTCAAACCCTTACTGCTTCTTGTCATAGTGGATATAATCTGCTCCCTCCCACCCCGTTGTTTGCTATATCAAACTACAGTCATATTGTCAGTTTGGATGGAAGTAACAACCTAGGGAAGGTGGTCCTTAAGTTCCTGCAACACAAGGACTGCCCTGAACACCACGACATGTATGCAAAGGTTAGCTTCTAATTTTGACCATTGACCTCAGACTATCTTCCTTTCATAATGCCACCCTCTCCAGGGAGGACACGTCTGTAGTCTCTATAGCCACTGGAGGGGGAGTTAAAAATGGTTTACCTTTAGACACTAAAGAAGATTTGAGCAACCATTTCAAATGAGATTTGCAAGAATCCATGGTGTTAATGGTTTTAAATAGGGGATGAAGATGACATCATTGAGCTTGCAACGGCCATTGTAGGATTCTCATGTAAAATCATGCAAGGGCAAGCATTAGAACAGAAGAAGCCATGATTCCCACTCCCCTCAAGATAAGAGCACAGGAGGTTTAGGATTGAAAAAAGGGATTGAGCTGCCTATCTCATACGATTTTCACTTTCTTGTAGAAGAGAAATTATGCATTGAGTAGTATTAAGGTTACAGCCTATGAAAGTGATGGCATGGGAGGGAATTAAATTTGAATTCTGAAGGTTGCAAAATATTTCCAGGGAAGAAGCATAAACTAAGAAAGTAATTCTTTGTTTGAATCAGGAAGTCCATCAAGAAGGCAGCCAGGAGTCAGTCATCTAAGTATGGGAAAATCCTGAACCCAAGAAGTTGTAGATGAGCAGCTATGATGGCCATGCATTTGGTGAGCACCTTCAGGGTGTGATAAGACTAAATGGTCAGATCCTGAAATGGTAATGACTGGCTCCTATTAAGAAGTGTAAAAATATGCTTGACTCCTTTGCAACTTTGATGTGAAGATAAGCATTATGGAGATCTACTGAGCACATCCAGTCATTATCCCTGATGCAGGGAAGGATTTCACCATGACCATTCTTAAGTGATTCCTTCAAACAGATGTGTTTAGAAGTCTTAGATCCAAAATAAGTCTGACGTCCAGAGTTTTCTTGGGAGACAAAAAGAATCTTGAATAAAAGCCTGACCCACTCTGGTCTGGAGGGACCAGTTAAATGGGTCTTTTTTCCAATAGAGTGAGAACTTCTGTGGGCCTGTTTTACCTGATGGATGGGACATCCTGTATTGATTCAGTCCACTAGACCAATACCAGCCCACCAGGCCAGTACCAGCCTGGGGGCTGTGGCAGAGAGACAGAAAATGAATGTAGTAGCCTCTTGATATAATCTCTTACCCACTTGCCCTAGATGATGGCTTGCCGTGTAGCAGGATGGCAGGAAGGATGGCTGCATGACTGCCTCGACAGTGGAGCAGTCAGACAACCCTGCAAGGATGCTGCTTCCTGTCTGTAAACAGCCCATGGTATGCCTGGTTTTGCAGACCTACTCTGCCCCTGGAGAAATGTCTACTGAAGGGGCTACCTCTGCAGCAGTTGCCCCTATCTGATGGTAAGTCACACTGCTGTTTTGACTTTCAGAACTAAAGTTACAAGCCCCTTTCTGGTTCCCCTATATGCTCTTTGTGGGGCTTTGAACTTGACTCCAGTAGCAGACAATGCCTTTCTGGCCTGCTCACACTTTCTTTCAGAGATGGTCCAGATAGAGATGAATTGTCATATGAGGCATTCATGAAGGATGCTTTGAAGTTGTCCACAAAGTCACATAGGTGCAGTCATTCATGGCATCTCATGTCAATGCCTGAATTGACTGACCTGACCACTCCATTCCCCTCTTTGTCCATAAGGCATATTAAGACATTACAGCTGTTTGACATAGTAGAGACAGTTGTTTCCAGTTGCTAACTAGTGTTGGCTGTCAGTGGATTCTTCAGAGTTGATAACACCTGTTGATCCACATCCTTCTGGAATCTATTTATATGGATGGCACAGTTCAGTGCTCTCAGCACAAAAGTGCTCAAACAATATGCTCACTTCCCCAGGCTATCCATCACCAGACTCTATCAGGTTGTGGATGGAATGTAAATCCCCCTATAGTTCTCTTTTCATAGCCACTGCTACAATGATGGAGTCCACTCTTGGAGATTTAGCCTAAAACTGTCAGTCTTTAGGAGGCCTGGGTATCCTGTTAGGCTTCTTAGGACTGACTTTCAGTTGTCTGAATTCTGCCAGATCTATAAGCTTGTTCATAGATTCATAGGTTGATACTAGGCTATCTGCCCTAGGGCATTTACAAGCCTAGCCAGAGTGTGTTTGGCTTTCGCCACCCTTTTAGATTTGTAGACTGTGGCTATGAATAGTAGGTCACAGAATATTGTCCCTTTACGGTTAATTTATTGTGCCTCTGTCTGTCAGGGACCCAGAAGTGATCCCGGGGGTATACTTACAGTCTCCCATCCACTCGTCAAGATTTCGCTTGAAGAGGGTCAATGAGGGGGCTCTGCCTAACCTGGACTGGGATTTTGTTCCAGAGTGATGGAAGTTTCTGGGATATGAATCTGTCCCTCCTGCATGTCCTATTTATTTCTGTGCTCAGGTTTAAGTCTCTAGAATGTGTAGCTCTAAGGGATTTGGATTTCTTGAAATGGAGCATGTCCATTAATTCTGGGTTGGACATGGCTTTATAAGTCAGGCACAGGTCTCCCCTGAGTAGGCTGTAAGCAACTGAGAGCCAAAGTTTCTTTAGCCTGATTGCATAGAGCATCTGTTTGAGTCCCTTTATCCTCTTGGTGAGGTACTTTTGGGGTCTTTCCAGTTGCTGCAGATGTCGGATAAGGTACATCCCAAATGGGGCATTGTATTCAATTATGGGCCTGATGAGTGATGAATAGAGTGGTACAATGACCTCACTTGATCTAGATGCTAAACCTTTTGTGATGAGGTGGGCTATATAGAAGGTCTTTCTGACCACTTTGGCAACGTGGTTGTCAAAGGAGAGATTACTATCTACTTGGGTCCCCAAGTCCCTAATTACTTCCTCCGTTCTTAGTGTGTTACCTCCTATGTGGTAGTCTGTGGGCACTTTGTTTTTCCCAAAGGGTATGACAATGCATTTTTTTGCATTTAGCTTTAGGCCATGACTCTGGCACTAGTTATCTGTCTCTGTGAGACCCTTTTGGAGAAAGCTTGTGTCAGCCGGGGAGTTTATTATGGCACCTAGTTTGCAGTCATCTGCGAACTTCATCAGCCATAGTCCTCCCGTGTTTGCCTGTATCTCAGAGAAGTAAATACCGAACAAGAGAGGTCCCAGGACTGAGCCTTGTGGAACTCCACTTGTAACTGGTTTAGAGTCTGACAAGGCTCCTGAAATTCTGACTGCATGGGTTCTATCCCTGAGCCAGTTTGCAACCTATCTTGTGACATAGGGGTTGATATTTAGGCTGGTAAGCTTATTTATGATACCAGAGTTGGGTATTGTGTCAAAGGCCTTTGCGAGGTCCAGGTAGGCTGGGTGGACCACTTTCCCTTCGTCCATGGCCCTGGTAACTGTTTCAAAGAAGTCGACCAAGTTCAAGAGGCAAGACCTGCCCTTAACAAAGCCGAACTGGGTAGGATCCATTGTCTGAAGGTTACTGATATCATTGTTTATGAGTTCCATGATGATACGCTCTATAGCTTTGCAGACCAGGCTAGTCAGGCTTATAGGGCAATAGTTACCAGGATCCACTGTGGCACCTCCCTTGTGGAGCGGGACCACTGTTGCTGCACGCCATTCCTTGGGTACATATCCTGTGGTGAGGCTGAGGTTGAACAGGGACTTTAGGTGAGGGTTTAGCTCATCTTGTAGCTCGTGTAGGACGCATCCCGGGACACTGTCTGGTCCCACTGATGCTGTGTTTTTTGCTTTGGGAAGGGCAGCTCTCACCTGATCATCTGTGATGTCTGGGAGGTTACACTCTGTTGGGATGGAGATTTGCTCTTTTGGGGGGGGGGTGGGGGGGGAGAAATTTGCAGTGAATCTGTCTGCCAGGATGTTGGCAATGTCTGTTGGTTCAGTGTATTTTTGGAGCATATCTGGGAGTTGCCGCCCTGGTTCCTAACATAACTAAAGAATGCCTTGTGGTTTTCCTTAGTATCTTGTGCCATTTTTCTTTTGAAGCTGGCCTTAGATGATTTTATGAGGGATTGTAGCTTCTTGCTGATACTGATCAGAGTTGCCTTCCCTTTTTGGGATCTTGCTCTATCATGTAGTAGCTTCCTCCTTTGGTTGTACAGCTTATTTATGGCCGGGGTCCAGCAGACAGGTCTCCTGCCCTTGGAGGAGTGAGTCTTGGTTTTATTTGGGATGGCATGACCCATGCATTCCTGCAGGTGTCCATAGAATGCATTTGTGAAGGATTCTGCAGTTTGAGCCGTTTTCCACTGACCCAGGGGCTTTGAAGGTTTCCACCTCAGTTTTGAGAAGTGTGAAGTTTGCTTTTGAGAAGTTCTTCACAGTGGTTACCTTGGCTGGGGGTGGGGATGGGATATGGATGTCCAGTGAGATTAATTTGTGATCTGATCTTACCAGTGAGGGGTATACCTCTAGTGTGGAACATAGCATCCCTATGTTTGTGATGACCAGATCCAATATTTTATCCCCTCTTGTGGGGGTATTGACCAGTTGTTCCATAGCATTTGAGTTTATAAACTCTAGGAACCTTTGGGCAAGGGTGTGTGGGTTTGAGTAGATTACCCAGTCAATGTTTGGGTGGTTGAAGTCACCCAGTATGATGGTGTTTGGAGAGACTTTCATGTTCTCCAGTGTTTTCAGGAAGGCTGAGTGGGGTTCCTGAGTTTGGGAGGGTGGCCTGTAGCAGGCTATAAACTGAAATGCAGTTTTTCCCACTGCTAGTTGCACGTATATGGTTTCCATTGCTTCGTACAGTGCTACTAACCTAAAGGTGTGGGTATTTTTGATATATCTGGATACTCCCCCTCCTTTTGTGGTTCAGTCCGAGCTTTGTGGCTGGAAAGCATGGTATGAAGTATAACATGGTAGTGCTGGGGTGCTCTCTGGAGCCTAGAACCAGGTCTCTGTTACCGCACAGACATCGATGTTCTCCATACTGAGGAGAGTCTTGAGTGCATGCATTTTGAGGTTTAGACTTCTGGCATTGAGTAGCATTACCCTTAGTTTCTTTTTCTCTGTATTTTCTATGGAGGTGGGTTTGTCTTTTGAGCCTTGCTTAAAAAAGGCACTATGGGGGTAGCAAGAGCCTTAGCCAGTATTCTACAGCCCAGGGGTGACAGGTGCAAGCCATCCCTAGCGAAGCAGCATGGCTTCTCGAGCATGTCATCCCAGGCTGACAGACACTGGATCCCCTTTGAGTGACACCAATATTTTAACCAATTGTTAAAATTTGACATTTTTTCTTTATACTGTGGCATCATTCTTGGTGAGGGTAAGATGCTACTCAAGGTCAGGGTCATACCAGCCTGGGCTACATGATCAGAGAGCTCCTCTATGTCTCTTTTCATGTAGTCCAGGGAGGTACATCTCAGGTCATTCACACCTGCATGGACAAGGACGGAGTCATAATTATACTTGCTTTGGAGTGACCTGAGTGCGTGTGTTATGTGGTGGATCCTGGCACCCGACAGACAGCTTACAGTGACCTTCTCCTTGCTCAGCCTGGTGAGTGTGACGTCAGTGTGTCTGAATATAGAGTCACCTATTACAAGTGTATTTGGCGTATTGTTTAGCCTTTATGGGCTGGTAGTGTGTGGCACACTGACTTTGTGGACTATGTGATACATGGGTATTGTTGTGTGATGGCAGTTGTTTGGTGGTATGCTTTGGAGGTCTCTGTTACTTAGGCAGGTTTTTATTTAGAGCCTCCGAGTATGTTTTTGTGTGTTTATGTGTTTGGTCTGTTTTTTCTATAGGTCTATGTGAGACTGGATTTGTGATGTGTGCAGTTACCTTCTTCTCCTGTTTGACTGTGCTAGTCATGGTTTGAGAGAGCTCAGCCTCTAGTTTGGCAATATAGTTGCATCTCTCTCATATATTTGAGCTTTTTTTGGAGGAGAAGAGGGTTGTCTGTGTACATAAGGCAGTTGTAACACTGCCTTAAGATTCCAATATTTACCAACTGGATGGAGAGTACACATGAAACTGTCCTTTGGACATGTCAGGATATTTGTGATTTCTACTTTTGACTGTTCTAGGAGGATTTAGAAGAGTATAAGAGAGGATTTAGTGCTTTAATTCCTTCTAGGTTTGGATTTAGAAGAGTATAAGAGATTTGGTGCTTTAATTTCTTCTTAAGTGCAGGTGAGAAGCTTATAAAGTGAGAATAGAGTTCTTCTTTAGAGACAGTGAGACTAGAGTGCTTCTTTTAGAGATACAGACCAGTTCCAAGGGAGAAAATGAAGAGCAGACTTTGTGGGGCCGGTAATAGTCTAAACCTGTTTAGGCGGCACTGCCCGATGCTGCGCTATGCGCAAAAGTGCGCAAAACCGCACTAAAGCGGGTTTTTAAACAGGGGACTTGAAAGAGCTAGGAAATGGCCCAAAACAGCCAATAAACAACAAGATCTTGTGCTGAGGTCACTCCTCCAGGGACAGACAGGCTGCTCAAAGCTCCCCACTCCCACTGGTAAACAAAGAAACTTCCTTCTATCCAAGTAAGGAAATGGGCAGCACAGGATCTATTCAAAAGTCCAGAATACAGCAAATCTGTATTAGGGACTATTCTAGCTTGTTGGCCTTGTTGTCTGGGAGAATGACCCAAGATGTAGAGATGCTGCAGAACCCTAAGCATTGATGAGAACTATCTCATCCTGAGAGGGAGTTTATAGGTCATAAACTTCAGGATATCACAAAATGAGATTTATTTAAGAGGAGAATGTGGGAAACCCTCTCAATCCTTCAAGTCAGAATCTGACAGGGGATACTCTGATGGGGAGCCTAGGTGCTTCCTTTTGTATATTCTGTTTTTGGTGCATCAGTGATGTCTTCATCTGACTCCTCAGAGGACTGAAGCTGTTGTCGAGCAGAGGGATACAGACTTACTGTTTGGATCCAACTACTGGTCCCCTGAAAAGCAGTGGGGAGCAAGAGTGAAAGGGAATTTCTGGGTGGATCTGATCTTGGGTTGGGCTGAGTGTAGGTCCTAGTTAGGGAAAGTATCATCCTCTCCAACACCTTAAACACTGATCCAACCTCAGAATGATTTGAAGACCATTGAAGTGACATCTGTGCCAACATGGGCACATGTATACAGAGCATAGACTACCTAATAAACAAGGTACATATATATGTAGAACGTGCTCAGCATGTAAATATATTTATAATGGGGATCTCTATAGGCATCCCCCCAACGGCTTTAAAATAGAACCTAGATTTTATGCAGACTGTAGAACCACTAATTTTATTTATTTTTGTTTTTGTACTATATGCCATGCTTTTTACATTGGAAAGACTAATCGTCCTTTTAAAGACAGAATATTAGAACATTACAGGGACATAAGGAATTGTAAGGAAAATAATGCACTAGCACAACACGTGCTATGCTTTGGTACTGACCATAAGTTTAAATTCATGGCTATAGAGATCATTCATACTAATATTAGGGGTGGCAATGTTAGGAATATTACTGAGGCTGTTGAACAAAGATGGATTTTGATGCTACAAGCAGATAAACCACCAGGTCTCAACGGGGCCACCTTCTTGAAACTTTTTCTTAAGGGACATTCTTTGAAACACTGAAATGGCACTATATTTTACTATGTTTTTATTTACTCAAATTTTTAATGATTTTTATACTATATAAATGTGCTTTTTACTATGTATTTGTGTTTAATTATGCAGAGCTACTGACTGGATACTGAGTGCTTTAAATTGTGGAGTGATGTTGCATTAAGTTAGTCTGATGAAGCGATCTATATGTTCGTGAAAGCGCTTACTTTTTTCTTACAATAAAGTGTTTTTTTACCTGAAGCCTGGATATTTGATGCCATTATTCTTATTTTGATTCTTGCTACAGTTGTTTTTGGCATCAAATAGTATTCTTTGGTCCTGTTTTTGTTGTTTCGTAAATGATCTGAAGACCAGTCTGAAGTAAATGTACCCGAACCTCCCTTTGGAGTTCCAGAACTGAATGAAAGAGGAAACTGCAAAACCAAAATCTTGGACGTCTCTAATGTGGGGACTGGAACTGAGAAGTTCAAGATTGATCGCCCCGATAATAGTAATAGAACTAAACCCAATGCATCTGGGGCCAGTATCCAGGTAGTCAACCTAATCCCTAGCCTCTGGGACTGTGTTGGCTCTGATAAAAGCAGAGTTGAAACTGTCAGATCCAGTAAACTTAGAGGCAAAGTTATTTGAGAAGGTTTCACAGAGTAGTCAGACCGTGGGACAAGGAACAGATCCATTGACATTGAAGTAGAAACATGGACTAGATGAGGACCAGAGATTGGGACAAAGTGTGTTGATCCAAAGACCGGTGGTGTGGAAGGTGTGGGAATGACTCTAAACTCCATCTAGGCCCTCAGGAACCTCTGCATCAAATGGTCCAGGTCAGCTTCAGAGGTATTGCTGTAACACCTGAAGGGTTTGGCTGATAAAGGTCTAGATGGAGAGTTCTGGCCTGATTTTTCTTCTAAAACGTCCTTGGAAAATCCAATAAAATTATCAACTCCAGTGGAACCAGATTCAATGAAACTGGATTCACTGAAGGAGTGTAAGTTGATCTCTTAGCCAAAGAATCTTCAAAACCTGGTTGCTTTGAAGCCAAGGTGAGTCTTAGGTTTTGATATGCTTATCAACATGATTCTTTGATTTAGAAGTCTCTGGATCCAGAGGAAGAAACCTGTTCAGAATTAGCTTGTTTCTGCCATCTGAGAGAACCCTGGGGCCAAAATCCACTGCAAATCTCATAGTCTACTGTGAGATAGGGAGCCCCCAGGTAGACTACACACTCATTATGAAGGTCCTGTGGTGGGATTTTATGCCCACACAGGGTACATTTCTTAAAACTGGTTAGATTATCCATATCACACATGAAATGCACTAGAAGATTTAATACAGTAGAGACACAGTCTACAGTCCTAAGGAACTAAATAACACCTATTTCTAAACTAACATATGGCAGAAAGAGAAGATTAACTATAGAACTATTTCTACCTCTAATTCTATGAATTACTGTAAGACTAGCAAGATAAACGTCCTGTTTCTAAAGATATATCTACATACATTGTAATCTAGTACATGGTAAGAAACACCTTAATAGAAAGAGCTCACTGTGCTTGAAAATTAACACATTAAGAAAGAGATACAGACTCAGTGTTAGGTAGGAAAGTCAAGTTCTGCATATCTAATGAAAAATACTGTCTGGTTGAAAAGTTAGAAAAATATGAGGTGGAGCACTTAGCCAGACTTGCATCATTATGCAAAGGTGTTAAACAAGATCTGATGTAGAACAGGGGTCAGGTGCATTATGGGAGGGGAAAGTTTGAAGGGGCTCAATACTGGAGCACTGATGTTGCTAGATTGGATCAAATAAACATCTCTGATGACCCATACGTTGGACCAGAAAGACTAAATGAACAGATTTCTACACATGTATCTCCTACTTTTTATACAGATTTCTATGAAGTGTTAGATATACAGTCCACTGCCTTGAACTGCCATCATTAACCTTTCATCTTTCAGTTTAAATTCAGCATGCCTTAGCCATTCACATGAAATCTTTTGATCAATAGGTGGTTGTTCAATCAGCTCAGTTTACTTTCCAGTATGCTGTGTAATGTTTGCTGGTCATGATCTTATATTCTTTCTTTGGCTTTTATGCACATTCTTTTTTCTTCTTTGTCCACTTTGGTTTGATTTCCATGTCTGCTCCCTTCCTACATGTTTCTACTAACCTGGGCAAAGAAGTCATCTTTGACTTGTTTACTTTCTTGTATTGAATTATGTTTGAATCGCATGATGTCAACAAATATGTATGCAGTCCTACAATTGCTGATCTATTCATATAGTCACTTTCAAGGAGGCTCATGACTCCTTCTGAATGAGGGAAATAAGATCTTTGCAGGCATTAGTCTTTACGCATCTACACTCTGAAGGCCAATCAGAAAGGCAAGTTGATTTATAGCTCATATTTTAGTCATAGATGTCTAAGGTTTAAATATGTTTCAGTCTTCTAAAATACTCCTTACTAAACTCTGTTCTCATGCATTTAAGCTGCACTGCTGCCCCTTCATATACCCCACACATATTTATATACTCCCCCTTGCTCCATTTCTTTTACATCTCCATCTTCCTCTTGGTTACTATTTCCCACAATGTTCACTTTTCCTTCTATAAATGTTGCTTTTGTCCAATTTTTCAACACTAATGTCATTCTTATGGCATCTGGAAATATTTTTGAAAAGTTGCAGTTGTAATTTCAATTGAGTTTTGGATATGCTATACATTTTTTGATTATCCAAAAAAAGTGATAAGGTACTGTTTGTCATCATTTCTTTTCTGAAGTCAGACTATACTTACAGCCTAGTTTATAAAGTAAACATTTCAAAGAATTAAATGCAAGGCAGAGTGGTAATTGTGAAAAAGAATCATCCTCAAATTTTTGATTGCTTTACGCCTGCACTCTAGATGATAATTAATTTCCCTTTTTCATGGCTCATATTTAAAGTTGTTTGACAATTTTTTCTTAGAAACTGCAATATCATCTGTGTTTGGGAAATGTTGCAAATTTGAAAGCATTCTATAATTCATAAGTGTGGAATGGTGTCCCGAGTTTTTTTTTTTTTTTTTGTCCATGTCATAATGACATACTTGCCGTTTTTAAATTTACATTATGGCTTTGTAACAGATGATCATAGGCTCCATATGATTGCCTTTTATTCTCCATTCTATTCTAGTGCCATAGTGGAATGATTTTATCAACATGATTGCTGACTATTCAAAAATGTATGTATAGGGGCGTGGCCAAGATGCCTAAGTGTTAGCAGCACTTCTCTGATGCTCTGTCTCTAAAGATTGTTTCTGACAGGATTTTTAAGTTCTAACCTAAATAATTTCGAAAATGTTCACCACGAGTTATACTTGTTGGTACTGTGGACTATCTACAAAGAAGAAATTAAACTTTTTGAGTTTGTATCAAGAAATTTCCTTTCAGAAGTACTGTAGCTCTGTACAATTGGACAAAACTATTGAGTCACACAAGAACCTCTCCTCAAGACAGTTCCATGTAAAAGGAACTTCACGCAATAATTTCCAGCATCCAGGACCTCTCAGTGAAGATGGTTAATTTAGAAAAGATTATGGAGAACATGAAAAAGGAAAGAAAGAAACAAATAGAAGACCTGAAGGATTTATAACCAAACATTCAGAACAAATAGCAGCCATAGAGGAAAATGTAAATGACATTGATAGGAGACAAATGGAAAATAATACACAAATTGATTTCCTTCTAAAATAGAATAGTCATTTACTTGAGAAAGTCGAAGACCTGGAGTCCAGATCAAGAAGGAACAACGTCAGAATATATGGGGTACCCAAGAAGATGGAAGGTAATAACATGGTCCAGTTTTTAAATGGATGGCTGACAAAAATATTAAACCTTCCTGAGTCTTTCTCATAGGGATTGAGAGAGCCCACAGGTCTTTATCCAATACATCTGCTTTTAAAAACCCTAATGCAGTGAGCTCTATCATAGATAAATTCTTATCCACACAGGACCAGGACTTGGTATTAAGAACAGCTTGGTCAGGAAATCCAATACAATTTGTGGGGAAAGCTGACCAAGTAAAACATGTTGCGAACCTTTAATTTAAAGTCGGCTCCAGCCTGTCTAGCTGAATACATTCTTTATATTGTTTTAACCAAGGGTTAAACTGCTAGATTTGAACATGCAAATGTATTTTTATTGCTCTGCTTTCTCACCAGATGCAAGATAACAAAAGAATGTAGTATCTGTTAGCCAGGGAACCCAGAAAGTGTGAAAAAAATTATGTAATGGGAATCAGGACTGCAGATAGCAATTTAAACAGAGAAAATCAGAAGGCATTTTTGTCTTGACCATCCAACTCAGCACTGCCTTTGCTCTCTATGTGTAAGTTATTTTAGAACTGTATTCTCTTTGAGAAGTAGCGAGGAACTAGACAGATTAGATACAAGAAGCTGTAGTAATTGGCCGTTTTGGACCATTTCTAGCTCTTTTGAAGTTCCCTGGTTAAAATCCGCCTCTGGTGTTTTTTTTGAAACTATACTGCTCAGATACAGCTCCACGTGGTCCTGTAGAGTAGTCCTGGCTACAGAGAACTGAAAAAAAGCTACTGCTTTCCTGATTAAGTATCCTGCTGTTTTTTATATTTGTTTTACCTTCTACTGCTTACCTAGAGCAAGCTTTAACTGTTTTCATAGTTATTTACTGCAGTTTTTATTATCTGCACTTAAAAGTACATTTTAGTCGAAATGAGTCTAATTCAAGTCGAAAAGTGTTTGTTTGCTGTTTAATTTAATTGTTTGGCTGCCCACTAAAGTGTGCTAGCCTGTACTACTGACTTATTGCCTTTTCTGCATTTCTGTGTGTTTCTATTTAAAAAACAAAAAAAACCAAAAAAATATTCATTGTTTTCCTGCCTCTCCTAAACTAGTTAGACCAGTTTACAGGCCTTGCTGTATTCTGGGCTGTGGTGTAGTTCCTGTGTTGTCCATTGCCTTACTTGGATAGAAGGAAGTTTCTTAGCTCACCAGTGGGAGTGGGGAGCCTTGAACAGCCTACCTGTCCTTGAGGGAAGTGACCTCAACACAAGAAGGTCATTTTGGACTATTTCTAGCTCTTTTGAAGTTCCCTGGTTAAAATCCGCCTCTGGTGTTTTTTTGAAGCTATACTGCTCAGACTCAGCTCCACGTGGTCCTATAAAGTAGTCCTGGCTACAGAGAACTGAAAAAAAAGCGACTGCTTTCCTGATTAAGTATCCTGCTGTTTTTTATACTTGTTTTACCTTCTAGTGCTTACCTAAAGCAAGCTTTAACTGTTTTCATAGTTATTTACTGCAGTTTTTATTATCTGCACTTAAAAGTACATTTTAGTCAAATTTTAGAAGAATTCTGGTTGAAAAGTTGTTTGTTTGCTGTTTAATTTAATTGTTTGGCAGCCCACTAAAGTGTGCTAGCCTGTACTACTATTTTATTGCCTTTTCTGCATTTCTGTGCGATTCTATTTAAAAACAAAAAAAAAAAAAACAAAAAAAAATTCCTTGTTTTCCTGCCTCTCCTCGACTAGTTTAGACCAGTTTACAGGCCTTGCTGTATTCTGGGCTGTGGTGTAGTTCCTGTGTTGTCCATTGCCTTACTTGGATAGAAGGAAGTTTCTTAGCTCACCAGTGGGAGTGGGGAGCCTTGAACAGCCTACCTGTCCTTGAGGGAAGTGACCTCAACACAAGAAGGTCATTTTGGACCATTTCTAGCTCTTTTGAAGTTCCCTGGTTAAAATCCGCCTCTGGTGTTTTTTTGAAGCTATACTGCTCAGACTCAGCTCCACGTGGTCGTGTAAAGTAGTCCTGGCTACAGAGAACTGAAAAATAAGCGACTGCTTTCCTGATTAAGTATCCTGCTGTTTTTTATACTTGTTTTACCTTCTAGTGCTTACCTAAAGCAAGCTTTAACTGTTTTCATAGTTATTTACTGCAGTTTTTATTATCTGCACTTAAAAGTACATTTTAGTCAAATTTTAGAAGAATTCTGGTTGAAAAGTTGTTTGTTTGCTGTTTAATTTAATTGTTTGGCAGCCCACTAAAATGTGCTAGCCTGTACTACTATTTTATTGCCTTTTCTGCATTTCTGTGCGATTCTATTTAAAAACAAAAAAAAAAAAACAAAAAAAAATTCCTTGTTTTCCT
Organism: Protopterus annectens; assembly: GCF_019279795.1. Taxonomy (NCBI): domain Eukaryota; kingdom Metazoa; phylum Chordata; order Ceratodontiformes; family Protopteridae; genus Protopterus; species Protopterus annectens. The sequence continues at coordinate 1,689,469,892 of NC_056744.1, read as the reverse complement.
GCCTCTCCTCGACTAGTTTAGACCAGTTTACAGGCCTTGCTGTATTCTGGGCTGTGGTGTAGTTCCTGTGTTGTCCATTGCCTTACTTGGATAGAAGGAAGTTTCTTAGCTCACCAGTGGGAGTGGGGAGCCTTGAACAGCCTACCTGTCCTTGAAGGAAGTGACCTCAGCACAAGAAGCTGTAGTAATTGGTCGTTTTGGACCATTTCTAGTTCTTTTGAAGTTGCCTGGTTAAAATCCGCATTTGCAGCACCAGTTAAACAAGGTTAAACTTCTTCTGGCTCCGCCAAGTCTGCTCTTCAAATTTTCCCTTAACATAGCTCTACTCTTTGTTTAGTCTGTCTACTAGCTATATTTAAACCTAGCACTTGTTCTCAAAACCCCTCTTATAAGTAAGCCATCATCAAACTAAAGTAAGCACTACATCTACCCTTGTGAATACCCACTTCCCTTAAAGGCACAGCACTTTCCTTATAATATTCTAGCATGTCGAGTGGTAGACTACTAGCATCCTCTCCTGTTCAACTGGTTAATCTGGGAATCTTGAGACAATGCTACAATTATCTCATGTACACAGACAACCCTCTCCTCGTCCCAACAAACACAAATACATGTGAGAGATGCAACTACTTAGCCAAACTGGAGGCTGAACTCTCTCAACTCAGGACTGGCAAGATCAGATAGGAGGAGAAGGAAACCAAGCACACAACAAACCCAGTCACACATAGACCTACCCCAACTGCAAACCAAACACATAATAACACAAAAACATACTCGGAGGCTCTAATAAAAAACCTACCAAAACAACAGAGGCTCCCAAAGCAGACACCAAAAAATACACCACCCCAAAACACAACACATGCAACACATACTTCAAAAAATCAGTGTGTCAAACAAACACAGCCCTTAAGGCCAAACACTATGCCTGATACACTAGTGATAGGTGACTCTATAGTCAGACACACTGACGTTCCACTTACCAGGCTGAACAAAGAGAGGATAACGCTGAGCTGCCTATCGGGGGTTAGGATTTGACACATAACACACGCACTCAAGTCACTCAAGGGCACGTACAAATATGACTCTGTCATTGTCCATGCCGGCGTGAATGACCTGAGACATACCTCCCTGGACTACATGAAAAGAGACATAGAGGAGCTCTCTGATTATGTAGCCCAGGCTGGTATGACCCTGACCCTGAGCAGCATCTTGCCCTCACCAAGAATGATGCCACAATACAAAGACAAGATGATTAGCTTTAATAATTGGCTCAATTACTGGTGTCATTCTAGGGGGATCCAATGTCTGTCTGCTTGGGATGACATGCTGAACAAGCCACGTTGCTTTGCAAGGGATGGCTTGCACTTGTCACCACTAGGCTTCCGGATATTGGCAAAGGCTCTTGCCACCCCCATAGTGCCTTTTTTAGGCAAGGCTCAAAAGATGAACCCACCACCTTAGAAATCAAAAATGGAAAAAAAAATAAGGGTAATGCTGCTCAACGCCAGAAGTCTAAATCTCAAGATGCAGGCCTTCGAAGCACTCCTCAGTATGGAAAACATTGATGTCTGCGCAGTAACTGAAACCTGGTTCAAGGCTCCAGAGAGCACCCCAGCGATAACAGGCTTCACCTCATATCATGCTTTTCGGCCCCAAAACCCAGTCTGAACCACAAAAGGAGGGGGAGTGTCCATATTCATCAAAGATACCCACACCTCCAGGTTAGTGGCAACACATGAATCATCGGAGACCATCCAAGTGCAAATAACCATAGGCAAAACTGCTATACAACTGGTTGCATGTTACAGACCACCCTCCCAATCTCAAGAACTCCATTTAGCCTTCCTGAAGACACTGGAGGATATGAATGTCTCACCAAATACCATCACATTGGGAGACTTCAACAACCCTAACATAGACTGGGTACACTATTCTAGCCCAAACACCCTAGCCCAAAGGTTCCTGGAATTCATAAACTCAAATGCATTGGAATAGTTAGTCACCTCTCCCACAAGGGGTGATAACATACTAGACCTGATCATCACTAACATGGGGTCAAAATGCTCCACACCGGAAGTATACCCCTCACTAGTGAGATCTGACCACAGACTAATCACCCTGGATATACATATCCCACCTCCACCCCCAGCACAAAAGAGTATAGTGAAAAACTTCTCAAAAGCCGACTTCACACTTCTTAAGACTGAGATGGTATCCTTTAAGCCCACTGGACCAGTGGAAACCACAACCCATAATGCTGAATCCTTCACAAACGCTTTCTACGGACATCTCCAAGAAAGCATGGATCACGCAATCCCAAACAAGACCAAGACCCTCTCCACCAAGGGAAAGCGCCCTGTCTGGTGGACCCCAGCCATAAACAAACTGTATAACAAAAGAAGGAAACTAATGCAAGACAGAGCTAAATCCCATAAAGGGAAGGCAGCTCTGATCTCCACTAGTAAAAAGTTACGTTCTCTCATAAAAACATCCAAGGCCAACTTTGAGAAAAAAATCGCCAAAGACACTAAAGATAACCACAAGGCCTTCTTCAGTTATGTCAGAAACCTGGGCGGGAACTCCCAGATATGCTCAGAGTTGGTACACAACAACAAAAAATTCACTGAACCCACAGATATTGCCAACATTCTGGCAGACAGGTTCAGTGCAAATTTCTCCCCTCCCTCACCCCCAAAAGAAGAAATACTTATCCCAGCTGAATGTAACCTCCCTGCCATCTCAGATGTCCAGGTGAGAGCCACCCTCAGCAAAGCAAAAAACACAGCGTCAATGGGACCTGATGGTGTTCCCGGTTGCGTACTATGTGAACTCCAAGAGGAGCTAAACCCGCATATAAAAATGCTATTTAACCTCATCCTTGCTACAGGATATGTACCTGAACACTGGCGTACAGTAACAGTGGTCCCACTCCACAAAGGAGGTGCCTGCACAGACCCTGGAAACTACTGTCCCATAAGCTTAACCAGCCTTGTCTGCAAAGCTATGGAAAGAATCATCATTATGGAACTCATAAACAGAGACATTGGGGACCTACAGACTCCTGATCCCACCCAGTTCGGCTTTGTAAAGGGCAGATCCTGCCTTTGAACCTAGTTGACTTTTTCAAAACTGTCACTAGAGCCATTGATGAGGGCAAAGCAGTCCACACAGCCTACCTGGACTTGGCTAAGGCCTTTGACACAATACCCCACTCAGGCATCATAGACAAGCTCAACAGCTTAAATATAAATCCATATGTCACAAGATGGGTTGCAAACTGGCTAAAAAACAGAACCCATAAAGTCAAAATTGCAGGTGCCTTGTCAGATTCAAAGCCAATCACAAGTGGTGTCCCACAAGGATCTGTCCTGGGACCCCTCTTATTCGGCATTTACTTTTCAGATGTGAAAGCAAACATAGGAGGGTTGTGATTGACAAAGTTTGCAGATGACTGCAAACTAGGCGCTATAGTCGACACACCAGCTGAAACACACATCCTACAGAATGCCCTCACAGAAACAGACAGCTGGTGCCGGAATCATGGCCTGAAACTGAATGCCAAGAAATGTGTAGTCATCCCCTCTGGGAGAAACAAAGTACCCACAAATTACCACATAGACAGCAACCCACTGTGTAAAAAGAAATCAGAGACCTGGGGACCCAAGTAGATAGTGATCTCTCTTTCGACACCCACGTTGCCAAAGTGGTTAGAAAGACTTTCTATCTTGCCCACCTTATCATGAAGGGGTTTTCAGCCAGATCAAAGGAGGTCATTGTACCCCTATACTCCTCCTTTATCAGGCCCATGATTGAATACAATGCCCCATTTTGGTATGTACCTCACCCGGCACTTGAAACAGCTGGAGAGACCCCAAAAGTACCTCACCAAGAGGATCAAGGGTCTACAACACATGTCATATGCTTCCAGACTAAAGAAACTCCAGCTCTATTCAGTAGCATACCGCCTACTTAGAGGTGACCTATGCCTGACATACAAGGCCATGTCCAATCAGGATTTGATGGACATGCTCCACCTCAAAAAATCCAAATCCACCAGAACCATGAGAGCTAAAGATTTGAACCTCAGCACAAACCTGAATAGGACATGCTGGAGGGACAGATTCATAACTCAGAGGCTTCCCACACTCTGGAACAGAATCCCAGTTCATGTTTGGCAGAGTCCCTCACCGACTCTCTTCAAGAGAAATCTTGACGAGTGGATGGGAGATCGTAGGTTTACCCCAGGGGTCGTCCCTGTGTCACCATTAGACAGAGGCACAGTCAATTAATTCTATTAAGTAAAGGGGTCATCAATGTGTCACTACTAAGTCAGAGGCACAGTATTCAGAATCTATTCTGTACACTTATTACCACTATAAGGGGTGGCGATAGCCACATCACTATGGCTAGGCTTATAAATGCGCTAGGGCAGATAGCCTAGTACTAAACTATGAAACTATGACTAAGTGTTTTTCTGTATTCATATCAGAACTTTCCTACTGTATTGTTTTGAGTATTTCTCTGTGATCTCTGAACTCTTGACTAGCACTGTATTGTAGTAGTATTGTCTTGTATATTTATTATTTATTATTAAATATTCTTAAACCCTTTCAACTGTGGCTATTTTGTGTAGTGATAATTTAAGCTCTAGAGTACATTGCATGCTTATAGTGATCTTGTTATCAAGCCTCTCCAATAAGCCTTGACTCCATTTAGTAACACTTACTATTGGATAATAATATTGCACAGTAATAATTGGACACCCTTTTAAGGGCCTTTGAGTAGCTGGTGTATATTAGTTGGGTGGTGGTAAGGATTACTACCATATAGTCGGGTAATAAGGGCACAGCTGGAGAACCTGTGCCAGCCTTTTCACAGGAGTGTCTGTGAAGTTGTATAAACTCTTATCTCAAAGTGTGTGTGTGTCAGCTATCTGGGCTGGGACACAAAGCACTGGTTAGACAAAGAGGGTACTGGGGGTTTTAGCTTGCCCAGCTAGGCTGAGATCTGGACCCTATAGCTGTGCTAGTGGGGAGTCTTATTGGGGACCTGGAGAGCAAGGGAGCGACCAGCTCTGGACTGACTGTGATCTCTGTGTGCTCTTAAGGGAAATTGTACTTTACTATGTGTATTTGATATCCTTTCCTCTATATGAGACACCATCTCTGGTGTTAGTGGTGAGGATTGAGGCTCCTTGATTGCTGGGCCAGGGCATGAGTGTCACAATAGTAATCACATTTTACTGTCTGGATAAATGCCTGAAGTTAATTCAAATACTTCTAATGCTTAGTTATGTTGGGGTACAGTGATTCTGCTTGTTAAAACCAAAATGAAGTATTATGTTTACTGTTGGCATATAAATCTGCAATGTAATAAGTTTTATAGGAAAAGAATGGACACAATATTTGTAGTTCTAACAAAATGTGTATTTATTATTTTACTCAAACTAATTGATAATATAAAATCACATGCAAGCATCATAACATATTTTACTGATTTTACATGTATGTATCTTCTGGAAGATTAATGCAGTCACACACATGGTATAGAAAGTACAGTTTTGTACCTACCATAAATGTAGATGTCCGATAGGTATGCATCTGCAGTCATAACATATGGGTTGTCCTGCCTCAGGCAGCCCCTCGGTTGGCCGGATTCCAAAGTCTGGGTCTGGCCTCGGCTGATGTCGCACTTTCCCCGATGTCAGAGCGTCTGGGGTATAAAAGCATCAGCCGACGCCATCTTCCTCAGTTTTTCTTGCCCCAGATGCCAGGTGCCCTCTATGAAGGCTAAATTTGGATAAAATGTAAAAAAAAATCCAACCATAATGCAAACATATATACATATATATACAAACAAATACACCATAACAGATTCCCCCAGCTAGCTAATGAAGGGGTAAGCACCCTAGGAATACCACAGAGGGGAAGGAGGGAGGGTAAACCTGACTGCAGATGCATACCTATCGGACATCTACATTTATGGTAGGTACAAAACTGTACTATGTCCTTCAAGGATGCATCTGCAGTCATAACATATGGGTAGAATACCATAGCCAATCTGGGGGTGGAGGTACTAAGAAAATGATGGTGTAGTTAAGAGACCCTGCAGGACTGCAGTAACAAAACCTGCTCTGGATCTAGAGTATAAGGGTAAATTGTAATGCTTGGCAAAAGTATGCACGGAGCTCCATGTAGCAGCTTCTAAAATGTCCTTGGTAGCCACCCCTCTTAGGAAGGCTGTAGTGGTGGCTGTGGCTCTCGTGGAATGAGGCCTAATATTCACAGGAACAGTCTTTCCATGAAAGGAGTAGCAAAAGCGAATGCAATTTCCTATCCATTTTGAGATTGTCTGTTTGGAAATTGCTTTTCCTTGTGTCCCAGCAGCATAAGCTACAAACAGTTGGTCAGTCTTTCTGTAACTTTTAGTTCTGTCCAAATAGTAGCGTAATTGTCTGTGGATATCCAGAGTGTGTAGAAGTTTCTCCCCTTTATTTTGTGAATTTGGGAAGAATGTAGGCAAATGAATTGCTTGGTTCAAGGATACTCTAGATACCACCTTTGGCATGAAAGTTGGGTTGGTTCTTAATGAAACTCTGTCCTGATGAAAAATAAGAAATGGCTGCACTGCCATTAAAGCTTGTAACTCAGATACTCTTCTTGCTGAAGTTATGGCCAGAAGGAATGCAGTTTTCCAGGATAGAAACTGTGGATCTGCCGTTGCTGCTGGTTCAAATGGAGGAAGTGTTAGTTTTTCCAGCACAAAGTTAAGGTCCCAAGTAGGTAAAGGTGGTCTCCTTGGAGGTTTGATGTTTTTGATTCCTCTGAGAAATTGTCTTAAGAGAGGATGCGAGTAGACAGGAGGATTTACATTGTATTCTGCTGAAATTGCTGAGGCATGTATTTTAATGGAAGAATAAGACAGGCCATTGTGGAACAATTCTGCTAAGTATTCCAGTATATGTGACATGTTCATCACTGTCGCATCAAGGCCTTTTGTTGTGTTCCAAATGTGAAATCTTTTCCATTTTGCTGAGTATGCCTTCCTTGTGGAAGGGCGGCGAGCTTCCATAATAATGTCCTTTACCCTCTGGGATAAGCTATCCTGGGAAGGAGTCATGGTATTCTCCAGGCAGTTAGCTGCAAGGTCTTTAGGTTGGGATGCAAGATTTTGAAATTGTTCTGCGTCAGAAGAAGAGGCCATAATGGGAGAGGCCACGGTTTCGTCTGTGACAAGCTCTTCAACAGTGGGTACCAATGCTGCCTTGGCCAGTCTGGAGCTATCAGAATCACTTTTGGCTGTTCTGCCCTGATCTTCAGTAAAACCTTGGACATTAATGGGATTGGTGGGAAAGCATAGACTTTTCGGGCTTTCCAGCTGAATGAGAGAGAGTCCACCTTCCATGCTTGTGGATGGGTTGTCCTTGTGCAAAAAATTTTCAGTTGATGATTGTGGGGTGAGGCGAACAGATCTATCTCTGACCTTCCCCATGTCTGTGTTATGAGTAAGAAAATGTCTGGGTGCAGCATCCATTCATGTGCATCCATGGTAGTTCTGCTTAAGCTGTCTGCCAGAGTATTGTCTTTCCCTGGCACGAACTGGGCCTGTAGTTGTATATTGTGTTTCAAACAAAGATCCCATAGATTCATAGCCAGTCTGCATAGAGGGTAGGAGTGAGTGCCTCCTTGCTTGTTTATGTACCACATAACTGTGGTGTTGTCTGTCCTTATTAGCAGGGGGCCTTGTTGAAGGAAGGGCTTGAAAGCCTCGATTGCATGTATCACTGCCAGCATTTCCTTTTGGTTTATGTGCATTTGCAGCTGCCCTTGAGACCATAGCCCTTGGATACATTTGTCCTCCATGTGCGCTCCCCAACCTCGGTCTGAAGCGTCTGTGGTGATGGTTTGGTTTGCTTTTGGTTTGAAGAAAGGCAACCCTCTGTTGGTCTGGCAGGCTTGAGCCCACCACAGGAATTCCTTTTGAAGGCAAGGTATGATTGGAATCAGAGTTTCTAAGCTGTGACTGTGCTGAGTCCATACACTCCTTAGGTACCATTGCAATCTTCTCATATGTAGCCTGGCTTGTGGAATTAGTATTATGCAGGATGCCATGAAACCCAGGGCCTGCAGGATCTTCCTTGCAGTTAGCTGAGTTTGTCTTGTCAGATTCTTGAAGTAATCTGGAAGTTGTTTCTGTTTTTCTTCTGTGAGAAAGGCCATCTGGGTGGTTGTATCTAGATCTGCACCCAAAAAGGTTATCCTTTGGGATGGTACAAGTCTTGATTTTTGGATGTTGACTGTGTATCCCAAGGCCTGTAATAGCTGAATGGCATAGTCCAAGTCCTTTAACAAATTTGTCTTGCTGTCCGCTTGTATCAAGCAGTCATCCAGATATGGGTAGATTTGAATCCCCTGAAGTCTGCAGTGTGCAATTACTGATGCCAGGCATTTCGTGAATACTCTGGGCGCAGTAGATAAGCCAAAGGGCAATGCTGAGAATTGATAATGCTCTGATCCTGCAAGAAATCTGAGGTGTCTTCTGCAACTTTGTCGAATGGGGACATGCAGGTATGTCTCCTTGAGATCTAGAGTCACCAGCCAAGACTCCTTGCCCAGCATGGGAAGAAGCTGCTGTAGGGTCAGCATCTTGAATTTCGGCACAATGAGGTAAGTGTTCAGTGCGGACAGATCGAGAATAGGCCTCCATTGATTTTCTTTCCTTGGAACAAGGAATAACCTTGAATAAAAACCTTGGCCTTGTTCTGAGAGAGGAACCTTCTCTATGGCTTTCATTTGTAGTAATTTGGAGATTTGTTTCAAAGCCTCCACCCTCTGATTTGGTAGCAGGTCTGGCATTCCTTTTCTTTTTGGCAATGTGTGGAAATGGAACCTGTATCCTTTGTCTATTATTTGCAGTGTCCATGAGTCCCTTGTAATGTAATGCCAATTTTCTGAAAATAAAGAAAGCTTTCCACCCAATGGTGCTTCTAATTGAGCCCTGGTTGGCGGAGTCAATAGTAAGTCATTGTGTTTGTCCTGGTGTGGCAGTTGTTGTCGCTGTTCCTGCACTACCTCTCTGGCTGGGTGTCTGCCACTGACTGCCTCTGTTGTGGCCTCTAGCTTGCCCTATACCTCTGGTACGCCTGTTCCTGCCTCTCTGTGATCTGTCTGAGTCCGGAAAGGACCAATTCTTAGTAGGCCAATTTCTGCTGAATCTCGGTGGTTGTACCTGCAGAAAGTCCTTGACTGTTTGCACAGATTTTGCCTTTTCTTCAAACTTCTTTAAGACCTCCTGGGCCGTGGAACCAAATAATTTTTGTTTTTCCATTGGAGCATCCAGGAGCTTAGCTTTAACATGGTCCGGTAGAGATTGTTCCTTCAACCAGGCATGCCTTCGTATAATAGCCCCTGTCATTGGTGACCTACATGAAGCTTCCAGTGCATCATAACCACATTGCAAAAAATGGTTGCTAACCTGCTGCGAGTTATGTACCGGATCCTGAAGAGATTTATGGTCAAGGGGCTCAGAGGAGGAAAGCTTCTTATACAATTCATCTAACAAATACTCTTGGTACTGAATCATATGGAATTGACAATTTAATGCCCTCATAGAAAGAGTTGCAGAAGTATAAACTTTCTTTCCCCATCGCTCTAAAGCTCTAGATTCCCTTTCAGAAGGTAAAGGGTTTTTAGCAGTGGAAGCTGCAACCCCTTTTGGGCCCTGTGAAATGGTTTCTGGGTCTGCAGCGTGGGCCTTGTACAGGTGAAAATGAGAACCCTGTAGTACCTATCAGGTTTGGCAGGAGCTGGAGGGAGAGAATCAGGGGCTGTACTAGCATCAGAGTACACATCATCAATAACATTCAACACAGGAGGTATAGCCAAAGGCCTATGCTGAGGTAAATGCAAAAATGTCCTTAATCTTTTTCTGGAATCAGAAAATTCCTGGCCCTGCCATTGGAAATGTTTTCTCATAGAGTGCAGTGTCTCACCAAAAGAAAACTCTTCACGAGGGGAGGCCGAAGGAATAGATTCTTCAGCATCAGAATCCTCATAGGCCGAATAAGCCTCCTGCTGGTGCTCTGACAACACAGATTCATCCGTAGACTCATCTGAAGAGTGTGGGTCAGAGGGCTCAACCCTGGGCCTTTTGTCTGGAGGTGGAAGAGAGCCCCTGTCTGGGTGAGGTTGAGAACCTCTAATTAAGGAGATAAGATCCTCTGCTAGGCTGAGAATTTGAGTGCTGGTAGAAGGCCTCTGAGAGATAGACTTGGGAGGCAAAGCTTTGGCAAGTTTGGCAGCTTTAGCCCTAGAGAAGGCCTTAATGGACATGGATGCAGGGGGTCTGGCTGCAAAATGTGCAGGGGTGGACTTGTCTAAAGGAATGGTGTCGGACATGTCCTGGACACCGGTTTCCGTAGGTAGTTCAATAACCGACTCGGCCGGAGCCTCCAAGGTCAAGGTAGTCGGTTGTAAGGTTTCAGCAACAGGAAACACCAAGGACTCGGTTTCAGCCGAAACCGAGACACTCGCGGTAGGCCTGACCGAGGTTTCAGCTGAAACCGCGGGCCGCGAGGGTCGGTCCTTGTCCTTCTGTTTTTTAACTACATGTGAAGTCGAAGTATCCGATGGCATTTTATATGCAAAGTTAGCCCCAAAATATTCCTCTGCAAACTCCAACCGACGCCTAAGCGTTCGTCAGTTGAAGGAAGCACAGGCAGAGCAGGCCGAGACGTCGTGGTCCGGGCCTAAGCAAGGGAGGCAGTAAGAGTGGAAATCCTTATGAGGTATTTGTTTCCCACAAGTTAAACAATTATTTACTTTATCTGACATCGGCTGAGGCAAGAAAGAGTCCCCAACGGGGTACTTAGCTTTTTCGAAGTCTTCGGTAGCTGAATCAAAGGAGCTGGCCGACCGGCACTTGTGAACTGCTTCTGCTTCGGGCACCGCGCGGCAAGAAAGACTGAGGAAGATGGCGTCGGCTGATGCTTTTATACCCCAGATGCTCTGACGTTGTGGAAAGTGCGACATCAGCCGAGGCCAGACCCAGACTTTGGAATCCGGCCGACCGAGGGGCTGCCTGAGGCAGGACAACCCATATGTTATGACTGCAGATGCATCCTTGAAGGACATCTATATATACCCCTTTTATTTATATATATATATATATATATATATATATATATATATATATATATATATATATATATATATAGATATAGATATACACAAATAGTAAGAAGCTATAATAGAAGACAAACATAGTGTTCAATGCATGAGTAAACAACAAGACAGGACAACATTCATGACTTTAGAGAAAGTTATTTTGTTTCTCATAACTCTCATACAATGTTTTCTGTAAAAAGTTAATTTAACAAATCCTTGTTATATAATTCTCATTATTTTCGTCTGAAATGTGTTAAATATTGGCAAGATTCAATTTAGGAGATTGTATTCCCTTTAGACATTTTATTCTAAAGTCTTACTACAAATTGTAAAATATAAATGACTTGATGTGAAGATGGCAGTAAGTTACTCTAAATCCTTATAAGACAAGTGTAAATCTTTTTGTTTACTTCATTATTTTATTAACAAATGTTTTATTTAGCAATCACAAGGTACTTATTACTTGAAATAGAATGGTTTGTGACATAACTGTTTGAAACTATATCTTATGTTCATAGCTGTTGATTAAGGTAGTCAATTCACAGTCTAATGACACCTTAAAAGAACTATTTAGAATTCTTGCATGGGTCAGGAGAGTCATCACATCCTAAAATGCATTGTACATTTCAGAAATTACAGGCTGTAGCATTAGACTAACAATGGCCATTGACTGTAAGATGGTAGAAGTTGGCTTCAATGACTTGTTCATTGAACCAGGAATTTTAAATTCCATGCTTGGTACTGTATATAGTTCTGATTATTTGTTAGACATGTGTAAAATTAAAATTTTGTCCACAGTAGAATACACAATGCAAGAATGTGTTTTCAAATATGTCTATATATAAATGTGTTTCGCTTAATGTCAGTGGCCTTAATAAAAATATAAAAAGGGGAAGTTTATGTAAATACCTCAGAAAAAAATAGAGTGGATATTGCATTTATATAGGAAACCCACCTAATTGAAAAAGATGTGATTAGATTGTTTTTAATGGTTATTCTACACTTTACAAAATGAAAAAGATGAAACGTTCCTTGCAACCACGGCTTAAAAAACTCCTTTATTTGCGACAAAAAAACAGACAGTAAGCACTTTCAAGCTCTAGGTTCTTCTTCAGACTGAATAAAGCAGCAGTTACCTCAAGAATTTAAACAACTTTAAAAATATACTGACCAATCAGCACACATTAAACATTATCTATTCAAATCCCTTGATTTAAGAACAGGTTTTAAAAAAGCCTTGTTATTCAAACCAGGTTTCCTAAAAGGAGAGAAACTTGCAAATTCAGTGCAATTCCCTTTCTTCAGTGTAATTCACAAAATCACCACCTTTAGGACCCTTGCATACTATCTCAATCACTTTAAACTTGAAACAATGTGATGGACCTGACTCAAAAATATGTTTGGCAAGAGCATTAGTCAAATCTGATATTCTCATGGCATATTTATGCTCTCAAATCCGTTCGTAGAGAATCCTGTTAGAATTGCCAACGTAAAAACTATCACATGCCATGCACATTGCCAAATAAATAACAGTATGAGTCTTGCAATCAGCTGACAGTTTAAATACAAATCTTTGCCTTGAAATAGGGTGTATAAAAATGTTAGAAACATCAATGGAAGAGCAGTGCCTACAGGATCTACATGGATGGGTACCATTAAATCTAAGAGAGGCACCAATATCTGTTTCTGATGCCTCACAAACTCTATAACAGAGACGTCATTGAAGGGACTTCTTGTTCTTATAAGTGTAGTGTGGTTTGTCACCTACTATATTCCTGATTCTATCATCCATAGTTAGAATATTCCAATTGGCATCTATCGTCTGCGTAATCTTCCTAAAGTCACTAGCATAGGGCAATACTAATGGCAGACTCAGAGGTCTCATATTCTGATGTTGTTGTTCTACAAAAGGAATATCAGAAAAATAAGGCTGTGCGGTGGTAGATCTCTGCAACCTAGCACCTTGCCTCATCTCATTAATCTCTTTCCTGCTATATCCTCTGCACTCAAAATCATGTGATAATGAGTCTAGATCATTGGCAAACCCATCAGATGTGTTGTTTAAAAAGGAAATCCTCATCCCTTGAGTTTTCATGATGTTCCTAAAAACATGAGGGGGATGCATACTATCACGTCTTAATATATTATTCTTTCTAGAGGGCTTCCTATAAAGAGTAGTGTAAAAATTTGCCATTTCATCTTTACTAATCCGTACATCAAGGAAAACCATTTCAGAAAAAGATACAGTACTAGTAAATTTCAAAAAATATGTCACTGCATTTAAGTATTCAATGAAATCTGCCAATTCTTTTCAGTCCCCCCCATATCAGAGCCACATCATCAACAAACCTCCTGTAGAAAAGCACCTTAGAAGTAAATTGACAATTGAATACAAACTGCTCTTCACATTGTGCCATTACAATGTTGGCGTAGCTATTGGCAGACAAAGTGCACATAGCTCTGCCAACTTTTTCTAAATAAAACTCTTTTTGAAAAAGAAAAACATTGTTTACTAAAACTAATTCCATAGACCTTACAACATTCTCAGCTTTGTGAGAGCTATCATCTGCCACACTGGAAGTTTCTCAGCCAAGTAGTAGCCCTCTGCTGCTAGTAGTTTGATCTAAAAAAAAAAGTAGGGGAATTTCCCAATGTCCTTTGTCAAATTTCACCTATCTAGTATAACTACCACATTGGGTCTCCCCTGAAAACAGTCTACTAGCCTACTGGGACTAAACTGGTTAACAAACGAGAGAAGGATAAGTATATACATACAAAATAAATAAATAACATTTCAAAAATCTTATAAAATCATGTGGCAAATAGCAAATGTCTTAGTTAAAATGTGGGTTCTTTGCTGGATCAAGGAGCTGTTCACCTGTGCTTAGGTAAGCTAATGAACGTTGGTTTCTGCTTCTGTTCTTTGGGCCTTTGAGTCATGGGCAGGCACTGAACACGTCAATATAGTCTCCAGGAATCTCTTCTTAAAGAACAGTGAAGGAATATCACCCTCCCCTTTTCTCATGACTATGTTGGTATCAGCTATAGAGACCCTCAGAGATGCCAGTGAGCTTATCAGTTACAGTCCTAAAGTACCTAAAGCTGATGAAGTAGCAGCCTCCAAACAAGTCACACCAGAAGCCACAGCCACAACTAATGCTGAGAACAGGGTCTATGAATGCCCCTCATCAGCCTCTGTGCCAGCAGTCCTAAAGAAGCTTTCAGATTCAATATGATTGTCATTGGTTTCCTGGAGTTTCTCTGTGCTTGCATTTCAAATGTTGGCTGGCAGAGGCCTTGAAGGACATCATGCTGCAATGAAACCAAGCATGCTCCATCTTTTGGCCTAGATATTCCCAGAGAGATTCCAGACTTTGATAGATCATTATCAGGATGAATTTGGTACAATGCCGACAACTTCACATTTCATGATCCAGGCACAGACAAAACAGAAAATACTTTCTAAACTCTAAACAATTATTCACTTTCTCAATACATTTACTAGAAAATTTACCCTCACTATTATCAGACATCTATCAAGATACAATTACTAAGATAAACAAAATTTCCTCAGTGGGATCCTTGCCTCTCAGAGGGCAGGCTAACATGAAGTGCTGATGACAGTGAGTACTGACTGCAAGGAACAAGGACCTGTGCCAAGAAACATCTGAAGATGGCACCAGCCAACACCCCTTTTACTATATCACAGATGTCTAGATATCCAAGTGAAAGGGTCTCACCTGATCAAAGTAGGAAGGTACAGCTCCAAGAAGAAGACAAGCCACTGGGAACCTGCAGGCAAAACTTTCAGAAAAGATGCCTGCAACACTGAATATGACGATGAACATACTGGGTTGCTTAGTAAGACGATAGAATCTTCTTCTCCTTTTGGCTGCTCCCATTAGTGGTCGCCACAGCAGATCAACTGTTTCCATTTCTTCCTGTCCTCTGCATCTTTCTCTGTCACACCAACCACCTGCATGTCCTCTCTCACCACATCCATAAACCTTATCTTAGGCCTTCCTCTTTTCCTGTTACCTGGCAGCTTCATCCTTAGCATCTTTTTCCCAATATACTCTGAATCCCTCGTCAGCACATGTCCAAACCAATGTAATCTTGCCTCTCTGGCTTTGTCTCCAAACCTTCCAACCTGGGCTGACCCTGTAATATACTTATTCCTAATCCTGTCCAGCCTCATCACATCCAGTGCAAATCTTAATATCTTCAACTCTGCCACGTCAAGCTCTGACTCCTGCCATTTTGTCAGTGCCACTGTCTCCAACCCATATAACATAGCTGGTCTCACTACCCTCTTGTAGACCTTCCCCTTCACTCTTACAGGTACTCGTCTGTCACAAATCAATCCTGACACTCTTCTCCACCCACTCCATCCTGCCTGTACTCTCTTCTTCACCGCTCTTCCACACTCACCATTACTCTGAACTGTTGATCCCAAGTATTTAAACTCAACCACCTTCACCACCTCTACTCCCTGCATCCTCACCATTCCTTTATTCTCGCTCTCATTCACATACATCTATTCTTAGTCCTGCTGACCTTCATTGCTCTTCTCCTCATAGCATATCTGCACCTCTCCAGGGTATCCTCCTCCTGTTCCCTACTCTCACTACACATCACAATGCCATCTGCAAACATCATAGTCCATGGAGACTCCTGTCTGATCTTGTCTGTCAACCTGTCCATCATCATTGCAAATAAGAAAGGGCTCAGAGCCGATTCTTGATGTAAACCCACCTCCACCTTAAACGCATCCGTCACTCCCACTGCAGACCTCACAGCTGTCACACTACCCTCGTACATATCCTGTACCACTCTTACATACTTCTCTGACACTTCTGACTTCCTCATACAATACCACAACTCCTCTCTAGGCACCTTGTAATATGCTTTCCCTAAATCCACAAAGACACAATGCAATTCATTCTGACCTTCTCTGTATTTCTCCAGCAACACTCTCAGAGCAAACATCGCATCTGTAGTGCTCTTTCCTGGCATGAAACCAGAATGGTTAGATGTAAACTGTACCCTGCATACAAAACATTATGTCTTCATCCTAAAAGGAGAGAAACTTGCAAATTCAGTGCAATTCCCTTTCTTCAGTGTAATTCACAAAATCACCACCTTTAGGACCCTTGCATACTATCTCAATCACTTTAAACTTGAAACAATGTGATGGACCTGACTCAAAAATATGTTTGGCAAGAGCATTAGTCAAATCTGATATTCTCATGGCATATTTATGCTCTCAAATCCGTTCGTAGAGAATCCTGTTAGAATTGCCAACGTAAAAACTATCACATGCCATGCACATTGCCAAATAAATAACAGTATGAGTCTTGCAATCAGCTGACAGTTTAAATACAAATCTTTGCCTTGAAATAGGGTGTATAAAAATGTTAGAAACATCAATGGAAGAGCAGTGCCTACAGGATCTACATGGATGGGTACCATTAAATCTAAGAGAGGCACCAATATCTGTTTCTGATGCCTCACAAACTCTATAACAGAGACGTCATTGAAGGGACTTCTTGTTCTTATAAGTGTAGTGTGGTTTGTCACCTACTATATTCCTGATTCTATCATCCATAGTTAGAATATTCCAATTGGCATCTATCGTCTGCGTAATCTTCCTAAAGTCACTAGCATAGGGCAATACTAATGGCAGACTCAGAGGTCTCATATTCTGATGTTGTTGTTCTACAAAAGGAATATCAGAAAAATAAGGCTGTGCGGTGGTAGATCTCTGCAACCTAGCACCTTGCCTCATCTCATTAATCTCTTTCCTGCTATATCCTCTGCACTCAAAATCATGTGATAATGAGTCTAGATCATTGGCAAACCCATCAGATGTGTTGTTTAAAAAGGAAATCCTCATCCCTTGAGTTTTCATGATGTTCCTAAAAACATGAGGGGGATGCATACTATCACGTCTTAATATATTATTCTTTCTAGAGGGCTTCCTATAAAGAGTAGTGTAAAAATTTGCCATTTCATCTTTACTAATCCGTACATCAAGGAAAACCATTTCAGAAAAAGATACAGTACTAGTAAATTTCAAAAAATATGTCACTGCATTTAAGTATTCAATGAAATCTGCCAATTCTTTTTCAGTCCCCCCCATATCAGAGCCACATCATCAACAAACCTCCTGTAGAAAAGCACCTTAGAAGTAAATTGACAATTGAATACAAACTGCTCTTCACATTGTGCCATTACAATGTTGGCGTAGCTATTGGCAGACAAAGTGCACATAGCTCTGCCAACTTTTTCTAAATAAAACTCTTTTTGAAAAAGAAAAACATTGTTTACTAAAACTAATTCCATAGACCTTACAACATTCTCAGCTTTGTGAGAGCTATCATCTGCCACACTGGAAGTTTCTCAGCCAAGTAGTAGCCCTCTGCTGCTAGTAGTTTGATCTAAAAAAAAAAGTAGGGGAATTTCCCAATGTCCTTTGTCAAATTTCACCTATCTAGTATAACTACCACATTGGGTCTCCCCTGAAAACAGTCTACTAGCCTACTGGGACTAAACTGGTTAACAAACGAGAGAAGGATAAGTATATACATACAAAATAAATAAATAACATTTCAAAAATCTTATAAAATCATGTGGCAAATAGCAAATGTCTTAGTTAAAATGTGGGTTCTTTGCTGGATCAAGGAGCTGTTCACCTGTGCTTAGGTAAGCTAATGAACGTTGGTTTCTGCTTCTGTTCTTTGGGCCTTTGAGTCATGGGCAGGCACTGAACACGTCAATATAGTCTCCAGGAATCTCTTCTTAAAGAACAGTGAAGGAATATCACCCTCCCCTTTTCTCATGACTATGTTGGTATCAGCTATAGGGGCCCTCAGACAGGCCAGAGAGCTTAACAGTTACAGTCCTAAAGTACCTAAAGCTGATGAAGTAGCAGCCTCCAAAGGAGTCACACCAGAAGCCACAGCCACAACTAATGCTGAGAACAGGGTCTATGAATGCCCCTCATCAGCCTCTATGCCAGCAGTCCTGAAGAAGCTTTCAGATTCAATATGATTGTCATTGGTTTCCTTGAGTTTCTCTGTGCTTGCATTTCAAATGTTGGCTGGCAGAGGCCTTGAAGGACATCATGCTGCAATGAAACCAAGCATGCTCCATCTTTTGGCCTAGATATTCCCAGAGAGATTCCAGACTTTGATAGATCATTATCAGGATGAATTTGGTACAATGCCGACAACTTCACATTTCATGATCCAGGCACAGACAAAACAGAAAATACTTTCTAAACTCTAAACAATTATTCACTTTCTCAATACATTTACTAGAAAATTTACCCTCACTATTATCAGACATCTATCAAGATACAATTACTAAGATAAACAAAATTTCCTCAGTGGGATCCTTGCCTCTCAGAGGGCAGGCTAACATGAAGTGCTGATGACAGTGAGTACTGACTGCAAGGAACAAGGACCTGTGCCAAGAAACATCTGAAGATGGCACCAGCCAACACCCCTTTTACTATATCACAGATGTCTAGATATCCAAGTGAAAGGGTCTCACCTGATCAAAGTAGGAAGGTACAGCTCCAAGAAGAAGACAAGCCACTGGGAACCTGCAGGCAAAACTTTCAGAAAAGATGCCTGCAACACTGAATATGACGATGAACATACTGGGTTGCTTAGTAAGACGTATAGAATCTTCTTCTCCTTTTGGCTGCTCCCATTAGTGGTCGCCACAGCAGATCAACTGTTTCCATTTCTTCCTGTCCTCTGCATCTTTCTCTGTCACACCAACCACCTGCATGTCCTCTCTCACCACATCCATAAACCTTATCTTAGGCCTTCCTCTTTTCCTGTTACCTGGCAGCTTCATCCTTAGCATCTTTTTCCCAATATACTCTGAATCCCTCGTCAGCACATGTCCAAACCAATGTAATCTTGCCTCTCTGGCTTTGTCTCCAAACCTTCCAACCTGGGCTGACCCTGTAATATACTTATTCCTAATCCTGTCCAGCCTCATCACATCCAGTGCAAATCTTAATATCTTCAACTCTGCCACGTCAAGCTCTGACTCCTGCCATTTTGTCAGTGCCACTGTCTCCAACCCATATAACATAGCTGGTCTCACTACCCTCTTGTAGACCTTCCCTTCACTCTTACAGGTACTCGTCTGTCACAAATCAATCCTGACACTCTTCTCCACCCACTCCATCCTGCCTGTACTCTCTTCTTCACCGCTCTTCCACACTCACCATTACTCTGAACTGTTGATCCCAAGTATTTAAACTCAACCACCTTCACCACCTCTACTCCCTGCATCCTCACCATTCCTTTATTCTCGCTCTCATTCACATACATCTATTCTTAGTCCTGCTGACCTTCATTGCTCTTCTCCTCATAGCATATCTGCACCTCTCCAGGGTATCCTCCTCCTGTTCCCTACTCTCACTACACATCACAATGCCATCTGCAAACATCATAGTCCATGGAGACTCCTGTCTGATCTTGTCTGTCAACCTGTCCATCATCATTGCAAATAAGAAAGGGCTCAGAGCCGGTTCTTGATGTAAACCCACCTCCACCTTAAACGCATCCGACTCCCACTGCAGACCTCACAGCTGTCACACTACCCTCGTACATATCCTGTACCACTCTTACATACTTCTCTGACACTTCTGACTTCCTCATACAATACCACAACTCCTCTCTAGGCACCTTGTAATATGCTTTCCCTAAATCCACAAAGACACAATGCAATTCATTCTGACCTTCTCTGTATTTCTCCAGCAACACTCTCAGAGCAAACATCGCATCTGTAGTGCTCTTTCCTGGCATGAAACCAGAATGGTTAGATGTAAACTGTACCCTGCATACAAAACATTAAGGTCTTCATCCTTTAGAACACAAATGGAGCTGGAGTTTTGCGATAATGGCAATCATTAAACAATAAATTTTTCTTTTCTGGTTTAAATGTTTTGTCATTCTTGTAAAATTCCAGACTCAGAGGTGTTCTCAAGGCTACATCACTAGAGTCTACAGAGGAAAGTATTTAACACAAACACTTCCAAGTCTGAGAGAGACAGTCCAAGTAGATATTACTGATGTTAATACAAGAGAGTGGCAATGGCATAACTTTGAAAGAGTCTGCTGTCCTTAGGTGAACTTTAGAATCAAACACAGGGAATTTCAAAGTTATGAACAATCATATAAGGTTGAATATATTAAGTGAACACATGATGCAAATATTTATAAGACTTTTCTTAGACATCATAAATAAAGCAGGGTAAAAATATTGCTCATTATTAAAATATTATTCTATACATTTTCATCATATATATATATATATATATATATATATATATATATATATATATATATATATAAATATATATATATATATAGAGAGAGAGAGAGAGAGATACACACACACACACACATACATATACAGTACAAGCCTAAAGCATGCATGAGAGTAATTTCCATAATCCCTTCTTTTCTCTACAGCTTTTTTCTACAAATGCAAATTAACATGAAGTAACAGGGGTCTACTGTATTTTTGAACTAATTAAAAGAAAATAAATGCAATAATCTACATAATGAGCACATCATTGGATGATTGCCAATCAATATCCCATATTCTGTAGCTTCTAGCAGAACTATTTTTCACAGAATAAAACTGAGGTGAAAATAAACTGATTTTATATTATCACAGCCACCTGTTAGGCTATTCAAGCAGGACTAATATCATGGTACTTGCAACTATAGCCGACCATAGGCACAGGCCAACTAGGTGCCTGCCTAGGGTGCCACTCTAGCAGGGACGCTTTTCCAGTATTTGTTTGGTGTAGCCAAACCAGGCTGGGGGCACCGGGTGGTGTGGTGGGGGGGCACCATGGAGCCCTTTTGCCTAGGGCACCAACTGACCTAAGGCCGTTCCTGCCTGCAATGTTTACAAAACTAAGAGCACACAGGAACTGACAGTGCAGCCAAGAAAAGGCAAGTGTTAGAAAATGAAAACTGAGATCTAAACCAACTGTAATAGAAGTGCTGAACATCATACATGGGAAAAAAGAACTAGAGGTGAGGACTTTACAAAAGGTAAGGAGTAAATTACATAAACAAAGATAATTTTGTGACAAGAATATATGCAGAAAAATGTTCTGGAGGAAGAATGTGATTAAAGGGAAGGCAGGCAATGAACAATTTATATAATGTTGGAGTGAGTGAAAACTGTAGAAATCAAACATGCTACATGAAAATATCAGTGGAAATATTACTTTTTTCTTTTAATATATTTGCACTCATATCAGTCTTTAAAATGTGACGATTCAATAAGGTTGTTTAAAACATGGATCAGTAAGCATTATTTTTTTAAAAAATACCCATTGACGTGAAAGCACTTTTAAACTGATTTCATTTACCTATTTTACAATTTGGTGACCAGGTAGGTGGGCTGATCTCCTGACCCTGTTCAGCCATGACCCAGGTACAATAGTACATCTGAAACAGTGTACTGTAGCATAATTCAGAAAAATAATGCAGTTGCAGAAAGATTGCATAGTAAGAAATATATAATAGTTACATTATGAAAAAGAATAAACATTCATATACAAGTGATTATCTGCCACTATAAGCTGCAAACCTACCATGTGTATTTAGATTTATTTTGTAGGTGCTGTCTGTGTTTTTTTCTTGAATCCTTGAAATGTTTATGTTTCTTATATCAGTAGGTAGCTGGCTGCATGTTGCTGGTTCTATGCTAGAGAGGGCTTTTTCTCCTATGGCTAGTTTATATCTAGTTCTGGTCAGTGTGAGTGCACTTTCCTGGGTGTTCCTTAGGGAGTAACTTTGTTCCCTGATTTGGAGTTCATGTTTGAGCAATGGGCAGTATCCACATATTAGAATTTTGAAGGTTAGTATATTAAGAAGGGTTATATATAATTAATATATACTTAGAATTAAACATAATGTATAATTATTGCCCCTGGATGGGTAAAGTCAGTCTCTAACCAAATGGAATAGGTTATTTCTAGCACAAAAAGGGAAACTTGCTTGGCTTAAAATGGCCTGCAAGGACAGCTGGCCTAATCTCTCTGCTGAGTCACCAATTGTTCCATTTGGATTTTCATATTCTCTATTTGTTCTTTTTCTTACAGTACTACTCTAGTCACTTTTTCTCATGGATGATCAACTATTTCGTTATCTACATATTATTTTGTTATATGTTCTATCAATAATCTTAAATTTTTATCCACAAAAATTTGCAGTTTTCCTAGAGCAAAACATTTCTCTGCTTCTTTCATACTCCTGCTACAGAACATCTAAGTGAAAATGTGGATTTGAGCATAAATGAAGCCATACCTAATCTGCTTTTGATCTTCAACTAGCCATTTTATCATCTCTACTGCTGTATTTGTACATCTGGCTATTACGCAAGTTCCCTCTTTAAAGAACTTATGTGAATGCATGCAAAGCTTGTTTTAATTTATAACCCTGGGATAAACCACAAAAAAGGTTGCGACAGATCAGGATTCTGCTGTGATTAACAAATACAGAAACTAACAGCAATCCTTGGATAACTGTTGTTGTAAAGTTCAGGTTTCAGCTGCAGTAGCGGAGGGGACTAACTTGTAGCAAGGTCTGATCCTACATATCCAATGTTTTTATCTTCAGAGGATTTTACACTGTCTTATTTTTTCCAAATTTAGGCCACAGTGCCCATGCCATGACTGGCTACTTTCTTGTTATCTTGGGACCTATACACTCAGGCTTCCTTGTTATTTCTGATTTTCTTCCATGATACTTAATGCAAATAATGTAAATATCAGTATCATGTTGCAAGATTTTACAAAGAAGCACACAAACATTAGGTGCTCATCATGGTTTGAGGATGAATTCCGTTCCTGCAGTCTTTTTCTGCATACTTATTTAATCTCTCAGTATGTATCCTTTTATAGCTTCCCCATGTGTTTAGCATTTCTAATACCCTGACAATAATGTAGCCAATTTAGAAGGGTGTGTGTGTATTTTGTTTACCGGGGTACTGCACTGATCAGTATTAACCAATTTCATGCTCAGCCCAAGTAAAATATAAATCATTTCACACAAAAAGGCAAATGTAAGAATAACAAAATAGTTTAGATTAGTTGCATAGAAAACAAGACACACACTATAGTACAGTCAATCCCCGGGTTATGGACATCTGACATGCGGACAACCCATAGGTACGAAGTGGTTGCCACAATGTTGGAAATACAGTGAAAACTTAAATCCTTAAAGCTGCACAAATCTGTGTGTGTGAGAGATTGAGCAATGTGTGTGACTGTATGCATGAATGAGGAAGTAACTGTCTGTTTTACAGATGAGGAGAGAGTGAGAGCAATGTGTGAGTGAATGCAGGTATGAATGAGGAAGTAACTGTGTGTATGACAGATCAGGAGTGAGAGCGATGTGCGAGTGAATGCAGGTATGAATGAGGAAGTAACTGTGTGTGTGTGACAGATGAGGAGAGAGTGAGAGTGATGTGTGAGTGAATGCAGGTATGAATGAGGAAGTAACTGTGTGCGCGTGACAGATCAGAAGAGAGTGAGAGCGATGTGTGAGTGAATGCAGGTATGAATGAGGAAGTAACTGTGTGTGTGTGACAGATCAGAAGACAGTGAGAGCGATGTGTGAGTGAATGCTGGTATGAAGTGACTGTGTGTGTGACAGATCAGGAGTGACAGCGATGTGTGAGTGAATGCAGGTATGAATGAGAAAGTAACTGTGTGTGTGACAGATGAGGAGAGAGTGAGAGCGATGTGTGAGTGAATGCAGGTATGAATGAGGAAGTAACTGCGTGCGCATGACAGATCAGGAGAGAGTGAGAGTGATGTGTGAGTGAATGCAGGTATGAATGAGGAAGTGACTGTGTGACAGATCAGGAGTGAGAGCGATGTGTGAATGAATGCAGGTATGAATGAGGAAGTAACTGTGTGCGCGTGACAGATCAGGAGTGACAACGATTGTGTGAGTGAATGCAGGCATGAATGAGGAAGTGACTGTGTGTGCGTGACAGATCAGGAGAGAGTGAGAGTGATGTCTGAGTGAATGCAGGTATGAATGAGGAAGTGACTGTGTGTGTGACAGATCAGGAGTGAGAGCAATGTGTGAGTGAATGCAGGTATGAATGAGGAAGTAACTGTGTGCGCGTGACAGATCAGGAGTGAGAGCGATGTGTGAGTGAATGCAGGTATAAATGAGAAAGTAACTGTGTGCGCGTGACAGATCAGGAGAGAGTGAGTGATGTGTGCGTGAATGCAGGTATGAATGAGGAAGTGACTGTGTGTGTGTGTGACAGATCAGGAGAGAGTGAGTGGTGTGTGCGTGAATGCAGGTATGAATGAGGAAGTGACTGTGTGTGTGTGTGTGTGACAGATGAGGAGAGAGTGAGTGGTGTGTGTGTGTGAATGCAGGTATGAATGAGGAAGTGACTGTGTGTGAGAAAAAGACAGAGTGAAGTGAGAGCAAGCGAGCGATCCTCTAGCAGCAATTAAGAGTTGGGTGGTTCCATAAGGGGAGGGGGTTAGTTATGGACTAGGTAAGGGTAAGGGTTAAGAGAGAGAGAGAGTGTGTGTGTGTATGTGTTCATACCTCTCAACTGTCCAAATTTTCTCAGAATGCCCAGATTTTGCCTCATATATTTGGTCTCCTTCTCATAAAATTGTGTTTTTCTGACAAATCACTGGTATATCATTGAGAATTAAATTCAGAAAACAATGCCAGACATTTGAATTTCAGACCTCATACCCCTCTGAAAATTCTTGCTAATTGCAAAACCTGTTATTCCATCAACTTTCTAAGTTTGTAAGAGCAATATTTAAAAAGGATCCTTATTTTGTGGTCTTTGTCCCCCCATTACTTATGGCTTTGTCCAGATTTCTCAAAGAGGTTGAGAAGTACGATGTGTGTGTTTGTGTGTGTATCAAAGGACTTGATATTCCATTCATATCTCTCAACCTCTTACACGACATTTGGACAAAGCTATAAATACTGGGGGGACAAAGGCCTCAAAATAGGGACACTTTGTAAATATTTCTCTCACAAACTTAGAAAGTACATAGAACAGGTTTTGTATTAGCATGAATTTTCTGCTCTGTCTGAAACTCAAGCAACTGCCACTATTTTCTGAATATAACCCTCAATGATTTGCTAGAAAACCACAATTTAATGAGAAACAGGACAAATATATGAGGCAAAATATGTACACTTGAGAGGTATGGGTTTTTGTATCTCTCCTCTTAGATCAAGGAATCTGGATAAGCCTAAAATTAACAGGTGACAAAGGGTCACAACAGGAGCATATTTTATATGATTTGTGTTTTGTGTGTGTGTGATACCTCTAAACCTCTTAGAGCAAGAAATATGGACAAAGTCATAAATAAAAGTGTTTCAAATGCCCCAGAATAGGGACACTTTTAATAAATGTATTGTTCTTACAAACTTAGAAAGCTGATACAACAGCAGGTTTTGCATTGCCATAAATTTTCTTAAGGGTAGGAATTCTGAAACTCAAATGTCTGTCATTATTTTCTAACTTCAGTCTTTAATTATTTGCCACTACTTTTGCTAGTCAACCACAATTTTATGAAAGATGGGCCAAAAATATGAGGCAAAAATCTGTAGAGTTGAGAGGTTTGGTTTGTGTTTGTGTGAAAAAAATTCCTCATAAACACTGCATTTAATAACAAGATGCCTTAAACCAGATATGTTGATAGGAAGTAAGGAAGCATAGCTACAGTATACAGCACTATGTTTAAGATTTTATTTTATTTGGAAGTGTTCCTAAATTGTTTTATATGTAAAGAAAAGTAAAATAAGTGCTAGACTGAAGCAAACATTTGCCTAAATGACATTTAATAAGAACCATATGTATGTGTTTCAACTTGCATACAAATCTGATTTAAGGACAGACTAAAAAAACAGATCTTGTCCTTAACCCGGAGACTGCCTGTAAACAAGCAGACTGTAATGTAAAATATTTACATTAGTTTAAAGCAGACCAACCTTCCATAATTCTGTGACAACAAAAGAGAAGTGGAAAGGAGAGACGGATAATGTGACTAAAGCTTATGAAATTAGTTTTGCTTCAGTCTTTATGTCTGCACAAAGTGCTCCTCTTAGCACCACATTGTAGGAAGAAAGGACTCCTTGTATAGTTCAGATCAGGTTACGTGTACTGGCAACATATTCAAGTATGACTGAATTTTTAGCCCTGTTGTTTCTATTACGCATGCATTATAGCCTGTGGACACTAAAAACAGGAACAAAGGCACTGAAAAGTAGGTACATCCAACTAAAAATCTGAACATCTGACTAGCATCAAATTTGAACACCAAGTACACATAGTAAATTTCTAGGAGGCCCTTACCTCCTTCACATTGAGGGATATACAATCATGCAATGCAATGGTTTATATATATCATTTTATGAGCATGGAGCAGTTTTCTTATTTTCCTAACCTCAGTTTTTTGGGCCACTCAGTTATGCCAAATCTGTAAATTAGAACAGGAACAGTATGCTGATTTGTACCCTGAACTTTATTATCAGATGTACAAATACTTTTCAATATTAATTTTAAATAATCTAAAAAAATAATCCCTGGTTAGCTTTGTTCCTATTTTCTCTAGCTGTACTTCTTGATCTAGTCACATATATTTATATACTCCCCTCAAGATCTTACAGATCCCACTCTTCTCTCAGGATGATATTTTCCCGATGTTGGAGCTTTCCTGCTATAAATGCTGTTTGCACATATTTATCAAGACCCAATGTCATTTGTATATCATCTGAAAAAGTTTTAACATTTGCAATGTTCTTTCAGTTGCTTGTCTGACAAGCTATACTGTTTTTAAATCATCCAAGAAGGTATATGAGATACTGGGAAGTTTGTTTTTTGGCAGTAAAGCTATAACCATAACCTAGTTTGTCAAATAAACACAGCAGTGGTAGCAAAGAATCATCCTGGCATTTCCCTCTTTCGATTTTTATCCTTAGAAATGTAATTTTTCATTTATTATGATTCAGTTGTGAAGAGGTTTGTCATTGCTACCTGTATACTGCAATGTTTGCATAATCTACAGTGAAGTTGTGCATTTCAGCATTCAGACCCACAGCCATAAAGGAACGTTTGTTTTTACCAAGTACAGTTTGTCCCACTGAAAACACCTCATTGACTTTATCACTGAAAGTCACTTGCAACAAGGTATGGTGTTGCCCTTTATCCATTGTTACGCAACAATGGAGATGGTATAAATAAAAGTTATGGGGGGGGTTCTTCAAGTGGGAGGTGCAATGCCCTAAAATTATGTTAACTAAATGAGGTGTTTAGCAATTGTTTGGTTGTTTTGACAATCAGATAAAAGATCTTTAGCAAGTAATCATGAATCCAGCCATGAGCATATCTCAACCAGCAACAAGAAGCGCAACTCTTTTCAACTTTGTTGATGTATCCATTTCTTCTACAGATTTCATAAACAAACATGTACATAGCCTGCTATGTTGGGTCATCATTGCTAGCCTTACATATTTTGATTTAAATTCTCCTTAACCATTCTAGCATCAAATCTTGATCAACATGTGGCTATTCTAGGAATTCTGTATACCTGACACTATACTTGTGTGCTTTCCAACTTTGTTTACTTTTCATCTAGTCCTTTTTTTTTAAATATATATATATATATATATATATATATATATATATATATATATATATATATTTAGATAGATATATTTTTATTTATTTATTTATTTTTTTACTTTTTGGCACTATAAGTTGCTGTTTAATTCTCATGTACTTCCATTCCAACTGCCTTCCAAAACTTTTCTGCTAAACTTGGCCAACATGTTGAAATTTGCCCTTTTCCCCAGTGTATTCCAGTCCCAGAGTTGGTATATTTAGTTGGGGGTGGATGCATAGCCTCCCCACCAAGGTAGGTTTGACATAGTGAGGTGTATGTTCAGTTTTATTCTTCGCCAAGTGTTTTTTTCCCATTTAAATATTTTGGTGGTATGTAGTTCGATCTGGTGACAGTTCAGTGTTGTCATCTCGATAAAAGAACATTTGGGTAAGTGAAAATACGTCTGCTCAAGTAGACCCATTTATGTATGTACATATCTATATATATGTATGTGTGTGTGTGTATATATATATATATATATATATATATATATATATATATATATATATATATCGATAGATATAGTGTTATGCATACTCACATATGTGTGTGTGTAATATCATTCTTTACATTGTATACATTTTGGTATTTTAAAAGCCATGTTCAGTTTATCATTTCATGACATACAAAGAATAGTCTATCAATGTGGGGCACTGATGTCCTTACACATAACGGATTTCAAAGTGAATAGTACTCCAAATGTTAAGGAACAAAATTATATTGGAGTAAGACTTGAAACCTTAATGAACTACAACATATATACTGACTATGTCAAACCCACCCAGGACAGATACGATATGGCCAAAATGTGTGCAAGAAAACACACAACAAATCCAAGTAATTGAAAATAAATGACAAACTTGTTGTGCTTGCAGATATTACCTGACATCACTGTAAGTTGTATGAACGAGCACACTGGTTACTGATCAATAACAGAACCACTTTTCTTCTTATACGTTCATAGGTAAGTATTAGCCAATTCTGGTGGGGGGTGCAAACCTCCTTCAGAGCGAGGAGTACATGCTCTTGATTTGCACTGTTTTTATAAATCATTTGATAAGCAGGAAACATTTCTCATTTCCTTGTCCAGCTGATACTATGTTATTTGGGGCTGGTAAATCATACCAAAGCTGTAAGTTATAACAAGAAGAGTAAAAATATATTTTAGCTTGGGTTTTAATTGTATACATTAAGGCAGTTTTCAATATAAGCTGTACTCTTCTGAAGTATTCCTTCCTAAGGTTTGTCCTCATTTGTCTGTGTTTTACTGTTGATCCTTCATCTATTCCCAAACAGTATATTCCCTCCTGTTTACGTTCATTTACATTGCATTGTTGTACCAAGTTGATACTTTCTTGATGTTTCAGTTTTCATATCTTCATCTGATGAACTATGCAATTTAATAACATCTACAAAAAGTAAATTATATCTCTTTGAAAAAGTTTGTTTTTTGAAGTTAAACTGCAACTATACCAAAGTCTATTAAGAAAAAAGAGTAATAGGTTAAGGACAAGACAAAATGGCAGTGATGACACAAAATCACCCTGGAATATCCCCCTTTGAACTTTTATCCCTGATGATAATTTCTCCTCTATCAAGGCCCAGTTGCAAGGTGCTTTGCCACTGTTTTACAGTCACTACAATGTAACTGATAAATGTTGGTTATATCTTATACATCTGTAAGCACCCATTAACACTGAATGTGGGATACTGTTGAATGTTTTTTTTTTTTTTGTAAGCTACCCTTGCCATACACAGATTCTTCCCATTTTTACTTTCTCTGGTATAGCTTTATTTAAGAATAGTATAAAAAAGTAACTCAGCAGTGTACTGAATATACAAATTTAATAAATTAAAGCAAAGCTTTCAGGTTAACAAACCCTTCCTCAGTTCAAATTAAAACAGTTCAGTACATTTCATTTAAAAGCTCAATCTCATAAAAGCACAGCCAATCATACACAATATTCAATTAAACAATTAACATCCAATTCCTGATACAAAGAATGACATCTTATTTTAAGCAATACTGCTTACATTCAAGAATTGGTTTAAGGCTTGTAGCTTGGCTAATACCTGTTGGGTGGTCAGCTTGTAGTCATATAATCCACACATTCTTTAGTTTCAAGTTTATTATTTATATCACCCCCCCCCCCAAATTTTATATGCCATGTCAATCACCCTTAAGTTAAAAACATACATTGGGCCATTATCACTAATACGTTTCACTGATGCATTTTATTCTCTGATCTATGTTCAATTATTCTGTCCTTTAGATGTCTTACTGATTTACCCATGTCAAAACTAGGACATACCTTGCCATTAAAGTACACGTAGCAGAACATTTAAGGACATGTACTTTCTTTGTAATAGAGTGTGTAAAAGCCTGATCACTAGTAATACTAGAACAGCAACAACAGTTATAGCATGGGTAAGTACACGATTTATGTAGCTGTTTAGACATCAAGGCATATCTAGTGCCTTTATAACATAGCATTTGTTTTAAACTAGAATAATTGAGGTAAACAAACCTAGGTTTGTTACCTACAATATCCTGTAATTTGGTATAGTTGTTAGTATGTCCCAATTATCCATTATAATTTTCTTTACACCATTTGTACATCTGCTATAGGTAGTGAGATATTGTAATTTATTATCATAATCAAATAAAGCCATTTGTTCATGTACTGACGTTTCATCACTATAATATGGCTTAGCTTGGGTCTCTCTCATCCCTAGAATATCAGTGCTCACATTACTTAGTAGTGTTTCATCATAGCCTCTATTTCTAAATTCATTAATCATTTCATTCATTTGTGCAATGCACCCAACAATATTGGTATTTAACCTGCTGTTACATAAAAACTGTCCTTTGACAATTCCCTTAAAGATGTGCGGCAAATGCATACTCAAAGTATAAAAATTTGCTTCTATGTACAGCTTTCTTATGCATATATGTTTGTATGTCACATCCATTGACGAATAGCACCACATCCAAAAATACAATTCTAGTAGATGAAACAGACATAGAAAATATCATAAAGTGTGCACTGCTATTCAAATATTCATCAAATTGAACTACTTCATCCTGCCCACCCTCCCAAATAAAAAACACATCATCTACAAATTGTTTAAAGCAGGCCTCCTTTTCTGAGTAATAATTTGAAGCACTGTACACAAAATTATTTCCCATTCATCCAATACCAAATTGGCATAAGTATTCACAATGGGTGTATCCATTACAATGCCTGACATCTGGTAGTAAAATTTGTTATAAAAAACCTTTAAGAATAGATAATCCTTTGTCCCACATGACTTTCTTTTATCAGCTTTTTGTTCTGTCGTCTTTATTTTTTTTCTAGATGGCTACAAACCATGCATCAAATCCAGTATATAACTCTTAATAGGTGTTTTTTTGTTGTTGCTGTTAAATGCCTGCTTGTGATATGATAAGTCATTTTACTGTGTTAAACCTTAGTGTAAAAATGTTGATACCTTTAGCCAGAAGTTAGACACTGCATATGAACCCATGGTTTTCCATTTATGAGTTTAGTTTTCTTTTAATTTCTCTGGTCATAGCTTTCTCCCATGTCCTATCTTTTATTTTAGATCTCCCAGCTTCATTTCTTTTAACTCTCTCATCCAGTCAGAATAGTTATGTTAAACAGGATCTTCATAAATACCCATTTCTTCTTTTTTGTGATGTCTCTAATTGCTTTTTCCTTTGCTTCTCATTTCTCTATAAGTAATTTTTGTGTCACCAATGAATTCCCGATTTTCTACATTTCTTTACATTTATCTGCATGCCATTTAAGTATTGCTGCTTCCATTGAAATTTTTATTTATTACTGGAAATAGTACAAGATACATCGTAGTCTCTCTTAATCCTGTGCATTGATTTTACCACAGCTAACTTTGTAAGGGTTTTAGAAGATCTGTTCCCTTTTCTGTATTCTTCTGACAGTAATGCTGCTCTTAATTGCTTTACAGTTTTCTCTATTCACTTCTTCCAGGGTAACATTTTATTTCCTCCCTTCCTTTCCTTTGTTGTGCTACATTTTTTGTGGTAACACTATTTGTTCCTAGTTCAGCTGATGGTAGTATATCCTACTTATTTCTGCTACGATGCTTGAATTTCTTTTAATAGTCCTGTTCACCTGGTTTACCACACCTCTAACATGCTGAGTCTTATTCACTTTCTGTAATCTATTTCTTTTATTGATTTTATATGACTATCCACCTATATTAAATCAAGCACATCTTCCCTTAGATCATTTTCTTTTAGACCGAGGGCACCTTCTTTCTCCCCATTTCCTGCTCCTTCCCTTTCAGTACAATTCTAACTGGGCTCATCATGTGACAATATTGTCAGTGTCAGAGTATTAGCCATTTCCTGCTCTTTCTTTTGCAATTCTAACTGGACTTTGTACAAGTTTCCTACAAAAGGTTCCAGCGTATCACCCTGTGGTGTATCTTCTTCAGACAACCTACTTCATCTGTTGTTTCTCCTCCTGGAGACTCATTGGCATATCATGTTGTGATATTACCTGTGTCAGAGTTTCCACACTAAAGCCTTCACATCACGGATAGTCTATCACCTCACAAATTCTTTTTGTTTAATTTCTGCCACTATTCCTATGCCAAGGGCTGTTTATAACACTGAATACAGCGCACCAACTTGTCTCTCAGTCACTTTTAGTGAAGGCATGGTGTTGCTCTTTCTCCACTGTTATGCAGCAATGGAGATGGTATAAATAAATGTTAGGAGTGTCTCCCAAAATGGGGAGATGGACTTTCTCCCCAGGCATGAAAATCTTGTCCCCCCCCCCCAGAACATTCCAACTTTGTATTCTAATTTTTATAGAGCTGCATGTTTTGTGCTGATTTTGGCTTTCTTCTCTATATAAATATACTGTACCCAATCTCATTTTCCTTCCCACGTCTGTGTTTCTTTCTGTAACTTTAAATCACCTCCATTTTTTGTTCCCTTCCTATTTTACTTCTGTTCCTTGCTTTTCAGTTTCTTCATGTAGGTATTTTTTTTGATCTGGTAGATTTAAGGATGTTAAATTATCTGTAGTTTTTAATTGGTCATCTTGCCTTGTGCAAGTCTTTTTCTTTCCTCCTCTTTTTTTTTTTTTGGCAAAACAGTAACATTATATAATCTCTTTCTTCTCCTCAA
The DNA here is from genome assembly GCF_019279795.1 of Protopterus annectens. NCBI lineage: Eukaryota > Metazoa > Chordata > Ceratodontiformes > Protopteridae > Protopterus > Protopterus annectens. Next base: position 1,689,436,834 of record NC_056744.1, on the reverse strand, counting down.
CAGTGCACCTTGTCTCTGTGCCTCTTACTTGGGTTAATAGTTTTATTTTGGCTTTGGTGGACTACTTCCTTCTACTACAGAGGTGCTACCTTCACCCCAACCTGCTAACCCTGTGGCAAAAATGTTTCATGTCCTGGAAACAATGCATACAAGAGTTGGCACTAATTTGCCCTGTGACCTGTGTAACCATTTTTTATTTACCTTTTTCATTATATTTAAAATGCACTCTATATAGCACTGTCTTGATGGTGACAGTTTCTAAAAACAGGGTCCACCATCTGAAGGTACTCACCAATATTAACAATGAATTCAGTTCCAGCAATACCACACTCTTTTTCTGGTGTATTCCATCTCTCCATTTAGATCTTTTAGATCTTTTTTTTTTTATAGCTCCAAGTCTTTTAGGTTTCTAATATCAAGACTGGAATGGACCCCATTCCTAAACCAAGGTATGATTACAGATCATGAAATTAGTATTATTTCAATCTTTGCTGTTAGTCAGAAGTGCTCTTCAAAGCACCCGCACTGTGTCCTGTAATGACTCCTTCTGCAATTCTTATGGAGTTACATTCATCAGTATCATATCCAAGTATGACTGTAAATTAATTTTTTTATTTACATTATAGGATAGCACAGTGGTAGCATTGTCACCGCACAGCAAGATGTTCTCCGGTTAAATTCTTGACTGGTGTTCCTTCTGTGCAGAGTCTGCATGTCCTCCCTGCATGCGTGTGGGTCTCCTCCGGACATCCAGAGTGTTTCTACCCAGGCTTCTGCTGAAAACTGGCTTAGTTCCAAGTCGAACTTTCCCAGTAAAGAAATGTTAAATAAATAAATAAAACTCATTGCTGCTGCTACTACTACTGCTGGAATGGTCTGGGTATCTTCCACATTGCCTTTGTTTCTGCCTGCAAATCCTGGTATTGTATGACTCTGTCTCTCTGCCTGTAAGACTCTGTTAGTCATTAGGTGTAGTGATTTCAATAATCAATGTTACTTTTGTCTTCTTTTCCTGGACTACTATATCTGGTTTTCTTGCATCTATTTTAGGAACTGTTGGTAATGGATGATCCCATGAGATATAAACTTCATAATTTTCTATTATGCTTCCTAGCTCATGTTTCCAGTACTTTTCAGCTACTTCAGTATTATAACATTTGCACAATCCCCAATGCAACAGTCTTGCCACATTATTATGCCTTTCAGTATACAGTCCTTTTGCCATTAGTATATCACAACCAGCAAAAAGATGTGCAACTGTTTCCAATTATGTTATACAAAACATAGATTTGTCTGTTTCTCGCAGATGTTCAATGCACTGTGTAAACCAAGGTCTATACTTGCAACTATATTGATGCATTTTCCAGCATTTCTTGCAGTCTCATCTGATCCTTCACCTTATATCCTTTCTTTTGGCACATTCAATTGCTGCCTGATTTTTATCTACTTCTGGTTTGAGTTCCATTCCAACTTGATGCAGATATGTCTCTGCTAGACTAAGAAGAGAAGTCATCTTATATTTATTCTCCTCATGTTCCAAACGTTTCACAATGTTTGGGGCTTGTGAGGTCAGCATACATGCATGCAGTCCCACAATTGCAGATCTAAACATGTAATCAATTTCAGGGAGGCCCATACCTCCTTTGGAATGGGGATATATAATCTTGGTATGCACTGAGTTTTACAAATCATTTGATGAGCATGGTGCAGCCTTCTTGTTTTAGTATCTAATCTATCCGGTACATCTTGGGGCCAAGCAATCAATCCAAAACTATAAGTTAGGACAGGAAGAGTAAATTGGTTTAGAGCTTGGATTTTATTCCTGGACGTCAATGCTGTTTTCAGGATTAATTTAAGTCTTCTAAAGTACTCCTTAGTAAGTTTTATACACATTTGTTCATGTTTAATTGCTGATCCTTCATCAATTCACAATTATTTATACAATCCCTCTTGCTTAATTTCTTTTATATCACATTCTTGTCCTAAACTGATGTTTTCCTGGTGCTGCAGTTTTCCTGCTTTATAGGTTGCTTTT
>NC_056744.1:1689417727-1689434299 GCF_019279795.1 Protopterus annectens | reverse complement strand
TTCTACACTTCATTTTATCTTGATTGGACTCTCATAATTATGGTTTGGCACCCAGGGCAGTGTATTTAGTTAGTTTTTGTGGTTTTGAGCATAGCTCCTTCCCTTTCGAGTTGACCACACCCCTTCCCATTGACCCCACCAATTCAGCTGTCTCCTGCAGCCCCCCTTTGATTTGAAGTTACCAGCCACCACTGCTTTGAACAATCACTGTATAAACAAACAAGCCCAGAGCCAGCAATTCTGAACTAGGACAAATACTAAAGCTATTAGCCTACAGACAGTAAGCACTACAGAAAGCCACAAAATTAAAGTTTTTAAACAGATAAAGATTTGTAAAGATAAAGAATGCTTTTAACTGCAAACAAATCAGTTACCTGTGCAGATTAGTTAATAGCAATAAAATACACTCAAAAACAAAGCAGCAGGCAATAAAAAGTGGTATATATAAATTGCTAGAAACAATAATCAGTATAAATAATCGAAAAAAAACAGGATACTTATATATCTCAGCTAAGAGTTATAAGTAGGTCCAACCCAACACTATCATATTAGGAGACTTTAACTACCCCTTCATCAACTGGGAAAACTACTCAAGCACCAATACACTTCCTGGAATTCATCAGTTCCAATGCCCTGGACCAGCTCATTCTGACCACCACTAGAGGAAACAACATCCTTGACCTGGTTATTAATAACATGGGTGACTGTTGTGCTACACCAATATTCAATCCCTCCCTGGTAAGATCCGATCATAAACTAATCACCATGGAAATCAACATCACACACACACACACACACACACACACACACACACACACACACACACACACACACACACACACCCGCATTGGTAACCACCTTGAAAAACTTATCCAAAGCTGACTTTGGGCGCCTAAAAACAGAGGTGGATAACTTCACAACATCCATTCCAATGGAAAATAGCTGCATGACTGCCAAATCATACACCAATGCACTATACAAACGTACATAAATGCATGGAACTAGACATACCCAACAGAACCAAGACACTCTCCTCCAAAAAAGGAAGCCAATGTGGATGTCCCCTGCCATTAATAAACTCTACAACAGAAGGAAGAAACTGTTACAGAAAAAGTTGAAGTCCCAAAACTGGAAAAAATCCCTTATTAGCCTCAACAAAAAGTTGAGATCCCGCATCAAGTCCTGTAAAGCCAACTATGAAGGCAGAATTGCAGCAGACACTAAAAACAATCACAAAGCCTTCTACAGTTATATCAAAAACCTGCACAGCAATACCCAGATTTGCTCTGAGTTACTGCACAATGGTACCTCCTATACTGATCCAACAGATATTGCCAACATACTGGCCGACAGATTCAGTGTCAAATGTACCCCCCCCCCAAAGGACCAATCACAATACTGGAAGAATGCCAGGGACCCAGCATTACTGCAGCACAGTTTAAAGCTGTATTGTCCAAGGCCAAGAATACAGCTTCCATGGGACCCAATAATATTCCTGGCTGTGTTCTACATGAACTAAAAAGTGAACTGGCAGTTAAATTGTTCAGTCACAGCCTCATCTCAGGCTTTGTCCCTATCAAATGGCGCACTGCTACAGTCATCCCTCTCCATAAAGTGGAGTGACTACAGACTCTGGGAATTGTCACCCCATCAGCCTGACGAGTCTGATATGTAAAGCTATGGAGAGCATCATCATGGACCTTTTTAACAAAGATATAGGAAATCTCCAAACTCTAGACCCCACACAATTTGGCCTTGTAAAAGGGAGATCATGCCTGCTCAACCAGTTGGCTTTTTTGAGTCAGTCACCAGGGCTGGGGATAAAGGTAAGGCAGTGCATATAGCCTAACTCAATCTGGCCAAGGCCTTTGATACCATTCCCACTTGGGAATTATTGATAAACTCACTAAACTAGGCATCAATCCCCTATATCACCAGGTGGGTTGCAAATTGTCTCACAGATAGAACACATAATGTGAAAGTAGCAGACTCCAAACCAGACTGCCAACCAGTCACGAGTAGAGTCCAACAGGAATCAGTCCTAGGTCCTCTCCTTTTTGACATCTACTTCTCAGAAGTCCAGGTCAACACAAAGGGAGTCTGGCTTATCAGGTTTGCAGATGACTGCAAGCTGGAAGCCACTATTAACTCCCCAGGTAATGCAGACAGCCTACATATGAGCCTCACTGAGACCAGTGACTGGTACTGAAACCATGGTCTTTAGCTTAATGTCAAAAAATGCATCATCATCCCCTTTGGTAAAAACTCAGTTCCCATTAATTACCACATCGATGAAAGCCCACTGAACACTTAAGCCATTATAAGAGATATGGGGATGCAGGTTGACAGCAACCTCTCCTTCGACCACTACATTGTCACTGTGGTCAGAAAGTCCTTCTATGTGGCACATCTCATTACCAAGGGTTTTGCAGCATCCAGGAAGAAAGAGGTCATTGTCTGTCTCTACTCTTCCCTCATTAGACCAGTCATTGAGTATAATGCCCCATTTGGCATGTGCCTCACTAAACACCTGCAACAGCCGGATAGGTCACAGAAGTACCTCACAAAGAGGATCCTAAGCATTAAACACATGTCCTACACAGACAGACTCAAATGACTCCATCTATTCTCTGTCTCATATTGCCTACTTAGAGGTGATCTCTGCTTGACTTTCAAAGCCATGTCTGACCCAGCTCTGTTAGAAATACTACATCTAAAGAAATCTCTATCCCTCCACACCACACACACCAGCGACCTCAACCTCATTACCGCAATCAACAGAACATGCTGGAGGGACAGGCTCCTCACCCAGAGATTGCACATGCTCTGGAATAGACTTCCCATACATGTCAAACAGAGCACCTCGCTGTTCCTCTTCAAGAGAAATCTTGAGTAAATGGGTGATAGAAAGTTTACCCTGGGGATCACTCCAGTGGTTCTGCTTGATAGAAGCACTGGGAACTAATGTCAGGCGGCACAATGCCAGGGCACATCTATGGGCTAGGCTTGTAAAGGCTCCAGGGCCATTAGCCTAGTACAGACCTATAAACCTATGAACACACTCAACATAAACCTGATATTCTCACTGTAACTGAAACTTTGCTTAAATTCAGCATAAACAACTCCAAAATTACATCTTCCATTTACAATATCATCCATAATGACCAAATAAAGAGGAAGGGTGATGTATTGCCTTAATACTTCCCAACAACTACCATATTTCCCCCTACAAGAAACCAATAACAAAATTCAATTCAGCAGAGCTTCTTGTAATTTCTTGAAATTAAACAACTTTAAACAAATATGTATTGCTGTTCTTTACATCCCTCCTGGTGACAATCCAGATATTTTGGAAGATATCCTACACTGGATATCCATAACAATTCCACAAGAAATAATACTACTAGTGATGTGAATGTTAGTTAGTTGGACATAAACTAACTCCCCTACATCTAATGTGAACTTATTTGGTTTCACACAACTAATTAATAACCACACACATTATAGCAGGACATCACATTCCCTATTAGACTGGACCTAGTATTGGACCCCAGCAAGTACGCAACCTAAGGTACAATGTCTGACTGTCTCAGTGTTTATCTCCAAATCTCTACAACCAGACATCTCACATATCCACGTAAATAGCAGGTTTAAAAAACAACACATAACCAGAAATGTTCATTACTAACCTATCATCTATTAACTGGAACTTCCTAGAAATCCTCCACCTGGATGATGCTCTAAATGAATTCAATACAACTTTCCTGAATATCCTAAAAGCCTTGCATTTCTTAGAAGGAAGAGACTAAAAACAAATAATGCACTCTGAGTGTCCAGAAAGAGCAGAGTATTAATACAGGATAGAGAAAAGTGTAGAAAGAATGGAAAAAATATAAAACACCTCAATATGTTGAAAACTTCTGAATGCTTTGTCAAACTATAAAGCAAATTAATAAAGGCAAAAAAAATATAGCATAATACTATCAGAATAATAGTAAAACAGCCCTAAAAAATTCTGGACAGCCATTAAAAATATCTTGCACCCTGGCCATAAATTCAACCATAACCCCTTTCCCAATAAGTTATCACTTGAAACCACAGTACAACTCAACTCTTATTTCACAGGTAGTGTAGCATCTGTAACCAAGGATTCCTCAATATCTAATCCCAACCCTGCTCAGTGGCCACATATCATCACATCTGCTTTCACCTTCAAACCTGTGGCCACATCCCATATAAAACATCTCTTAAACAAACTCAAACTAGCTGATGACCTTCCAAGTGAATACCTCACAATATCAGCTGATTGCATTGCATGCCCTGTCTCAATCCTTATAAATGGGTCAGTCCCAGAATCCCATGTTTCCTCTCTCTAGAAAAAGTCACATATTTTACCTCTGCACAAGGGAAGAAATTAAAAAGGCACTACTAACTCTAAACCTATGTCAGTCTTATCTCCACAGTATACTTGATAAATGTATTCAAAAACAATTGCTAACCTCCTGCTACAGGAAGAACTCCTATCCCCCACTCAACATGGCTTTCATCCTTCCCATATTAACACTGCACTGCTAACATATACAGATACTGTCAATAAAGCTAGAGGTAATGGCAAACTAGTCTCCTCCTTATTTCTAGATTTGTCTATAAAGCCTCTGACACAGTTTGTTTCAGCAAACATCTACTTTGTATGTCCTCATTACGTCACTCTCAGGCCACCCTTCCATAGTTCAAAACCTACCTGTCTTATAGGTGTCAGTCAGTAAAATGGAAATCCACCTTCTCTCCATAACTCCCAGTCATCAGTGGTTTACCACAAGGCTCTGTCTCTGGTTAGAACTACCCCATCAACTAATACATTCCCAGCACTTCTTACTACCTATAACATTATCCAGAATCCATCTGCTTGTCCAGCACTAAATAACATTCCACATAACTATGCTCCTAGTCAGTCATTATCATCCAGTGACCAAAATCTCCAGTCAGTCCACCAATCTGCTGAATGCTGTCTGTATTTGTACAATGGTGCTAAGGCCTGGAACTCTTCATCTGTATCCATCAGGTCAATACCCTCCCTCCCATCCTTGAAACTCATTCTGAAAGGCTTTCTAGCCAAAAGTTATCTGTGATCTTCTCGCTCAACACCAGGATAAACTATATCCAGGAAACTATGGACAAATACCTACTCCTGTGTTACATCTCCTTATTTTTCACTCGCCTCCTCACTCCTATCAGTTTTTCCCCAGGCTTTCTCTCTAAATACACAATAAGCCTGCTTTTCTCTCACTTCAAATTGCAATTCCTGTTGTGTTATACTAACTGATCTTTAATTTCTCTATAAACAGGCTACAATTTCTCTAACTGTTAGATCATTGTCATAGAACTTGCATCTACTCAATACTATGTCTAATTTGGTATAATTATTTAAACTCTATTTGTTTTTGTATTATTTTTAATGTCTGTAAAACTATTATTCTTTAAATGTTTTGTAACACTTTGGATATTTTCTGATGAGTTTGAGTATTGTAAGAGAAGTGGGTTGTGAGTGTACATGAAACAATTGCTATATTGCCTCAGGATGCCTAATTCAATCAGGTAGGCAGGAGAAATTGTGGGGTATTATCCTTCCATAGTGTTACGTAAAAAGGTGTGGTTGCTGCAGGGATCAACTACAAATGACCAGTTGAGGATCCTGTGATGAGGCAGACCACTAAATTAGATGAGAAGAACTAGAGAGGCTAGCTTAGAGGCTGTACTGAGCCATTGACTGATAGGGAAGCATAATGGTAAAAATGTCCCACTAGAGAAGAGACCACAGCTAAGGGAAAATTTAATGCACTGAAGTTCTCCTGTACCCTCCAAGAATAACATATCACATATTATCACCATACCAGGTACTACTACTATCACATCTAATATTTTTATTTCCTCACATTTTATCAGAATCCATAACCCTGAACATGTGTCATGTCCTACCATCATCAATTCCCTTTTCCCTACTTTCTAGAGGGGTCAGGGTGTTGCATCACTGCCACCATATCTCTCAATTCATTGCCAGTATCCTACCTTCCTTGATGGTCAAGTCTGCCCTGTCATTGGTCTTCTGTCACACAATCTATCCATCTCTTTGCTGGACAACCTCATTTCCTCTTACCTTCTTCCTGCCTCTCCCTAGTCTTCTTCACCAGGTTTTCTTCTGGTTTCCTGCTAATGCACCCAAACAACCATAATCTCTTCTCTTTGATATTTTCTGTGATAGAAGCTATTAGGTATCTGCTCTGAGGAAGCCCTCTGGACAAAAGTTTTTACTTGCATATCTGGAAATTGCTTGGAACCACTAAAGGATTTTAGTTCACTCTGTGTACCAGGAAATGGTTTGGAATTATTAAAGGATTTCAGCTCACTCTGTGTACCTAGAAAATGGTTCGGAATTATTAAAGGATTGCAGCTCACTCTGCCCTGGTTTCCAGTAGTTTCTTTTTTCATGTCGGACTCAGCTGGTATATCACTGGATTTGCCTGTGGGCTGGTTCACCCATCTTTTCTTTCCCACACCACCATAATGTCTCCTCTTTGATATTTTCTGTAATTGTAGCTACTTGGGTATCTGCTCTGATGTCCTCATTCCTTTTTCAGTTCCACAATGTACATCCTACCACCCATCTCATGTCCTTCATCTTTATCACCTCTAGGCTCCTCACCTGCTCTACCTTTACTGTCTAGTTTTCTGTATAATGCAGTAGTACTGGGTGCACCACTGTTTTGTACATCTTACTTTTTAGCACCTTTGACATTCTTTTGTCACACACTACATCAAGCTTGTTAACTGCAGCCCCTCTCACTATTGGACTCATTCAGACTTCCCTTCTCTTATCTCACCTCTCTCAGACACTGACTGTTAACCTGTTTTAATGTTTTCCCTGATATATAAATTTTCAGCTTATTCTGATTTCCCCAGTTTCCATGACATCTTAGCTGTCATCAACTTCATACTGTGTGTCTTAAGTTTTGCATTCCATTCCTCTATCATTTGCTGTCTGCTTGTAATACCACATCATCTGCATACAGCAATTTTGTTGATCTGTCCCCTCTGACCTGTATGTTAATGTAGTCCATCACCAGTATAACCAGTAGTGGATCAGAGTTGAACCCTGATGAGCACTGTCATTCGTCTTGGTATACAACTGAAGACGAACAGGACGGGCAGTTTGTTTATATGCTTTATTACATAGAAACACATCAGAATGGATAGCAGCAGTTGTTGTGTCTTTCGGCTTTTCCCGGTTAGGGGTTGCCACAGCGGAACTCTGGTCCGCTAATGATTGGTAGTTGATTTTTACATGCCGAGGTACCAGCCCTGATGCACAACCTTCAACGAAGGTACGCCCATTCATGCATGTCTCCACGCAGAAGACACTCTAGCTGAGAATCGAACCGGACAGTCTCTTAGTGTGAGGCAACAATGCTACTGCAGCACCACCACCACGGATTAATGGATAGCAGCAGTACAAAATATAAATAAACTGATTAACTTACAGACTATACAGACATCAATGCTTCCATCTCAAAAGCTTACTACAAAAAGGCAGCCAGGCTTATATGTGCTCTTTATTTATACACATGTGCAAGACTGTGGAAAGCTTCTTAAAGATATACATACATACATACATATTGATCTACATCCTCCCTTTTTAATGAATTGCTCACAATAAAATGACATTTGAAATTACATGCAATTGTACAGACACTAAGAAATAAAACACTTATGTCCTTATGTCCACGTTGCCATGTATCTGGAACATGGTCGGGAAATGCAACCTGATATAGTGACATAGCAATCAGAACTAATGGAGACAATTGCATCTGTTCTCTCTGTATTAGGCTCATAGGTATTTACTAATGACCACTAAATCCTTTATACGCCTAGACAACCATATCAAATGTATCCTGTACATTTATCTGCTGGCTTTTGTAAGTCTGGCTAAGCCTTCCACATGCACCCCGCATGTTTATGTGCCTTACAGGTTACTTAATGAGTAGGGCTCCACAGACCTTACAGCATTCTCAGCTTTGTGAGAGCTATCATCTGCCATGCTGGAAGTTTCTCAGCCAAGTAGTAGCCTTCTGCTGCTAGTAGTTAGATCCAAAAAAAAAAAAAAAAAAAAGAGTAGGGGAATTTCCCAATGTCCTTTGTCAAATTTCTCCTAGCTAGTAGAACTACCACATTGGGTCTCCCCTGAAAACAGTCTACTAGCCTACTGGGACTAAACTGGTGAACAAAGGAGAGAAGGATAAGTATATATATACAAAATAAATAAATAACATTTCAAAAATCTTATGAAATCCTGGGGAAAATGGCGAAGGTCTTAGTTAAAATGTGGGTTCTGTGCTGGATCAAGAAGCTGTTCGCCTGTGCTCAGGTAAGCTAATGATTGTTGGTTTCTGCTTCTGTGCTTTGGGCCTGTGAGTCATGGGCAGGCACTGAACACCTCAATACAGTCTCCAGGAATCTCTTCTCAAAGAACAGTGAAGGAATATCACCCTCCCCTTTTCTCATGACTATGTTGGTGTCAGCTACAGAGACCCTCAGAGAGGCCAGTGAGCTTATCAGTTACATTCCTAAAGTACCTGAAGCTGATGAAGTAGCAGCCTCCAAAGGAGTCACACCAGAAACCACAGCCACAACTAATGCTGAGAACAGGGTCTAAGAATGCCCCTCATCAGCCTCTGTGCCAGCAGTCCTAAAGAAGCTTTCAGATTCAATATGATTGTCATTGGTTTCCTGGAGTTTCTCTGTGCTTGCATTTTAAATGTTGGCTGGCAGATGCCTTGAAGTACATCATGCTGCAATGATACCAGGCATGCTACTTCTTTTGGCCTAGATTTTCCCAGAGAGATTCCAGACTTTGACAGATCATTCTCAGGATGAATTTGGTACAATGTAGACAACTTCACATTTCATTATCCAGGCACAGACAAAACAGAAAATACTTTATACACTCTAAAAAATTATTCACTTTTTCCAATATATTTACTAGAAATGTTACCCTCACTATTATCAGACATCTATCAAGATACAATTACTAAGATAAACAAAATTTCCTCAGTGGGATACTTGCCTCTCAGAAGGCAGGTTAACATAGTAAGATGTACAGAATGGTTAGATGTAAACTGTACCCTGCATGCAAAGCATTTAGGGCTTCATCCTTTAGAACACAAATGGAGTTGGAGTTTTATCAGAATGACAATCATTTAACAATACATTTTTATTTTCTGGTTTAAATGTTTTGTCATTCTTGTAAAATTCCAGACCCAGAGGTGTTCTCAAGGATATAGCACTAGAGTCTAGAGAGGAGAGTATTTAACACAAACACTTACAATTCTGAGAGAGACAGTCCAAGTAGATATTACAGCTGTTAATACGAGAGTGGCAATGGCATAACTTTGAAAGAGTCTGCTGTCCTTAGGTGAACTTTAGAATCAAACACAGGGAATTTCAAACTTATGAACAATCATATAAGGTTGAATATATTAAGTGAACACATGATGCAAAATGACTTTTGTTAGACAACACAAAACACGGTAAAAATATTGTTCATTATTAAAATATTATTCTATAAATTTTCAGCTCATATATATATATATATATATATATATATATATATATACACACACACACACACACACACACACACACACACACACACACACACACACATATACATATACAGTACAAGCCTAAATCATGCATGAGAGTAATTTCCATAATCCCTTCTTTTCTCTACAGCTTTTTTCTACAAATACAAATTACCATGAAGTAACAGGGGTCTACTGCATTTTTGAACTAATTAAAAGAAAATAAATGCAGTGATCTACTTAATGAGCACAACATTGGATGATTGCCAAGCAATATCCCATATTCTGTAGCTTCTTGCAGAACTACTTTTCACAGAATAAAACTGAGATGAAAACAAACTGACTTTATATCATCACAGCCTCCGTTAGGCTGTTCAAGCAGGACTAATATCATGGTACCTGCAACAGTTACAAAACTAAGAGCACACAGGAACTGACATTGCAGCCAAGAAAAGGCAAGTGTTAGAAAATGAAAACTGAGATCTAAACCAACTGTAACTGAAGTACTGAAAATCATACGTGGGATAAAAGAACTAGAGGTGAGGACTTTACAAAAGGTAAGGAGTAAATTATATAAACAAAGATAATTTTGTGAAAAGAATATATGCAGAAAAATGTTCTGGAGGAAGAATGAGATTAAAGGAAAGACAGGAAATTAGCAATTTATATAATGTTGCAGTGAGTGAAAACTGTAGAAATCAAACATACTACATGAAAATATCAGTGGAAATATTACGTTTTTCTTTTAATATATTTGCACTCATATCAGTCTTTAAAATGTGACGATTCAATAAGGTTGTTTAAAACATAGATCTGTAAGCATTATTTTTTAAAAATACCCATTGACGTGAAAGAATTTTTAAACTGATTTTATTTATCTATTTTACGATTTGGTGACCAGGTAGGTGGGCTGGTCTCTTGACCCTGTTGAACCATGACCCAGGTTCAATAGTACATCTAAAACAGTGTACAGTAGTATAATTCAGAAGAATAATGCAGTTGCAGAAAGTAAGCCGCTGTAGCTCCTGTTCGATTCTTGGCTGGAGTACCTTCTGTGTGGAGCCTGCATGCCCTCCCCACAGTCAATTGGCCTCCGAAAGACATGTGTGAATGGGCATGCCTTCGCTGAAGCTTGGGCGTCGGGCTGGCAACTCGGCACCAGAAAAATCTACTGCCAATCATTAGCGGACCAGAGTTCAAAACAGCAGACCAAACCAGGAAAAGCCGAAAAGACAAACAACAAAGCAGTTGCAGAAAGATTGCATAGTAAGAAATATATAATAGTTACATTATGAAAAATAATAAACATTCATACACAAGTGATTATCTGCCAATATAAGCTGCAGACCTAGCATGTGCATGTAGATTTATTTTGTAGGTGCTGTCTGCATTTTTTTCTTGAATCCTTGAAATGCCTATGTTTCTTATATCAGTAGGTAGCTGGCTGCATGTTGCTGGTTCTATGCTAAACAGGGCTTTTTCTCCTATGGCTAGTTTATATCTAGTTCTGGTCAATGTGAGTGCACTTTCTTGTGTGTTCCTTAGGGAGTAACTTTGTTCCCTGATTTGGAGTTCATGTTTGAACAATGGGCAGTATTCCACATCTTAGAATTTTGAAGGTTAGTATATTAAGAAGGGTTATATATAATTAATATATACTTAAACATAATGTATAATTATTGCTCACTGGATGGGTAAAGTCAATCTCTAACCAAATGGAATAGGTTATTTCTAGCACAAAAAGGGAAATTGGCTAGGCTTAAAATAGCCTGCCAGGACAGCTAGCCTAATTTCTCTGCTGAGGCAACAATTGCTCCATTTAGATTTTCATATTCTCTATTTGTTCTTTTTCTTACAGTACTACTCTAGTCACTTTTTCTTACAGATGATCAACTATTTTGTTATCTATGTATTATTTTGTTATATGTTCTATCTATGGTCTTAAATTTTTATCCACAAAATTTGTATTTTTCCTAGAGCAAAACATTTCTCTGTTTCTTTCTTACTCCTGCTACAGAACATCTAAGTGAAAATGTGGATTTGAGCACAAATGAAACCGTACCCAATCTGCTTTTTATCTTCAACTAGCCATTTTATCATCTCTACTGCTGTATTTGTACATCTTGCTGTTGCACAAGTTCCCTCTTTAAAGAACTTATGTGAATGCATGCAAAGCTTGTTTTAATTTATAACCCTGGGATAAACCACAAAAAAGGTTGCGACAGATCAGGATTCTGCTGTGATTAACAAATACAGAAACTAACAGCAATCCTTGGATAACTGTTGTTGTAAAGTTCAGGTTTCAGCTGCAGTAGCGGAGGGGACTAACTTGTAGCATGGTCTGATCCTACATATCCAATGTTTTTTATCTTCAAAGGATTTTACACTGCCTTTTTTCCAAATTTGGGTCACATTACCCATGCCATGCTTGGCCAATTTCTTGTTATCCTGGGACCAATACACTCAGTCTTCCTTATTATTTCTGATTTTCTTCCATGATATTTAATGCAAATAATGTAAATATCAGTATCATCTTGCAAGATTTTACAAAGAAGCACACAAACGGTAGGTGCTCATCATGGTATGAGGATGAATTCCGTTCCTGCAGTCTTTTTCTGCATACTGATTTAATCTCTCAGTATGTATCCTTTTTTTAGCTTCCCCATGCGTTTAGCATTTCTAATACCCTGACAATAATGTAGCCAATTTAAAAGGGTGTGTGTGTATTTTGCACTGATCAGTATTAACCAATTTCATGCTCAGCCCAAGTAAAATACAAATCATTTCACACAAAAAGGCAAATGTAAGAATAAAATAGTTTAAATTAGTTATATAGAAAACAAGACACACACACACACTATAGTACAGTCAGTCCCCGGGTTATGGACATCTGACATGAGGACAACCCATAGGTACGAAGTGGTTACCACAATGCTGGAAATACAGTGAAAAAATAAATCCTTAAAGTTGCACAAATTTGTGTGTGTGAAAGATTGAGCAGTGTGTGTGACTGTACGCATGAATGAGGAAGTAACTGTCTGTTTTACAGATGAGGAGAGAGAGAGAGCAATGTGTGAGTGAATGCAGGTATGAATGAGGAAGTGACTGTGTGTGTGAGAGATCAGGAGAGAGTGAGAGCGATGTGTGAGTGAATGCAGGTATGAATGAAAAAGTGACTGTGTGTGTGACAGATGAGGAGAGAGTGAGAGCGATGTGTGAGTGAATGCAGGTATGAATGAGGAAGTGACTGTGTGTGTGACAGATCAGGAGAGAGTGAGAGCGATGTGTGAGTGAATGCAGGTATGAATGAGGAAGTAACTGTGTGTGCGTGACAGATCAGGAGTGAGAGCGATGTGTGAGTGAATGCAGGTATGAATGAGGAAGTGACTGTGTGTGTGAGAGATCAGGAGAGAGTGAGAGTGATGTGTGAGTGAATGCAGGTATGAATGAGGAAGTAACTGTGTGTGTGACAGATGAGGAGAGAGTGAGAGCGATGTGTGAGTGAATGCAGGTATGAATGAGGAAGTAACTGTGTGTGTGACAGATCAGGAGTGAGAGCGATGTGTGAGTGAATGCAGGTATGAATGAGGAAGTAACTGTGTGTGACAGATGAGGAGAGAGTGAGAGCGATGTGTGAGTGAATACAGGTATGAATGAGGAAGTAACTGTGTGTGTGACAGATGAGGAGAGAGTGAGAGCGATGTGTGAGTGAATGCAGGTATGAACGAGGAAGTAACTGTGTGTGTGACAGATCAGGAGAGAGTGAGAGCGATGTGTGAGTGAATGCAGGTATGAATGAGGAAGTAACTGTGTGTGCGTGACAGATCAGGAGAGAGTGAGTGGTGTGTGAGTGAATGCAGGTATGAATGAGGAAGTGACTGTGTGTCAGAGAAAGACAGAGAGTGAAGTGAAAGCAAGCAAGCAATCCTCTGGCAGCAGTTAAGAGTTGGGTGGCTCCATACAGGGAGGGGGTTAGTTATGGACTAGGTAAGGGTTAAGAGAGAGAGACAGTGTGTGTGTGTGTGTGTGTGTGTGTGTGTGTGTGTGTGTGTGTGTGTGTGTGTGTGTGTGTGTGTGTTCATACCTCTTATTTGGTCTACTTCTCATAAAATTGTGTTTTTCTGACAAATCACTGGTACATCATTGAAGATTAAATTCAGAAAACAATGCCAGACATTTGAATTTCAGACCTCATACCCTTCTGAAAATTCTTGCTAATTGCAAAACCTGTTATTCTATCAACTTTCTAAGTTTGTAAGAGCAATATTTAAAAAGGATCCCTATTTTGTGGTCTTTGTCCCCCCATTACTTATGGCTTTGTCCAGATTTCTCAAAAAGGTTGAGAAGTACGATGTGTGTGTTTGTGTGTGTATCAGAGGACTTGATATTTCACCCATATCTCTCAACCTCTTACAGCAAGAAATTTGGACAAAGCTCTAATGGGGACAAAGCCCTTAAAACAGGAACACTTTGTAAATATTTCTCTTACAAACTTAGAAAGTACATAGAACAGGTTTTGCATTAGCATGAATTTTCTGCCCTGTCTGAAACTCAAACTGCCACTATTTTCTGAACATAACCCTCAATGATTTGCTAGAAAAAGTACAGTTGTTTACCTACCATAAATGTAGATGTTCGAGTGTATTCACTGTTGCAGTCATTACACTTGGGTTATCCTGGCAGGCTACCCTCAGTCGGCCTGAATTCCAAAGTCCTGGTCCGGGGTCAGTTGATGTCGCCTCTTCCCTGATGTCAGTGCACCAGGGGTATATAAGATGCAGCTGATGCCATTTTCTTCAGTTTTTCTTACCCCAGATGTCAGGTGCCCCCAAGAAAGTAGGCTATACACATTGCTTATAAAAAACATACACTAAAATAAACAATACCTTCATCTACAAGCAAATACACCACATAGGTTGTATAGGATAGAGAAGTACAGATAAGTCCCAGCAAAAAAAGGGCCATGGTGGGTGGGTAACCTGGACTGCAACAGTGAATACACTCGAACATCAACATTTATGGTAGGTACACAACTGTACTATGTTCATCGTGTTTCACTGTTGCAGTCATTACACTTGGGTTGAATCCCAAAGCTGAGGTTGGGCGGCTGGGTCTAAATAGGATTAGGAGTGGCTATGAGGCCATGCAGAAAGTACAGTGGCAAAGCCTGCTCTGGATTTAGAGTAAAGATGTAAGAGATAGTGCTTGGTAAAAATGTGCACTGAAGTCTAAGTTGCAGCCTCCAAAGTTTCTTTGGTTGGTACCCCTCTGAGAAAGGCTGCTGATGTGGCTGCTGCCCTGGTCGAGTGTGGCCTAACATTCTTCGGTACTGATTTGCCATGCTGTACACAGCAGAAGCGAATGCAGTGTCCTATCCATTTGGAAATAGTCTGCTTTGAGATAGCCTTTCCTTGTGATCCTGCAGCATATGCCACAAAAAGTTGCTCAGACATTCTGAAAGCCTTAGTTTTGTCCAAGTATAAGCATAGCTGCCTGTGTATGACCAAAGAGTGCAGAAGTCTCTCCCCTTTATTCTGGGGATTTGGATAAAAAGTTGGCAAATGAATGGTTTGGTTAAGAGCCACACTGGATACTACCTTTGGCATAAATGTTGGGTTTGTCAATAGAGAAACCCTGTCTGGATGGAAAATGATAAAAGGTTCCACTGTCATTAATGCCTGTAACTCTGAGACTCTTCTTGCTGAAGTTATTGCTAGGAGCAGAGCAGTTTTCCATGATAAGAATTTTATCTTGGCTGTACTGGCTGGCTCAAAAGGAGGCAGTGTGAGCTTTTCCAAGACAAAGTTGAGGTCCCATGAAGGTATCGGTGCTCTCCTTGGGGGTCTTATGTTTTTGGTCCCTCTGAGGTACTGTCTTTGCAGTGGGTGTGAAAAAATAGGAGGTTCCGTATTGTAATGAGCTGAAATGGCAGAGGCATGGATCTTAATTGATGAGAAGGATAGGCCTTTGTTCAGCATCTCAGTTAGGTATTGTAAAATCTGAGGAATATTTGGAACAAGCGGTTCAAGTCATTGTGCCTGCTTCCAAGCACAGAATCTCTTCTATTTTTCTGTATAAGATTTTCTGGTGCTGGGCCTCCTGGCTTCTAAAATGACATCCATAACTGCTTTAGAGAGAGGTGTGTTCTGAGTGGTTATATTACTCGCCATGCAGCCAGATTTAAAGTTCTGAGTTGGCTGTGTAGGATCTGATTGTTTTGTTGGGTCAGAAGATGAGGAATTTGAGGTAAAGTCCAGGCTGGGCCTTGAGATAAGCTCTTTAGGATTGGGTACCAGTGCTGGCGTGGCCAGTCTGGGGCAATCAGAATCATTTTTGGCATCTGTTGTCTGACCTTTAGGAGTACCTTGGGTAGGAGAGGCAGTGGAGGCCCTGCAAGAAGCCTCTAGTGAATCAAAACCACATTGCAAAGTATGCTTTCCCACTTGTTCAGCTGCATGCAATACATCCTGCATTTCCTTGTTTTCAGGACATTCAGAGCTTGTCAACATTTTCTGTTTTAGCAGAGACAGTAGGTATTGTTGATATTTAAGCATGTGAAACTGGCAGTTTAAAGCCCTTACAGCTAAAGTAGCACAGGTGTAAACTTTTTCCCCCACCTGTCCAGTGCTCTACAATCCCTATCAGAGGGAACAGGGTTTTTTGCAGTGGAAGCCTTGACCCCTTTGGGACCCTGAGAAATAGTTTCTGGATCAGCAGCAGAGTTTTTATAAAGAAATGTATGTGAGTCTGGAACCCTGTAGTACCTATCTGGCTGAACTGGTGCAGGTGGTAAAAAATCAGGAGACAGACTGGATTCAGAAAATACATCATCTACAATGTCTAGCACAGGAGGGATAGCAAGAGGTCTGTGCTGAGGCAATAAAAGAAAGTCTCGGAGTCTTTTCTTGGATTCTGAATAATTCTGGCTCTCCCAATG